>NC_072767.1:35605438-35953103 GCF_022539595.1 Amphiprion ocellaris
CGTGCCATATGATGAAATAATGTAACGGAGGCCATGAAACACACTTCAGAAAGGTTTTCTTTGAAAAAAAAAAATCATCATGAATTTTGGCGCAAAAAACGCCATAATATACTATGTCAAAAAAAAAAAATGCGATTTTTCAACATGTTGTAAAAATGTGCCATATGATGAAATAACGTAAAGGAGGCCATGAAAAACACTCCAGAAAGGTTTTCTTTGAAAAAGAAAATCATCATGAATGTTGGCGCAAAAAAAACGCCATAGTATACTATGTCGACAAAAAAATGCGATTTTTCAACATGTTGTAAAAACGTGCCATATGATGAAATATTATAAAGTAGGCTGTGAAAAACACTCCAGAAAGGTTTTCTTTGAAAAAAAAAAATCATCATGAATTTTGGCGCAAAAAAACTCCATAGTATACTATGTCGAAAAAAAACCTGCGATTTTTCAACATGTTGTAAAAACGTGCCATATGATGAAATAATGTAACGGAGGCCATGAAACACACTTCAGAAAGGTTTTCTTTGAAAAAAAAAAATCATCATGAATTTTGGCGCAAAAAAACGCCATAGTATACTATGTCAAAAAAAAAAAATGCGATTTTTCAACATGTTGTAAAAATGTGCCATATGATGAAATAACGTAAAGGAGGCCATGAAAAACACTCCAGAAAGGTTTTCTTTGAAAAAGAAAATCATCATGAATGTTGGCGCAAAAAAACGCCATAGTATACTATGTCGACAAAAAAATGCGATTTTTCAACATGTTGTAAAAATGTGCCATATGATGAAATAATGTAAAGCAGGCTGTGAAAAACACTCCAGAAAGTTTTTCTTTGGAAAAAAAAATCATCATGAATTTTGGCGCAAAAAAACGCCATAGTATACTATGTCGAAAAAAAAATGCGATTTTTCAACATGTTGTGAAAACATGCCATATGATGAAATAATGTAAAGCAGGCTGTGAAAAACACTCCAGAAAGTTTTTCTTTGCAAAAAAAAATCATCATGAATTTTGGCGCAAAAAAACGCCATAGTATACTATGTCGAAAAAAAAAACGCGATTTTTCAACATGTTGTAAAAACGTGCCATATGATGAAATAATGTAAAGGAGGCCGTGAAAAACACTCTAGAAAGGTTTTCTTTGAAAAAAAAATCATCATGAATTTTGGCACAAAAAAATGACATCATATACTATGTCGAAAAAAAAATGCGATTTTTCAACATGTTGTAAAAATGTGCCATATGATGAAATAATGTAAAGCAGGCTGTGAAAAACACTCCAGAAAGTTTTTCTTTGGAAAAAAAAATCATCATGAATTTTGGCGCAAAAAAAACGCCATAGTATACTATGTCGAAAAAAAAACTGCAATTTTTCAACATGTTGTAAAAACGTGCCATATGATGAAATAATGCAAAGGAGGCCGTGAAACACACTCCAGAAAGGTTTTCTTTGAAAAAAAAAATCATCATGAATTTTGGCGCAAAAAAACGCCATAGTATACTATGTCAAAAAAAAAAAATGCGATTTTTCAACATGTTGTAAAAATGTGCCATATGATGAAATAACGTAAAGGAGGCCATGAAAAACACTCCAGAAAGGTTTTCTTTGAAAAAGAAAATCATCATGAATGTTGGCGCAAAAAAACGCCATAGTATACTATGTCGACAAAAAAATGCGATTTTTCAACATGTTGTGAAAACGTGCCATATGATGAAATAATGTAAAGCAGGCTGTGAAAAAAATTCCAGAAAGGTTTTCTTTGAAAAAAAAATCATCATGAATTTTGGCGCAAAAAAACGCCATAGTATACTATGTCGAAAAAAAATGCGATTTTTCAACATGTTGTAAAAATGTGCCCTATGGTGAAATAATGTAAAGCAGGCTGTGAAAAATACTCCAGAAAGGTTTTCTTTGAAAAAAAAAAATCATCATGAATTTTGGCGCAAAAAAATGCCATAGTATACTATGTCTGAAAAAAAATTCGATTTTTCAGCATGTTGTAAAAATGTGCCATATGGTGAAATAATGTAAAGGAGGCCGAGAAAAACACTCCAGAAAGGTTTTCTTTGAAAAAAAAAATCAATTTTGGCAAAAAAACGCCATAGTATACTATGTCGAAAAAAAAATGCAATTTTTCAACATGTTGTAAAAACGTGCCATATGATGAAATAACATAAAGGAGGCCGTCAAAAACACTCCAGAAAGGTTTTCTTTGAAAAAAAAAAAAATCATCATGAATTTTGGCGCAAAAAAACGCCATAGTATACTATGTCGAAAAAAAAATGCGATTTTTCAACATGTTGTGAAAACATGCCATATGATGAAATAATGTAAAGCAGGCTGTGAAAAACACTCCAGAAAGTTTTTCTTTGGAAAAAAAAATCATCATGAATTTTGGCGCAAAAAAACGCCATAGTATACTATGTCGAAAAAAACCTGCGATTTTTCAACATGTAAAAACGTGCCATATGATGAAATAATGTAAAGGAGGCCGTGAAAAATACTCTAGAAAGGTTTTCTTTGAAAAAAAAAATCATCATGAATTTTGGCGCAAAAAAACGCCATAGTATACTATGTCAAAAAAAAAATGCGATTTTTCAACATGTTGTAAAAATGTGCCATATGATGAAATAACGTAAAGGAGGCCATGAAAAACACTCCAGAAAGGTTTTCTTTGAAAAAGAAAATCATCATGAATGTTGGCGCAAAAAACGCCATAGTATACTATGTCGAAAAAAAAACTGCAATTTTTCAACATGTTGTAAAAACGTGCCATATGATGAAATAATGTAAAGGAGGCCGTGAAACACACTCCAGAAAGGTTTTCTTTGAAAAAAAAATCATCATGAATTTTGGCGCAAAAAAACGCCATAGTATACTATGTCAAAAAAAAAAAATGCGATTTTTCAACATGTTGTAAAAACGTGCCATATGATGAAATAACGTAAAGGAGGCCATGAAAAACACTCCAGAAAGGTTTTCTTTGAAAAAGAAAATCATCATGAATTTTGGCGCAAAAAAACGCCATAGTATACTGTCGACAAAAAAATGCGATTTTTCAACATGTTGTGAAAACGTGCCATATGATGAAATAATGTAAAGCAGGCTGTGAAAAACATTCCAGAAAGGTTTTCTTTGAAAAAAAAATCATCATGAATTTTGGCGCAAAAAAACGCCATAGTATACTATGTCGAAAAAAAAATGCAATTTTTCAACATGTTGTAAAAACGTGCCATATGATGAAATATTGTAAAGTAGGCTGTGAAAAACACTCCAGAAAGATTTTCTTTGAAAAAAAAAAATCATCATGAATTTTGGCGCAAAAAAACTCCATAGTATACTATGTCGAAAAAAAACCTGCGATTTTTCGACATGTTGTAAAAACGTGCCATATGATGAAATAATGTAACGGAGGCCATGAAACACACTTCAGAAAGGTTTTCTTTGAAAAAAAAAAATCATCATGAATTTTGGCACAAAAAAACGCCATAGTATACTATGTCAAAAAAAAAAAATGAGATTTTTCAACATGTTGTAAAAATGTGCCATATGATGAAATAACGTAAAGGAGGCCGTGAAAAACACTCTAGAAAGGTTTTCTTTGAAAAAAAAAATCATCATGAATTTTGGCACAAAAAAACGCCATAGTATACTATGTCGAAAAAAAAATGCGATTTTTCAACATGTTGTAAAAATGTGCCATATGATGAAATAATGTAAAGCAGGCTGTGAAAAACACTCCAGAAAGTTTTTCTTTGGAAAAAAAATCATCATGAATTTTGGCGCAAAAAAACGCCATAGTATACTATGTCGAAAAAAAAACTGCGATTTTTCAACATGTTGTAAAAACGTGCCATATGATGAAATAATGTAAAGGAGGCCGTGAAACACACTCCAGAAAGGTTTTCTTTGAAAAAAAAAAATCATCATGAATTTTGGCGCAAAAAAACTCCATAGTATACTATGTCGAAAAAAAACCTGCGATTTTTCAACATGTTGTAAAAACGTGCCATATGATGAAATAATGTAACGGAGGCCATGAAACACACTTCAGAAAGGTTTTCTTTGAAAAAAAAAAATCATCATGAATTTTGGCGCAAAAAAACGCCATAATATACTATGTCAAAAAAAAAAAATGCGATTTTTCAACATGTTGTAAAAATGTGCCATATGATGAAATAACGTAAAGGAGGCCATGAAAAACACTCCAGAAAGGTTTTCTTTGAAAAAGAAAATCATCATGAATGTTGGCGCAAAAAAACGCCATAGTATACTATGTCGACAAAAAAATGCGATTTTTCAACATGTTGTAAAAACGTGCCATATGATGAAATATTATAAAGTAGGCTGTGAAAAACACTCCAGAAAGGTTTTCTTTGAAAAAAAAAAATCATCATGAATTTTGGCGCAAAAAAACTCCATAGTATACTATGTCGAAAAAAAACCTGCGATTTTTCAACATGTTGTAAAAACGTGCCATATGATGAAATAATGTAACGGAGGCCATGAAACACACTTCAGAAAGGTTTTCTTTGAAAAAAAAAAATCATCATGAATTTTGGCGCAAAAAAACGCCATAGTATACTATGTCAAAAAAAAAAAAATGCGATTTTTCAACATGTTGTAAAAATGTGCCATATGATGAAATAACGTAAAGGAGGCCATGAAAAACACTCCAGAAAGGTTTTCTTTGAAAAAGAAAATCATCATGAATGTTGGCGCAAAAAAACGCCATAGTATACTATGTCGACAAAAAATGCGATTTTTCAACATGTTGTAAAAATGTGCCATATGATGAAATAATGTAAAGCAGGCTGTGAAAAACACTCCAGAAAGTTTTTCTTTGGAAAAAAAAATCATCATGAATTTTGGCGCAAAAAAACGCCATAGTATACTATGTCGAAAAAAAAATGCGATTTTTCAACATGTTGTGAAAACATGCCATATGATGAAATAATGTAAAGCAGGCTGTGAAAAACACTCCAGAAAGTTTTTCTTTGCAAAAAAAAATCATCATGAATTTTGGCGCAAAAAAACGCCATAGTATACTATGTCGAAAAAAAAACGCGATTTTTCAACATGTTGTAAAAACGTGCCATATGATGAAATAATGTAAAGGAGGCCGTGAAAAACACTCTAGAAAGGTTTTCTTTGAAAAAAAAAATCATCATGAATTTTGGCACAAAAAAATGACATCATATACTATGTCGAAAAAAAAATGCGATTTTTCAACATGTTGTAAAAATGTGCCATATGATGAAATAATGTAAAGCAGGCTGTGAAAAACACTCCAGAAAGTTTTTCTTTGGAAAAAAAAATCATCATGAATTTTGGCGCAAAAAAACGCCATAGTATACTATGTCGAAAAAAAAACTGCAATTTTTCAACATGTTGTAAAAACGTGCCATATGATGAAATAATGCAAAGGAGGCCGTGAAACACACTCCAGAAAGGTTTTCTTTGAAAAAAAAATCATCATGAATTTTGGCGCAAAAAAACGCCATAGTATACTATGTCAAAAAAAAAAAATGCGATTTTTCAACATGTTGTAAAAATGTGCCATATGATGAAATAACGTAAAGGAGGCCATGAAAAACACTCCAGAAAGGTTTTCTTTGAAAAAGAAAATCATCATGAATTTTGGCGCAAAAAAACGCCATAGTATACTATGTCGACAAAAAAATGCGATTTTTCAACATGTTGTGAAAACGTGCCATATGATGAAATAATGTAAAGCAGGCTGTGAAAAACATTCCAGAAAGGTTTTCTTTGAAAAAAAAATCATCATGAATTTTGGCGCAAAAAAACGCCATAGTATACTATGTCGAAAAAAAAATGCAATTTTTCAACATGTTGTAAAAACGTGCCATATGATGAAATATTGTAAAGTAGGCTGTGAAAAACACTCCAGAAAGATTTTCTTTGAAAAAAAAAAATCATCATGAATTTTGGCGCAAAAAAACTCCATAGTATACTATGTCGAAAAAAAACCTGCGATTTTTCAACATGTTGTAAAAACGTGCCATATGATGAAATAATGTAACGGAGGCCATGAAACACACTTCAGAAAGGTTTTCTTTGAAAAAAAAAATCATCATGAATTTTGGCGCAAAAAAACGCCATAGTATACTATGTCAAAAAAAAAAATGCGATTTTTCAACATGTTGTAAAAATGTGCCATATGATGAAATAACGTAAAGGAGGCCGTGAAAAACACTCTAGAAAGGTTTTCTTTGAAAAAAAAAAATCATCATGAATTTTGGCACAAAAAAACGCCATAGTATACTATGTCGAAAAAAAAATGCGATTTTTCAACATGTTGTAAAAATGTGCCATATGATGAAATAATGTAAAGCAGGCTGTGAAAAACACTCCAGAAAGTTTTTCTTTGGAAAAAAAATCATCATGAATTTTGGCGCAAAAAAACGCCATAGTATACTATGTCGAAAAAAAAACTGCGATTTTTCAACATGTTGTAAAAACGTGCCATATGATGAAATAATGTAAAGGAGGCCGTGAAACACACTCCAGAAAGGTTTTCTTTGAAAAAAAAAATCATCATGAATTTTATCGCAAAAAAACGCCATAGTAGTATGTGGTCAAAAATGGCCAAAAAACATCATAGTTTAGTATGTCATCAAACATGTCACCAAAATGTCATAGTTTAGTATGTGGTCAAAAATGGTGAAAAAACATGTATGATATGTCATATTTTCTAAAAAATAAATAAATAAATAAATAAAATGTCATAATATAGTTTGGAGTTGTCTGTGAAAAAAAGTTGTAACGTCATAAAATTGTTGTCTTAACTCGTGTTATAGAAATATCAAAGTGTATTGCATTCGTAAAATGATCATAATATGGCATGTCAAAAACCGACATAGGAAGGTATTTTATGTCATCATGTAGTGTTGCTAAAAAAAATGACATTTACATGTCTTTACATGTTGTAAAATCAATTTTCACAGGAAACAAATATCTCATTGTATATTATGCCATAGTAAAAAGTCATAGCAAAGTATGTACAAAAATTCACAGTATAGTATGTAAAAACATCATAGTTATGTAATCAAACGTCACTGTTACGCCCAGCCTAGGGGTTACTGAACGCAACATGAAGTGCCTGACTACATGTGTCTGAAGCAGCACACGCAGCGTTTTCTCAGAGAATTTATTTACATTAAATGTGTATCGAAAAGCAAAGGTGGAGGTTAACAAAAACAAGTCAAAGGTAAGGTGTAAATGAATTAGGGGTGAGCTTTACGCCAAAAATAATACTGGACCAAAGGCTTTTCTATGACGTTTTAAGAGCTACATGCTATACTATGATGTTTTTTGAGCGACATGCTATACTATGACGTTTTGTGGACCAAAGTCTATACTATGACATTTTTTGGACCAAAGGCTACACTATGACGTTTGTTGGGCGACACGCTATACTATAGGCTTTTTTAATTGACATATTACTGTGACGTTTTTTTGTTTTAGTTTTTTTGTGTTGTTTTTTAGCAACAAGTTATAAGAATTTGAACAGTTTTAAAAATTACTATACTTTTGCTTGTGTGATGAAATATTATTCTATGGCATTTTTGAGACGACATATTATACTCTGATGTTTTCTTGAATTACATACTATTTTGACAATATACTGCACTATGACATATTTTGAACCACATATCATACATGACAATTTTTGGCAACATCCTATCATTTTGCGCTTTTTTAACCACATAATAATCTATGGGTTTTTTTGCCGACATGCTATACTATGAACTATAGGCCATACTATGGTATTCTTAAAAAGTATACTATACTTTGACATTTTCTGAACTACATCCTATACTATGGCGTTATACACAGAGTGCTTTGGTTACATGTTGATTTATAATCTCGATTTTTTTCTGTTTTGTTTTTTGACGGAATTACCACAGACTTGACCGTGAACACCGTTGACACCAACCTGAGGGAGACGCTGACTAAGATCTGAAGGCTGCTTGGTCGTGGTCTTTCTGGTCCTGCTCCAGAACGCCTTCATCAACTATGTCTTCTTTTGAAGAGGCTCTCAGTTGCTGCAATCTCTGACTTTAAGGAGGAACTGCTACTTTCACTCTGTAACGAGAGGCGGTTATTGAGTGAAAATTTTACATCCATCTAAACGGAACTACAGACAGGTAAATCTGAGCTGTCGGTCAGTATTTCAAACATCAAGTCCGACCCGGATGCCCTAAAGCATGCTGTAGATGAAATGGAAACTTCACTCTCCACATCACCGACGACATCGTCACACTCCAAAGCAGAGGACCTGTCTGCTGAACTTTTAAAAGTGGACTATAAATGTGAAGAATGTGAGCAGCAGCAGCCTGTGAGCAGCGGAACAGATGTGATCAGAAAGAAGTCATTTTCTTTTTTCTTTTATTTCTGGTTGACTTGATGGTGTGAGATGCAGATGTTGGAGCTGATACTGAACTTACAGGAGAAAAAGCTGCTTTTCCTTCACAGACTTTTCAGGAAATTATTCTCTCAGGTTTTCTCTGCTATTTATATTTTTATTATCTGTGATTATTTCATTATTTCATTGTTGTAAAATAAAGGTTGAGGCATAAAGACTCATTTAGTTATTTTATTCCTGAAATCTTTGACGTAGCAGAACTAAACTTCCATTTTCCTTCTTGTACTTCTGATACTAGAACGAAACGTATCTTCAACACGGATCATCTGGTTTTAATGAATCAGCAGCAACATCACAACAACAAATGAGACAATTTTCAACAAATTAATGAAACTGATGTCATTTAAAACTATCAGAGTCCATTTTAGTGTCAAATTAAAGCTGATTACTGACAACTAGAACATTAACGTTACTGTTTTAATCACATTTAAGTTTCCTGAACGTTACATTAACGTCAACCAGCCACAGTTTTATGAACTTAATGAACCACATTACAGGAACACAACACACTTCAGCTGTTGACAGGAAACAACACAAACCTTGTTAGCTTGACGCTACATTTAGCTGCTAATCAGGACTGGTCATCTAGCTCAGGTAGCATCGCTAATTCACTTTAAAGCTAATATTCACTGGATGCTAACTCTCTTCTCTGGTCAACACACAGAAATAAACTCCACCAACTCCTGGGGTTCATTGCTCACATTATATCTGACTCTGAAGTTGAACATAAAGTTCATTCAAACCAGCACCGATCAGTAAATTATCATTTATTACCAACCAGCTGTCGGAGTCCTTCAGTGTCTGTTGGTCCAATTGGCCGAAGGACTGAATTACTGAACTGAAAACTGAATAAAACAAGACAACACACAGTAAAACTGTCTGTGGAAAATGTGCTGCTGCTCCACTGATAAATACCAACAAACTAAAACAAACTTGGTGGAAGTGTTGCTTTTAGTCATTTTTTAATAAATAGCAAATATGAGGCTTTTATTTTTCTGGAAGTAAAAGAAATGTTGCTTATCTGTAGTTTCGCTAACTTAACTTTAGCTGCACTTTCACCATGTTCTAACAGACCTTTTTTTTTAAAAAATATTAAAATAGCTGCACTTCCTTTGTATATTTGGTCGTTTCTTATGTTGCTGCTGTTTCATTGCAATTATATTTTAATAATATCACTTTAAATACAGATAATTGAAAAGAAAAAACTGGCTCTGAAATACTCAATGGACTGATACGTCATCTAGTGTTAAACTGAATAAGAATTCTTAATAATATAAAATGTAATTGACTGAGCTGTATTAATTAAATCGAGATATTTCAAATTGAAAGAAACACAACATTGACTGAAAGACTTGTCAATTAAACCTTAAATTAATTTACCTAAGAAAATCATCCTTTAATGTCTTACCTTAAAATGACCTACAGTTTTAAAAAATATAGGTGCAAAGTAAAAGTTTCACGCTAAAGATTAATCACTGATGAACATTTAATTGCTCAGCAGATATTCAGGACTACTGACAACACAGAACCTTAACCTTACTGTTTTAATCACAGTTAGGTTTTCTGAACGTTACATTAATGTGAACCAGCGTCTCCATGAAGTTTTATTAACTAAATGTACCACATTACAATAACACAACACACTTCAGCTGTTTACATGAAACACAACACAAACATCGTTAGCTTAATGCTATGTTAGCCTAATGCTACGTTAGCTTTAATGAGGCTACAACTGAGCAGCTAGCTCGGTTAGCATCGCTAACATTAAAACTAATATTTACTGGATGCTAACTTTCTTCTCAGGTCAACCCACACTGAAACAAACTCCACCAACATCTGGACTGCATGGCACACATTACATCTGACACTAAAGCTGCATATAAAGTGCATTAAAAGCATCGCCGATACGAAAATAAACATTAACTTACCGAACTATCAGAGTCCTTTAAGTGTCTGCTGGTAGAATCAGCCGAAGGGAGAAAACTGTCTGTGGAAAATGTTCTGCTGCTCCACCAATAAATAAACCAACAGTTATTATATCAGAATTAATCCAAACGAGGAGAGCAGAGTCTCTGCTGCCTCCTCCATAGGATCTGTCAATCATTCCAGACCAGACTGTCAATCAAGTAACCCCGCCCCCTAGCTTCGCAAAACTTTAACGCTCTATAAAAAAAAAAATCAGTATTGATTTATTTTAAGATCGGCAACCTGATCTCTCCCTTTGACCATGAAAACTAACGAAAAAAAAAATTATATACAGTCTATGCACCGTACTCTGTTTGGCTCCACACTTGCTGATGACCACTTCCGGTCTCAGAAAATGAAAAAAACGGACCTTTTGTCGTTTCTGTCTCTTACTGATTTTATTTTTTGTTTTCTAAATATAAAATGGAAATCAAAGCATTTTTAAAATTTTGTATATCCCTTTTTGATCACGAAAAGTAAAAACGCCTTGTATTTCAATTTTAATTTTTGTATTTTAAAACGAAAATCAAATAACCCCTCGTTTTTTGTTTTTCAATACCCGTTTCAGAACGGAAAATCCAATTGCCAAAATATACACTGACCATGGAGCCCATTAACCAGCAGTGTAGAGGGTTCCTGACCCCAGCGATGGGAGACAATTATTGATCCCGCCCCTGGCAATGTAACATCAATAGCCACAACTGACATATTCAGCTTTATTAATTCCTTTCTCAGCTTTGAAGACATGTTTTATGATGCTGCCATGCACCCAGTGGAATTCTCCTATTAAACTTTGGATTCTGGTGGCGGCTAGCAGCATTTTAGCGTGTATCCTGAATGGAACTGTATCAAACCTGTCAAAATGTGTCTTCTATGTCATTATCATCATCATCATCATTGTCGTCAGTCTCGATATGCATTTGACAGTGATCAGGGATGACACTGTAATTCAAGTCGAGAGCTTGATGCATCATTATTTACTTGATTAAGGGACTTGAAAGAGTTTCTCTGTTTCCTTCTGATGTAGGATGTGAAAGATGATTTCACTTGGAAATGTTTCTTATAGTCCAATTGCTGAGCAAATATGTGTGCTTGCATCTATTAACAGAAATATGTGCAACCAAAAACAGAATTTGAATCATTTGTAATTGAATTTGAATTGATCAACTTGAATATTTGCAATAAGAATAAGAATTTTGCAAGCTGAATTTATTAAGGTGAAACTGAATTCCCACAAACTTCAGTTACAGTTGTGAGCCAGAACCAATGCTGAAAAATTTAGCCCTGATGAAAAGCAGCCCCATGTTCCTGACCTGATGAGTCAATGACAGAGTTGCTATTCATTTAATTATTACAATCACAGCTTTAGTGATAATTGTTGTATAGCAATTAAAATTTTTAAATTAATGCACTCTGGAAGCAATTAAGTTTTCATCCTTGCATTAAAATATAGAGCAAATACTATTTTTATTGTTTCTCTTTTCATTCCATCACGTTTGACTTCTAAAAAATCACGTTGCAAATCAATTTGCCATATTTGTTTAAATAATCACAACTGGATATTTCTCCCAAATATTCTGTTCTAGTATCTATGAATACTGATAGATTTTAAAAAAAAAACAAAAAAAACTTTTAGGCGATTCTTTGCACAAAATCTGCAGCTTCAAGTTATTTGTTGTCTTTATTGATGTGTTTTACCTTCATATTTTAAGTCTCAGAGCTTCATTTTCTGTGGCTGCTCTCTTCATGGTTCATACTATGCACAAAATCTGCAGCTGTAGTTCATTTGGTCTCTTTTTTTGCCTTTATTTATTCACATTTCTTATAGCCACAATAGTTTGGCCTGTGTATGTGATTAGGTTCAGACTCCAGGTGTCACAATGTAGAAGACATTCTTCTTTAGGCGCTACTTGAAATTGCTATAGGCCATCTTTTTTTTTTTTAGTTTGTGCCTTTTGTGCCTTGGGACTATATGGATCTGTTCTTTTTGGTTATGGTTTGGTTAAAACTCTCCCAGAAAGAAAATCAACATATTATAAGTCTTAGAGCTTCACTTTCTGCAGCTGCTCTCTTCACAGTTTATTTTGCACAAAATTTGCAATTGTAATTTATTTGGTATCTTTTTTTTTAATTGACGCTTCTTCTTCTGTCTCACTTTTTTTGTAGCAAGAAGCAACTGTGATTCTTTTAAAATGTGTGTAATTAAACTTCCCATTTTTAATCATCCATGAAGGGCACACTTTCTTCTAGGCATAATTACATAACAGAGTTGCATAATCCCTATTAGCGCTGACCGGCAGCCGTGCAGGTTCGTGCACATGTTGATTAGCTGCCACAAAACTGTGACTGATGCCGTTCGAGCCGCTCCGTCTAGCAAAGGCTGAAGGGCCATAAGGTGACTCCAAAGGCAGCGGCCCCTGTCACCCGTTACGGAGACAGTTGCCATGACAACGAAGGTGAACAGCTCACTTATGACCTTTTGTAGACATGCTTGTAATCACAATAAATTACAATGCGTCTTATCATTGGCCACTTTCGTCAATCATTTCCCATGTAACTGTTGGTAGCTGCTGCTCTGACAGCACAAAGGGTGAAAAACTAACTCTGGGTCCCAATTAGGTACATAGTTGTCAAATTTTACTCTGCATTTTCTTAACCGTGGACTAAGAGGCCTTTTTCTCTACATGGAAGGAAGCTGGGGCGGAGGGAGCACAATCATGCACATTTCTCTGGACTGCCTGCATCCTTTTTTTTTTTTTTTTCACGCATCTTTTTTGCTCTACCCACACATGTTCTCTCTCCAGCTCCTCTCTTCTCTCGGCCTTTGTGTGATCATGTTGCTTGGTAACAAGCAGAAGAATGATGAGAAGAGTAGGATGCGTTCGGGTGCCTCCTGCGTGATGTGATGTGTCTTCACATCAGCTGTGAAGAAAACAGTGCGGCATGGCCAAAATAACTGCCTCCTCTGTGTGTGTGTGTGTGTGTGTGTGTGTGTGTGTGTGTGTGTGTCAGTTCAGAGCTGAGTAGAGAAGACAAGACGTCCTCCTTTGGGTGCTTGCTTGAACTTTTACCTGTCTTTTTAAGGTTGTGTTACTAGAAACTGGAGAATTCTGTTGTTTTTGGCGAGAAATAGTCTTACAAATCTTTATTTCTGTAGCATTCGGTTCGGTTAAAACTCTGTCCCTGCAAAATCTTCATATTTTAACTCTCAGAGCTCTACTTTCTGCAGCTCAGTTCATCGATAATAGTGGGCACATTAATTTTGGGGACTATTCTTACACCGTAGGTTCCACATCGCATTCGAGGTGGAGTGGGTGTAAAAGTTCAAACCAACACCAGAGTTATATTTCACTGTACAGTTATGAAGTCATTGTTGCAAAGCCTGCCAAGACACTGCCTCTAATCTCACCATAAATCAAAGTTTGAGATGTTAAATAGCTTCAGGAGAGACTCGCTTGTTGCTTAAGCAGACTGCAGAGCGACTAGGCCAGGAGTGGATGCTGGGAGAAAGGGGGAAATAAATCACCTTTTTATCCAGATGACTGCCGCGATGAGGCCTAATGATTAACTACACCCATTTAAGTTCAGCATTTCCAAGCAGCCGTAACCATCTGGGGAGGAGTTTTGAGGTCTGTGGTGGAAAATGCGTTTCCAAACTCTGTGCAAAATATACATGTGTAACATTTAACGAACATGGCAATTAGTCTCAGTCAACTGAAAAAATCTCTTTAGCATTACTCCAGAGGCTGTTTGCTCATTAAAACTCACTGAATCGGTGGGGAAAAAAAACAGCCTCTTTATCTCCATTTCAGCAAACTGCAAAAGAAAAAAAAGGCTTCCTCACTACATGGTGGTTTTCTAACTCATATCTGACTCATTACAGCATCTTTAGAAAAAAAAGGTCACAGCACAGTTGCTAATGACAACCTGTGAGACTGCCTCTCTACTCAAAGCATGTGTGTGTGTGTGTGTGTGTGTGTGTGTGTGTGTGTGTGTGTGTTTCGCCCTGTGGTTGGCTCATTTGTAAGGATCAGTCGCCCCCTGCTGTTTCACATTCTTTGACTTGTGAATATAGGAGGTTGCCATGCCAACCAGAGGGGGCATTTCTGGAGTCAGGAAGTAAATTTAGCATCCACCTGTGATCGTGAGCCAGGCTAGTTGGAGGCTTGTTACTGTGAAACCGCAGCTACAGCTTTTGTTACTGGCTGCTCCGATTAAGTAGTTCTCCTTGTTTTTTTTTTAGGATGATAATGAACTAATTAGAGATAATTTAACTCATTAGCAATAATCAGAGTCATGCGATTTACAGTTTTAAATTAATCAGATTACAGTAAGGAGACACCTGGGCCTGTTGTAATCACTGTTTCCTCTAAGCTGCGCGCGTGCGCAATTGCGCACTGCTGACATGGTCTCCGTGCACAGATAATCTGAGCTGCGCACAAAAAAAAAAATCCAACCTAAATTGTAAATAAAATAAACAAGTAACAATTCATTCTGTGCTATTTTTCAATGTGAGTCAGTGAGTGACCGGTGACTGGCTGCTGCAGCCAATGATGCGATTCACATACGTATTTACCATAGACTGTATATAATGGTATTTACGCAGCTAATCAACGTCAGGCGTCCTTATGTGCTGCCATCGTTGTTCTCATAGATATGAATGAGTAGATAGGACACGCCCCTTTGAGCTGCGTGCTACAGCGAGGCTAAGCTAATGGGGCAAAGGTTCAGTGCATTCTGTTGATTTAGACGGCGTGAAAACCGAAACAACAAGTATGCTGTTTGCCTGTGGAGTTGCAGGTCGCTGGTTCAAGACCAGACCCTTCTCAAATTTTTATCAAAATCCTGACAAAAACAAACAAAAAGGCCAGTGGTGGGTCTTGAACCTGCAACCTACCATTTGGTAGTCTTTCTTCTTATCCCCTGAGTTACTCACTCAGATACCAAATCTTTTTTTTTTTTTGTGCATTTATCATCTATTTTTTGTCGTTTTCGAGTTTGTTTTTTTTTTTACTCGAGTCTCGACTCGACCGTTTTTCTCAGGAGGTTGGACTTCAGCCTTTGTGCTGGAGGGTTGAACCTTCAGTTCCAAGACTTTCCAAGCCTCCACACCTCCCGAGTCCTCAGGACCTGAGCTTTCAGACAGTCTGAGGGCTGAAATTTTCTAAGTCCCACAGTAGTTCTCTGTTAGATTTAACTTTCAGACAGTCCGAGGACTGATATCTTCTAAGTTCCTGAGTAGTTCTCAGTTTGAACCTTTAGACAGTCTGAGGACTGAAGTTTTAAAAGTTTCTTAGTACTTCTCTGTTAGTTTGAACTTTATGGTTAACAGAAGCCTTAAAACTTGTGACCATGAGTCTTGATTTCACATTTAGAACATCCATCTGAGTTCTTCTCAGACCTTCACCTGTGGGTTTTTTAGAAATCCTCAACAAACTTTGATTCTCTTCACTGAACAGTAAAGTTTGTGGAGATTAGAAGGTAACATTAGTTTGATCAATGCCTTCAACTACTAGTAGACTTTATCTGGAAAACAGTTTTCTTAAATGAGTTCTTAGTAAATCTGTCCACAATCAAATCAAGAACATAGAAAGAGGAAATGTTTGAAGAAACAACTTGATGTTTTCATTTCAGACTAGAAAACACTTTAAGAACTTTATCTGTTTTTGCTCTTTTTGATCGTTTTATTGTCTCTTCTGTTTAATTTGATCTTCTAAATTCTAAATGTGTCTTTTCAAATGTTTTGTCTTTAGTTTGATTCTTCTTAAATGTTTAGTTTTGCTTTTTTCTCACCTTTTATTCTTTTCTAATGTCTGATTTGATTTAGAAATGTTTTGTCTTTTTAATGTTTAATTGTTTTTTCAAATGTTTTATTGGCTTGTTTGAATTTTTTTTCTTTCCCAATATTTAATTTTTCGATTAAATCTTTAAGGTCTTTCCTTTTAAATGTTTTACCATCTTTTAATGTTTAATTTTCTTTTTAAATGCTTCATTGTATTTTCTGTTTAATTCCTATTTGAAGTTTTATTGTCTTTAAGATGTAATTTTCTAAAGAAACATTTAATTCTTTAATTAAATGTTTTGTCTTTTTTTTGTAAAGATATTTTTTTGGCTTTATTTTCAGAGGCACAGTGAGAGAGAGACAGGAAACAGAGGAGAAGAGCTGTGGTAGGACATGCAGCAAAGAGTTGCAAGCGGGAATCGAACCCGGGTCGCTGCGTCAGGGACCAGTCTCTGTACATGGGTCGCCTGCTTAACGGGTTGAGCTATACAGACGACGTTCTATGTCTTTAAAGGTTGAATAATGTAGTGAAATGTTTTGTGTTCTTTTAAATGTTTAATGTTCTTCTTGTTTAATTGTATTCTTTGAATGTTTAGTTGTCGGAAATATTTTATCTGTAATTCTGAATATTTGTATTTGAAAAATTCTGTTTAATTTCATAGTTACGTGTATTGTATCTTGTTGAATTATCTCATTCAATATTTTGTCTGTTTAATATAGTTAAATATTAAATACAATTAAATTCTATTAAACAGACAAAATATTGAATGAGATAATTCAACAAGATACAATACACGTAACTATGAAATTAAACAGAATTTTTCAAATACAAATATTCAGAATTACAGATAAAATATTTCCGACAACTAAACATTCAAAGAATACAATTAAACAAGAAGAACATTAAACATTTAAAAGAACACAAAACATTTCACTACATTATTCAACCTTTAAAGAGACAAAATATTTAATTACAAAATTAAATGTTTAATTAGAAAATTACATCTTAAAGACAATAAAACTTCAAATAGTAATTAAACAGAAAATACAATGAAGCATTTAAAAAGAAAATTAAACATTAAAAGGTGGTAAAACATTTAAAAAGAAAAACCTTAAAGATTTAATTGAAACATTAAATATTGGGAAAGAAAAAAAATAAATTTAGTTTTATTTCATAATTACATGTATTGTATCTTGTTTAATTATCTAATTCAATATTTTATCTGTTTAATATAGTTAAACATTAAATACAATTAAATTCTATTAAACAGACAAAATATTGAATTAGATAATTAAACAATATACAATACATGTAATTATGAAATTAAACAGATTTTTTCAAATACAAATATTCAGAATTACAGATAAAATATTTTCGATAATTAAACACTCAAAAAGTACTTTTTAAATAATAAACCTTTTTAAAAGTTTTATTGTATTAAATTTTTTTCCCGTTGATTTAATTGCTTTTTGTTATGTAGTTTATTTCTTTAATCTTCTTTTTTGGTCAAGATTTTAACCCCAACCTTAAAAATGAAATAAACTCTTAAATCACAATGAAAATACTTCTGTTGTCACAATCATGAGTTAGTCAATTATTCAGTTTATCAATTCAACTTTATTTGTTTAGCACCTTTTACACAGATGACAAAACTAAACAAGCAAAGAGAATAAACTATGCTAAAACTATAATTAAAACTCAAAAACATTAAACAAAAAAAGATTTATCATGGTAATAAAATATGTTGTGTACAGGGGATGGAGGGAGTTTATTGAAGTCTTCTTGGGCTCACATGGGAAATCATTTAAAATATAAACTTGATATTCAGTCTAAGGAAACTGGAAACTGCAGAGCGACAGAAGAACCAACAATATCTCCTGTTTTCTCCTTTAATGAGTCGACTCTTCTTGTGCTTTCAGACCAAAGAACTACAGACTCTTCACAACCTGCTCAAACTCTTGGTACAGGACCTCACCACACGGGTCAAGAAGGTTTCCTTCTCCTCATTTCTACTCTGAAGCTCACCTTCTCCTGCTCAAACTGCTGACAAATGTTTCTGCTGCTCTAAAGTCTGGTCTCCAGAACTTCCTAAAAACTCTCAAAGTCTCTTCTGCTGCAGGTTGCTTTGTAGAACTGTTCCAGAAAACCTCACTAAACCACATGGAGGAGCCTCAAGATAGTCGTCCAAATGAAACCGTATAAAAACCAAACTAGCACAACCCAAACACTAAAGTCTCCTGCAGCCTACCAGAGAACCTCTGAGAACAGAGAATCAGGACAGGAACTCTTACCTTCTGGACAACCAACGTTGGTTCTCAAACAAGAATACAGAATGTGTCTGACCAAAAACCTCTAAAGACTCACTACAGCCAAGATAAAGACACAACACAGCTGCACCAAACCCACTAATCACTGCACACATTAGCACCATGTGCTAACTGTGGCTAAAGAACCACATTTACCAAGACAACTATCCAGTACAAAGCCCTAAAACACACCAAGAAACACATTAAAGACAATTTTACTGCTGGAAGCTGCAAGCCAACGCCTAAAAAACAAACTAAAGCAATGGAGCCAAACCCGGTTCACTGGTGAAGAGAAACAGAGGAAATGTTTGTCTGCAGCTAAATAAAGCAGGAAGACACTGAGCTGCTCAGGTGTTCCTGATAACACCAAGCAGCCACCTGGACAGCCAATAGGAACACAGCCACCTGGACAGCCAATAGGAACACAGCTTACTGGAAGTCCAGAGGGCTGGGTTAGTGAAGGAAATTTAGTTTAAAGTTGAAGCAGAAAGTTAACAAAGAAAGTTGAAAACCACCTTCTGATACCTGAAATCTCTGAGTTTTCACACAAAGAACACCTGAACATGTCAAACTGGTTCCATAGTAGAACCATCATTGTAAAAACGTCATAGTATGGTGTGTTGCTCAAAAAACATTAGGACCCGGCTGTCAGGGGACAAACATGTAAGAAACATGAGAACAGAGAGAACCCAACCAGTAGGTCACAGTTTATCATCCCCCAGTCATCTCCTGAAGTCCATATGGTGAGAGACATCAGTATCTGGTTGTTAATTTACCAGAGGATGCTTATAATCATGCTGATGTGGTCTGTACTCTACAGTATTTCAGTGACTCAATAAATGCCTAAGTTGTTTTTTTTTAAATGCTTTTTAGTTTTTAATAAACATTTAACAGCCTATATGTAATCAATAAATGGCCTTTGCCTATCTTAAGAAAAACTCACTCAGAACTCTGATATGTTAACAATACTAAATAAATCAATAAATACATGCATACACACAAAAATAAGTTAATACATTAACTGTGTTAAGATAAGATTTAGATTTTTTAAAAGTTGTTTATGTTTTTGCAGAATCCAGTATTGCTCACTAGTTGATCATTACATTTTGTTAGTTTGATTTCACTGTTTAAAATGATGCCACCTCTTTTCAGACAGAACCTGTGATAATAAAACAATACAAAATTTTTAGTTCCTTGTTAATAAAGCACTTGAAGCTTTAAGTATGGCTAAATGCTTTTTTCAAAATTAAATATATCACTCCTTAAGTGGTAGTGGCCCCAAGTTCAGTAAAGTTGGAAAGATATTCACAGATTCAGACTTCCAGCATCAATAACTCATTAGATATAGGTTGTCAAAACATAAACGGTGCCTCTTTCCCATTGTTGCAAGGCAGACAATGTGCTACAAGCCCAGTTTTATCAAAAGTAGCTGTCTTTCAAGCTACAGGAATAACATTGGTGTCTATGGAGTGAACAGGGTCCGTCTGCAATTTGCAAAACCACTGCAACAGTAAAGAGAGACAAATATTCAATAACTTCACTCTTATACATTGTAGTGTCACTAAAATCACTGCAGCCTTCAACTGGCTCCTGTTGACAAAGTGTTTTAACAGAAATGTAAATGCTGTAATTTGATTCTTTTAATGAACCATGTAACTTGAATGGATGTGATGCTGGTGTGACCACAGTGCACACGTCTGATGTTGCTCACAGTGGTCCAAGGGACGCTCAGGGAGTTTGTGTGTTTGCTCAGACTCAGGAAAAATTACAGGGAACATTGGTTGTAATGTATTTCTGGCCACTTGGGGGCAGCAGAAACAAGCTTTTAAACATGTCATTGTTGCCTTTCAGTTGCGTTGTGAACAACCTACTAGCAAACCTATTTCCACATCCAGCAAAGAGGGAGCAACATTGATTTTGTGTTGTGCTTTTAATATACTGGCAGACATGAGTGCAGTTTTAGCTCTGTTTTTGTTCTCCACCATCACCTGAGGGAAATATCCAGCAGTCGCTAAATGCCCAATCATGGTACATTCACTTTCTCATTGCTAACTTTGTCTGCCTTTTTGATGTGGGTAAAAACTAGACATATACTGTGACACCAAGGTAGAGTCATTGCCTCAAAATTAAGAAATCACTCCATATAATTTGATTAATTCATTAGACATTATGTCAGATCCACCATCTTCTGCCTTGTGTCTCTATTCTATTTAAGAGGTGTTTAAGTTTATTTTGAGCTCATGTGTTGCCAAGTTGTTTCATTAAAGAACCCCCTCACATGCCCATATGGTGTTTTTCTATGCTGTAAGATACTTCATGAGCAAAATAAATAATACATTCTTGTCGTCCCACTTAATTCCTTGGAGGCCCAACAATCAGATGTTTCAAATAAGTAAGTTACTTCTAAGACAGAAAGCTGTCTTAGAAGTAATCCATTGTCCAATTAAATTTCCAAAAGAAAGAATTAGGCTTTTCATGAATTGTACAGCCGAGTTTAGCTTCATTTTTATTCCTTTTAATCAACACAGTCTCACGATGTGGCCTGACAGTTCATTCCCGATGGCTCCTACACAACAACATGTTTTGATTAGTCTTCAAATTTCTGATACCAGTCCTTCAAGTGATGTAAATGTATGTTCAGCTTTATCTGTCATTTAGAGTGAATGTGAGAAAATGAGCATATAATCTTAAAGTCAAGTTTTTCTTCAAAGATGTGCAAAATCTATTAATAATTTGAAGAGATGGTTCCCAGAGAATCCACAGCTCTGACAAATGAACTAGGACTTCGTACACAGCAACCACTGTAGTTCATCTGAAATGACTCCAAGCTGATAAAGACCAATTATATACTGTTGATATTGTTTTAATACAGTTTTTCATGTTACAAGACACATATGAGTGCAGTAAGCAGTCAACGTTATATCTGACCATTTTCACCTCGCGACTTCAGTGTATGAATGACAGTTTCAAAAACACAGATTTAGACTTCCAGGGTTTTATATTTCACAAACCTAAGAAACCAATCCTGTCAATTTGCAGGGTGGGACCCTCTGTATCATTATACTTCTTCAGAATCAGTTTCAAGTCCAAGCATCTATGGTTGAATTAGTCCAGTATTACAACTTTTCATTGAGTAGCTTTATAGAGTTTGACCAGAGTTGTAGGTGAGCTGGTGTGCTGACTTGCAGCGAGCAATGAATAGAAAAAGAGGAGGGGACTTGTTAGATCTGCACATTCTAGAGGAAGTTACAGTGCAGAGTTACATCGAAGCCATGTTTAAGCACGGAGGCATTGCGGTTCTACACGTGTAGATCTAATACAGAGATGAGTTTTTAGGGATTTAATCAACTGGAAAAAGGTTGTGTAATTTGATCACAAAAGTATACAACCTGAAGCGATTTTCATTATCAACGCGATTGTTATTTTCGACAATGATCAAATAATCGTTAGGTGTATAAAATGTCAAAAAATTGTTAAAAATCACAGTAATTATGGCCTGAGTAAGTTTCATGTTGTTCATATTTCTTATTTTGTGCCAAAAAACCCAAACACCTTTACAGTTTACCATCAGAGTAAAATGAGAAAACTGGCACAAGTTTACTTTAGAGAAGCTGGAACCAGTGAGCTTTGGCTTAAAAAATAGAGTATCAAAGTGTTAGTTTCTTTTAAATGACTAATTGGTTGTTCAAATGTTTGCTTTGGTTGTATAATGCTACTGATGGGAACCATGCACTTAACACAAGCACAGCCTTTCACAAACAAGAAAACAAGTGGTCTATTGTTAATACAAAGTTTGATTATTAATTATATTGTGATGTGATTTAGTGGCTCAGGTAATAAACACGTCAGAGTTGAAAATAACAAAATATATAAAAAATGCAGTCACAACAACTCACAGTTGTTTTTTCATTAGAGTTTTATTCATACAGTGAGGGTGCTCATACATAATATTTATTTTTTTCTATAAAATATATTACCTTTCAGTTCCTGAAAGCAAAACTAGATATAAATCATCAAGTTTCATTTGATAAGAAGCAACTCATTTTCAAGAGTCAACCAAGGCAGTCAACTGTATCAGCAGTCAAAAATGCATTACAGATTTAAGAAATCACATTCTAATAAAGATATTTTTTTTCTTCTTCTTGTCTAGCAAAGCCACGACGCTCGAGCACTCCGACACGCACGACGATGATCGTTTGGGATTTTCTAAGGTAGCAAATACTGTTAAAATACTGTAGACACAAAAAGAGTTGAAGCACATGAGAGGAAAAGCAAAGACAAGAAACTCAGTGAGGGAGGAAAAGTGACATTAAGGAGAGTGATTTTTTTTTTCAACAGAAGCGAGTGACTGATGCATTATGATGTCTGTCATGTTGCGCTGTTTTTCTCCCCGGCTCTCCCCTACGTGCTCTTTGTTTCCTCATACGATGAAATGGTCCGCGGTTGTCATGACAACTCCAGCCGGACAGCGGCAGGCGAGATTCTCGAGCATCACAACAGCTCACTTTGACCAGGTGCTGAGTTGATGCTCTCTGTAAGGTGGAACAGGACCACCAAAGAAGAAAAAGAAAATGTGAGCTACTGGCAAATTACTACTTCTCTCCTCTAATATACAGCATCCAAATTATGATAAGCAACTCAAATTCCACACTATTAACACACTGACTGACACTTTTAACATCTGACACACACATAAATAAAAACAGAGAGACATGTACCAGACAAGTCCAGTGATTTATTTCTGTTTTGGGGTAGTCTAGGTTTTTTCACGGGGGGTTTGCGATTTGGGGGCTTCTCAACGTTATTAGGGCTTTCCCTGTCAGTGCCTGAGTGCAGCGAGGACAGGAAACAACAAATCAACAGTTAGATACAGACGCTTTACGCACAAAGCAACAAAACACGTGCATGAATGCATGTACTGCAATCATCCTGTTAGGCAATCCGTGTGAATATACCTGCATCACAGGACATCGCCTTCCTGTTCCTCTGTGGCTTCACTGGTGCCTGAGGTCTGATTCCTTCTTCACCTGAACATGTGTGAAACACGAGTGAGGAAAGAGCTAGAAATGAGTAAGAAAGCAATTATTTTAGCTCCATCTTTTCCTACTCTTTCCCTATTTCCTCTGATCAGTTCCCTACACATACATGCCTTTACATTCACATGTCATTACTTCTGCCACCACAACATGTCTGCATTGATTGAGTAATTCTGTTTTGAGTCGCTGTGTGAGAGTTGTGCGTTAAGGCGAGCCTTTTGGGCGGCAGAACAAACATTTTTATGTATGTGTAAGATATTCTCTTCTGTTAAGACCAATTTTTTTGTTGGTGTCTGTGAAGTCCATTGTGGATGCACAGGATTCTGTTCTGTAGGAGTGACTTATCCAGGTTGACTGTTGGATTGTTTGGTCGAACTGCTCACATCCCACCAAATTTTCACTGGTCGGACAATCACTGGAGGTATAAGCTCAAAAATGATACTTTGAAAGCCCGTCAGGATTATTCCAGCCACAACAAACTACCCATGACTACACAGAATTTTCAGACTTTTTAACTTGCCCAATCTAAAGGAGAATACTTGGGGAAACTTATTTATCATTTACTGAACACTTATGTAAAATCAAAACCAAACTAACAGACACAATAGCAAAAAAGTCATCAGTTTGGGTGCATTTAATCAAACAGCTACCCAAAGATCGAGTGTAAACTTGGCAAAGAGCAGTTTGCGTATCGCAGCTCAACAACCAACATGGCTGATCATCCAAAAATAGTATTCCAACTTGTCTCCATTATATTTTTCAATAGCTCTTGTGCCACAATCACCAACTGATATAAATCAATTTCTGGAAATCATATGGGCAGCAGGTTGGCTCCAAGTCTGTCATCATTTTAGTATAAAATAACCACGTTAAAATGATGTAATATCCTGCAAATACTAGCCTTGTGGGTTTATTTGTAATTCATTAGAGTGATCAGGTTAGTAGGTAGAGAAAATCTAGAGATAACATGCAGGTTTCTTTCCAGCTGACCAAGATTTACTTTGGTTGACAGTCCTAATGCGTTCACATGGCCCTGCTCACACATAATTGGTCCTAAAGCAGCGCAGCATCATGCAGACGTTCAGTACCGATTCAATAATTCTGTTCTGAATCACTGTGTCTCAGCTGTGTTTTAATGTGATCTGCAAGATTTTTGTTTTATTAAGACAAATGTTGCACCACAGTGGTGCTACTGTTGGTGTGTGACAAGTCAATGATGGAAAAAAAAACAACAACTTCTTACTACACTTACTACTCAACTATGCTTGTGCACTTCTTGTAGAGAGTTAGACTAGAAGATCCATACTTCTGGTACAATAAATACAAGCTTGCAGCCATCAGTAGGGTAGCCAAGCATTTTTTTTTTTTAAAGCGGAGACATACAGGAAATATGGGGAAAGAGGGCAGAGAAATGATGCTGTCTTTCAGTGAAACTTGTGAGCTCATGATTGTAATGTGGAAAGTTGTGCTTGGCATTCAATTGGCAACACTGGATGTAATTAATGAAACCAAAATAGCAGCAGCATCATGGACACTACTCTTACGATCGAGAAGCCAACGTTGCTAACCATTTAGAAAGCTAACAAGCAGATAACATAATCTAGGAAGTCCAAAGACGTCATGAAAAGACAAGACAGTTGGGAATAGCGACATTCTCCTAATACATTATAAGATTACTACAAAAAACTCTATACAACTAAAACTACAATATACAAACGTCCCATCCACTGCATAAATAAACTTGCATGGTCTCAGTTTCCGTAACTGTCACAATTTGTAAACTCTGAGCATTCAGAAAAAGCAAAATTTGGAGGTCATAAATATCACAAGAGGTGGACATTAAGATGGACTCATGTACACAGTAAACACAACCCCATGTGAAGGCAACATAACATGCAGAGAGTCTGGTCAGCTGGGATTTGGGCTTCGCTTAGCTTAGCATAAAGACAGAAAACAGAGGGAAACTGCTAACCTGGTCACAAAATCACTGTAACAATACAGATCAAGATAGCACACAACAGTCAAAGATAGTTTTTCATTTTTCTAACTGTGCTTCCTTGAATCCTCTCTCCTCCCATAAAATCATTCCACCTCCGCCACCATGGAGGTTCTTCCAATTACTGAGAAATGCAACTCAAGGAGACAAGGCGGTTTCAGGAGGAGCTTACAGTGAAGAAACACAGAATGCTACATAGAAGTTTTTCATCAAGTGAAATAATGTATAAATGCCGCATCTTCGTAAGTGTCGGTTTGATTTGTCTGGAGATAAAACTGTGCAATACGTAATAAGTGCGTGCCGTCACTTAAGACTGACGTTAAGGATTTCTCATTTGACAGCTTGGGGTCCTCCGTCCTCACATCTCTATCTCACATCCACACCAAGAGGAGCTAAGATGCAAGGAAGAGCCCCAAGTGAAGGGAAGCGAGGAGGCACGTTAGCGTAATAAAAAGCACCCAGACAATTTCTTGGCCAAGAGCAGTGACTTTGTGGAGTCTCCGCTGGCTGATCCACTCTTTTAAACTAAGCCAACCGGCTGCTGACTGCATGCAAGTGATGCATCATCTAACTCTCGACAAGCAAGCAAACAATCCTTTTAAAGTTTTCTGCAGGTTGAGCTGTTTATTTGCACCTTTGACACGCTGTTACTGAATATCCAGATATATGCCAGTATATTCCTCTCTGGCTGTATTGCAGCTCAGAGATCCAAGGCTACTTCTGGCATAAAGGGAAAAAACACTTCAGATCACAAGTGGAGTTTGAAGAAATGTCAAACCATTTACTGTCATATCAAAGTCAAGCAGGCATCTGGACCTTGTTCATCACAATGGAAATGTGAGTCATTCAAATTACGATGTATGTATAGAAGTGACTTAAATAACCCATTTGAAGATGCTAATTTCTTTGCACTTCTATATTCTGAATAAAAGTCGCTGCTTTCATCAGTTAATTAGTATTTCTGGTGCAGGTACCTTGGCTTGCAGCTCTGTCTGGCAACCCATGTATTGGCTTGCTAACGTTGGGAGGGGGCACTGGAGGAGGAGGCAAGTTCCTCTCACTGACTGATTCTTTTGAAAAAGTCACATACGAGGAGGTCTTTGGCTGTATGTCAGATCAGAAAAGGAGACAAAGACATTAGCAATTAAATGTATGGAAAAAGATAGACGTTAGCTGGGAGAAGCTGGCTTTAAATCTCACACCTTTTCAGGAATCGGAGGAGGTTGACTTTCAGAATCTCGTCTTTTTTCTCTCTCTTTCCTTTCCATCTTTGCAGCATCCTTCTCTGCATCTCCTTCCTCCTCTGTACCTGCAGATGAAAGAGAACCGGCTGACATCTAGGCTCGAGGCAAAGATTGCAGCGAGGAGCTTTTTGCAAGCTAAAATCTGCTTTCTGACCTGCACTGTGTTAACAAAGATGACCTGAGTAGTACCTGGCAGAGCGTCTGAGCTCTCGAGTCGATGTCTCTGTCTCAGCTTTGGCAGGGTGGGTTTGCTGCTCTGCGGCGGGGGGTCTGGTTTTGATGTCAGGGGAGCCGATCGGCTTGCAGAGATTCCAACTCCTCCTACACTGCTGCTCCTCCACCCATCGGTAAAACCTCCACTTGTATCCGGACCAGTGTGTCTGTCTCCCTGTACGTCCTGCTGATGCCACTCTATGGCTGCTGCCTCTGTGCTTCTCAGAGCATCCGTCTCCTGTTTCGGCGAAGGCGTCCTGTCCGACGGGTACGGAGGCAGCGGCCTTTGAGAAAAATGCAGCGCCTGAACTTGTCTGTCCGTCATTCTTCCCGCATGTCTGCTCTCAGCCCACTGACTGTCCACCTGTATGTCCGTCGGCCTGTTCTCTGACCACGACCGGTCGATCTGCCTGCCGCCCATCCACTGTCTTTCTATTTTTCTGTCAATCTGCCGCTGGGTGTGTCTGTCAACAGTCCACTGTCTGTCCATGTGTCTGTCGGGATGTCTGCTCTCAGTCCAGTACCTATCTGTTTGTCTGTCCGTCGTCCTCGGCTCCCCAACAGTCCTTTCTTGCAGCCTGTCATCGAACCGCTGTCTCTCCACATGTTGCTCGCTCTGCCTTCCTTCCATCCACTGCTTGTCTGCTTGCAGCACCTCTGTTGTCCTCTGTTTGTCGTCCGCCCAGTACTTGTCCGTCTCCACCGGTTGTTCAAAAACAGCATCCACTTCAGACTTCTGTTAATAAAGAGGCAACAGAGAAGCTACAAATACTGAAAAGTCAGTATAATCATAATAGTAGTGGGTCATGGTGACTGTACCTCTCTGGGAGAATAAAAGGGATGTTTGCTTCCTCCCCCGCCTGGGTGAGGGATGCCCGGCACTAGTGGCGGACTCAAAACAAGAGTATTTTTCACCTGGTGATCATTTATTTTCCCATCAACCCCCTCGCTGGGGGATCCGGCTCTGGCTGCAGCCCTGGGCGGCTGGAGGAGGGTGTATACATTCTCTGTTGCTGTTCTAAAAGTTGGAAAGGAAACTTGCAACAAAGTCTTTGGATATATTCAACAGATTGAAAATACACAGTTACAAGTTAAATGTAACAAGCTTTGATGAGGGTAATTAAGAACTATCACTTTTTTGGGCAAAAATCATATATCTCCCGATTCTAATCTGTATTTGACATGCAGCGTGTTCATTTCTAATCACTTGGCTAACTGCTGGATCCAGAATTGGAGCTGCCGGCTGTCATCTACATCTGTGTACACACTGTGGTATCAGCCTGCCTGCGTTTTGGCAGCTCTCAGCCATTTCTCATATCAACAAAGAACTGAGGGAGATTTAGAGCGATATTTGTCGGAGTCTTTGTGGAGTTCAGTGGCGCTGATTGCCCCTTTAAGAACCAAGAGGCAGAAATCAACAGAAAATGTGAAGTTGCAGGAGACAATATGGAGTGCTTTGTGGTGTTTTGTGTTGTTATCTGGTGCACCACATGGACATAGTGTTGTGTTCAAGGCCACACCTTTACCGAGATGAACCTATGTGTGTGTGTGTTTAAATGCACAAACCCTGTGGGTGCTGTAGCGACAGTGTGACAGCCGTCTCCATAAACCTCTGCTTCGGACTCGGGCCCCTGACTGGACAGAGTCTGGTTGCGATTTTTGCGGAAGCCGAAGATGGCGAGCATGTTTCTCCGCTTCTTCCTCCTCAGAGAATGAGCTTTGTGCAGCGAGGAGAGCTGACTGAAAGAAGCAAGAGAGGTCCAATGTCATGCACACAGTCCAGTCCAATACAGTCATGTAGCGTGTCAACACACGAGTCATCTCCATTAGGATGTCACAGAATTCATCAAAGACGTCTGTGCCGGTTGTTTGTTGGCTGCTGCACTTTAAGCGTTGCTAGGCTACGCATCTTGGTACACAATGATTTATCTTAAGTGCACTTTTTTCGTATTATTAATGTAATCATATTAAAAGCAGTGGCCTGTCTGATGCGCTGCAGTGTGGAAATGAGCAGCATCATTATGACAAGCTGTTGCTTCCAGCCAAAATAAAGGCTCACAAAAACTCTTGCATCTACAGCATATGTTTAACTATAGGTTTGAGCTCATTAGGCCTAAATTAGGTATGTTCTGCAACACTGCAGTAACACTTACAAAAAAAAAAATCACCACCTCCTTTTAAGCTTAATGAGTCAATATTATGCTTTATAGAGTATATCCCTTTCCCTTAATATGTTAGACAGCTTTTTGTGCATGTAAAAATTCTGCAAACCTGCCTTAAACACCTTGTTTGAAGTTGCTGTTATTACTTATCGACATCACCATGCAACTTATTTGCATAACGCCTGCTTTGGAGCTAGATTGCACACCCTAAAACAAAGAGTGAGCAGCTTACGTCTCACTCAAGATGCTTCTGCTAGGGGTACATCATTTTATTCAGAGAACACTGTTTTGCCAGCTGACCAATCAAAGCACATTTTTTGGTAGGGGGCCTTAAAGAGACAGGAGCTAAAACTGAGCTTTTCAAGAACAGGGTGAGCAGAGGTGCTTCAACAGTGTATAGTATAGAAAATTTGTGTTTTTTGAACATTAAAACATGCAAACATATTCTTAATAAAAATAAAATTCTAAACTTGCAAATGTGCATAATATGTGCTTTTTAAGTCACAGATTTCCTGTTTTTTGTGCACACAAATCTGTGACTTCTCTGATCAACAATGTGCAGCCAACCAATCATGTCCTGTCACACAACCCAAACTGCTCTAAACAACCAGTTCCAGCTTTGCTAAAAAAGACAAAACTGAGGTTTTAGTTGAACGAAGATGATGGACAGCAGAATCTGCAGGATCTTCCTCTGAAAGCAGCCAGCGGGACATGCTAAACAAGCCGAACCTCGCCATGAGATTACTTCAAAGACCGACAACACAGTGGTCTGAGAAACGCAGCCTTCTTGAATTATGAAAAACAAGAAGCTACGCAGAAGCCAATTAAAATGACGGCTCAGTTAAGATGTGTGCACGCACACACTGTCAGAACTCAGCAGGGTTCCCAACAAAGGGAAAAAGAATCATTGATTTATGTGGTCTGAAACGCTGTGTTTATAATGTGATTGTGTGGGTGTGAATATACACCCCATGCTAACAGTCGGATTAGTGAATTTAGATTTCATTTGTAAATTGCTTAAATGTATTTTTGTTCATTGACCTAAATGGTAAAAATTTTAACAGAAGAAATAATCATCAAATAGTCGTAGCCTTACAGAGAAGTGAGCAACAGTGAGATTGTAACCATTCCCCAGTAACTAATAAAACCTCCAACCCTTTGAAGGTGTCCTCGTTAAAAATTCTTTTTATTCTGAAGCTTTTTTAAACATAATCAAATCCACACACATAGAAAGAAACACAATACAGCAAAAAAACTCCTAACCTAACCATTTACAAAGCAACCTCAACAAAAAGAGAATAATTTAGAGTAAAACACCAAAAGCAGCCTTTCATTGAAGAACTAGCTTTGTTTATAACGGTTAATAAAACCAGGTCTGAAGATGTTACAAGAGGTGCCCAATACTTTTCTGTGCAACTCAACAGTTCAAGTTATTACTGTTTCTAAACGTGAAAAATCAATTCCTGTCACTGTCTTTGAAAACAAGTTGGGATTGCTGTTTCTGCAGTCTTTAAAAACACACATTCTGGCTAACATTGTTTTCTTAATTATCGAAAACACTTCCAAAAAAAAAAAAGGGGTAACAAAGTTCCTTCATTGATTTCGCACCCATCACCAGCTTGATTGTATTAACTTTTACCTGCAAGTCAACACAAACAGAGTGCATGCATTGAACAACAAACAGCTGCAAAAGAATTTGATTCTTGAGGAAATTCAGCCCTATGATTTTTATGTTTCCAAAGATCTAATTTACCAATAAAAGCCCCAATATTCACAGTCTCTCCCTTTTAGTGTAATTTATCTGCACATATTGCGGCTTTCATTATGTTCCTGTCCATATTCACACAGTTTCCCTACTTTTCTTATACACTCAAATAGGAGTTCCATCCATCCATCCATCTTCTACCGCTGATCCGGGTCGGGTCGCGGGGGCAGCAGCTTTAGGAGGGAAGCCCAGACCTCCCTCTCCCCGGCCACATCATCTAGCTCCTCCCGGGGGACCCCAAGGCGTTCCCAGGCCAGCTGGGAGACATAGTCTCTCCAGCGTGTCCTGGGTCTTCCCCGGGGCCTCTTCCCAGTGGGACGTGCCCTAAACACCTCACCAGGGAGGCGTCCAGGAGGCATCCTAATTAGATGCCCGAGCCACCTCATCTGGCTCCTCTCTACGCGGAGGAGCAGCGGCTCTACTCTGAGATCCTCCCGGATGGCCGAGCTTCTCACCCTATCTCTAAGGGAGAGCCCAGCCACCCTGCGGAGGAAACTCATTTCAGCCGCTTGTACCCGCGATCTTGTTCTTTCGGTCACTACCCAAAGCTCGTGACCATAGGTGAGGGTAGGAACGTAGATCGACCGGTAAATTGAGAGCTTCGCCTTTCGGCTCAGCTCCCTCTTTACCACGACGGACCTGTACAGCGCCCGCATTACTGCGGAGGCCGTAGCAATCCGCCGGTCGATCTCTCGTTCCATCCTTCCCTCACTCGTGAACAAGACCCCGAGGTACTTAAACTCCTCCACTTGGGGCAGGACCTCATCCCTGACCCGGAGAGTGCACTCCACCCTTTTCCGGCTGAGGACCATGGACTCGGATTTGGAGGTGCTGATCCTCATCCCAACCGCTTCACACTCGGCTGCGAACCGATCCAGTGAGAGTTGGAGGTCCTGGCATGATGAAGCCAACAGGACCACATCATCCGCAAAAAGCAGTGACGGAATCCTGAGGTCACCAAACCGGACCCCCTCAACACCCTGGCTGCGCCTAGATATTCTGTCCATAAAAATTATGAACAGAATCGGTGACAAAGGGCAGCCCTGGCGGAGTCCAACTCTCACTGGAAACGAGTTCGACTTATTGCCAGAGATGCGGACCAAGCTCTGGCACCGGTCATACAGGGAACGGACAGCCTGTATTAGGTGGTCCGTTACCCCGTACTCCCGGAGCACTCCCCAGAGGGTTCCCCGAGGGACACGGTCGAAAGCCTTCTCCAGATCCACAAAACACATGTGGACTGGTTGGGCAAACTCCCATGCACCCTCAAGGACCCTGCTGAGGGTGTAGAGCTGGTCCACAGTTCCACGGCCGGGACGAAAACCACATTGCTCCTCCTGAATCCGAGGTTCGACTATCCGGCGGATCCTCCTCTCCAGTACCCCTGAATAGACCTTCCCGGGGAGGCTGAGGAGTGTGATCCCCCTATAGTTGGAACACACCCTCCGGTCCCCCTTTTTAAAAAGAGGGACCACCACCCCAGTCTGCCAATCCAGAGGCACTGCCCCCGATGTCCACGCGATGTTGCAGAGGCGTGTCAACCAGGACAGCCCCACAACATCCAGGGCCTTGAGGAACTCCGGGCGGATCTCATCCACCCCCGGGGCCCTGCCACCAAGGAGCTTTTTAACTACCTCGGCGACTTCGACCCCAGAGATGGGAGAATCCACCCCTGAGACCCCAGGCCCCGCTTCTGAATCAGAAGGCGTGTCGGTGGGATTGAGGAGGTCTTCGAAGTACTCCCCCCACCGATTCACAACGTCCCGAGTTGAGGTCAGCAGTGCACCATCCCCACTATACACAGTGTTGACAGTGCACCGCTTTCCCCCCCTGAGACGCCGGATGGTGGACCAGAATCTCTTCGAAGCCGTCCGGAAGTCGTTTTCCATGGCCTCGCCAAACTCCTCCCATACCCGAGTTTTTGCCTCGGCGACAGCCGCAGCTGCAGCCCGCTTGGCCAGCCGATACCTGTCAGCTGCCTCCGGAGTCCCACAGGCCAAAAAGGCCCGATAGGACTCCTTCTTCAGCTTGACGGCATCCCTTACCGCCGGTGTCCACCAACGGGTTCGGGGATTGCCGCCGCGACAGGCACCGACCACCTTACGGCCACAGCAACGATCAGCCGCCTCAGCAATGGAGGCACGGAACATGGTCCACTCGGACTCAATGTCCCCCACCTCCCTCGGGACATGGTTGAAGTTTGACCGGAGGTGGGAGTTGAAACTCCTTCTGACAGGGGACTCCGCCAGACGTTCCCAGCACACCCTCACGATCCGTTTGGGTCTGCCAGGTCTGACTGGCATCCTCCCCCACCATCGGAGACAACTCACCACCAGGTGGTGATCAGTTGACAGTTCCGCCCCTCTCTTCACCCGAGTGTCCAGGACATGCGGCCGCAAGTCCGACGATACGACAACAAAGTCGATCATCGAACTGCGGCCTAGGGTGTCCTGGTGCCAAGTGCACATATGGACACCCTTATGCCTGAACATGGTGTTCGTTATGGACAATCTGTGACGAGCACAGAAGTCCAATAACAGAACACCACTCGGGTTCAGATCGGGGGGGCCGTTCCTCCCAATCACGCCTCTCCAGGTCTCACTGTCATTGCCAACGTGAGCGTTGAAGTCCCCCAGCAGAACTATGGAATCCCCAGAGGGGGCGCTCTCCAGCACCCCCTCCAAGGATTCCAGAAAGGGCGGATACTCCGAACTGCTGTTCGGCCCGTAGGCGCAAACAACAGTAAGGAACCGTCCCCCCACCCGAAGGCGAAGGGAGGCCGCCCTCTCGTCCACCGGGGTAAACTTCAACACACAGTCACCGAGCCGAGGCGCAATGAGTATTGACACCCCTGCTCGGCGCCTCTCACCATTGGCAACTCCAGAGTGGAAGAGAGTCCAACCCCTCTCGAGAGGGCTGGTTCCAGAGCCCCTGCTGTGTGTCGAGGTGAGGCCGACTATATCAAGTCGGAACTTCTCAGCCTCGCACACCAGCTCAGGCTCCTTCCCCGCCAGAGAGGTGACGTTCCACGTCCCTAGAGCCAGCTTGTGTAGCCGGGGGTCGGTACGCCAGGCTCCCCGCCCCTGGCCACCACCCAACACACATGGCACCGGACCCCTATGGCCCCTCCTGCGGGTGGTGGGCCTGCTGGAGGGGGGTCCCACGTCTCTTCTTCGGGCTGTGCCCGGCCGGGCCCCGTGGGAAGAAGCCCGGCCACCAGACGCTCTCCATCGAGCCCCACCCCCGGGCCTGGCTCCAGGGGGGGACCCCGGTGACCCGCATCCGGGCAAGGGACTCGTGGTTCCAAAGTTTTTAATCTTCATTGGGGTCTTCTGGGCTGCTGTTTGTCTGGTCCTTCACCGAGGACCTGTTTGTCTTGGGTGACCCTACCAGGGGCATAAAGCCCCGGACAACATAGCTCCTGGGATCATTAGGACACGCAAACCCCTCCACCACGATAAGGTCGCAGCCCAGGGAGAGGTCAAATAGGAGTTATCGATTCATAAAAAAAAAAAAAAAAAAAAAAAAAAAAATAGGATAGGAGTTATCGATTCATAAAAAATTCTCCCATTTGAGTTACACATGCTTTTTGCAATCCCTTTAATGGTACCTTTGGCTTGTAATTCCTACACTGCTGACTTTTTCCAAAGCACACCTTACATTTTAGAGGGATTTCAGCAATTTCAGTCATAGCACTATAGAAATAATCTCATTACTTGTATCCTTTTGTGAAGTTACTGCAGTTTTAGTCTTTCATTGACAGCGGACACTGGAGAATAATATGGTTGTACTTCATCACCATTTTGATATAGGAAGAAAAAAAACGCTGTAGCTTGTTAGTATTACATTAAACCGATCACATTTGTCTTGGGTTGAGCTAAGCCCAGGATGCAGGGATGGTGCTTCTGAAAAACAGTGATGAGGAGAACTGTCCTGCAGAATATTTTCTCACAGGGAGGTGAGCACTGTTATTTAAATGACTAATTCATGTAATTCAATTCAGTATTTGTCTGTTCTCCATCTGCTATCCAGCTCTCGCACCCCTTTGACCTCACCCTAACCAGTCGAGGCAGACAGCCGCCCTCCCTGAGTCTGGTTCTGAAGAAGGTTTTTCCCACCTTGTAAAGGACAGCTTTTCTACCCACTGTTGCCAAGTGCTCGCTCAAAGCAAATCAAAAAAGGAACTTCGTATTTACTGGGTCTCTCTGAGTACATTTTGTAAGCTCTTCAAATTATCATGTGAAGTGCCTTGAGATGACATATGCTGTGAACTGATGCTTAATTCACTGAAAGAATCAAGCAGGGCAGCTTTATTACACAACCCAAAGTTTCTTTAAAACTTTAAATTCTTTAAAATCTGCCATTTTCAGCACCTATGTTGCTGCTTGGAGGTTGTTGTTATTGTGTTCTGTAATGAAGAGGATATTGAAAACAGTTTCGTTCTGATAGCGAGCAGGGATGGAAAAACCATATGAAATGCTGAAAGAAATGGCAGGCTTACACCCTACCTCCACTGAGTCAGACTACTGCAGTGATTTAGACAACAACTTTTGCTGTTTGTGCCTTCAAAGACAGTTTTGACAACCGAAAGCACTGACAGGACAAAGAAAACTCACAGGCTTTATTATTGGAAAGACAAAGAGTCAGTAAACATGTCTTCTTGCATTTGCTGTTGAACCACAAACAGTCTTGGGTGCCAACAGAGTTTCCAAAACAGCTGCATTAAGATGCAGACATAACTTAAAGGTGACAAATGTTGTCATGGATTACTCATTTCAAGCAAGTGTGAAGCCTCTAAGTTGATTTTCAAAGCATGGCAAGACTATTGGAAAGCAATGACTGCTGTACTAGCAGGTGCTCAGTCTAAAAACTTATACTGTGCTTTGGAAAATGACAGTAATTCTAAGGAAATGAGATCTGCATTTTAAACATGTGAAATGGAGGGAATGTTCTGTACGGAGTGGTTCACAGTGGATATTGCGGAGAAGAACTGTGGCAGTGGAAATATAAAAAGCAGCTCCTACCTATCCGGGAGCACTCTTTTCGTGTAGAAATCTGGGAGTCCATCATCCAGTGGGCTTATTCCTCCATTTTCACTGCAGTGCTGTGCACACACAGACACAAATGGACATTTAAAACCTTTTTGAGAGGTCAGTTAAGTGGGTTTCATTTGTAAATGTTATATATGCAATAAAAGAAATGGATAACACCGCCTCGCCCTCACTGAGATGACATAATCCAATTGCAGCCATCCACTTTATATAGATTAGTTTTGACAAAGACAGCAGTCACTGCCAGCAGGCATAAACATCAGGAAATGGGAGAATTATGCATAGATAGATGGCTAAAGAGCTGCAGAACTGTGTTAAAGTAATGCACACTAGAATACTGTGTGTCAAAATTTGCCATACTGTCTCAGCAGGAATGTGGCCTCCCTTGTGCCTCCTTGGTGGCCTCGGCCGAACTCGCGTCACATGATGGAGCGGCAGCCCCTGTGTAGGCAGCTCTGACAGGCCCTCCCATGATGCCGAGCGGGACAGCGGCGACGAGTACGATGGCACGGAGGGGGGCGGAGAGGAGCTGGAGTCGTCACACAGGCCTGAAGGGATGGTAGAGACTGTGAGAGCAAGAAACTGAGGAGGAACTGTCAAGGAGATGAGGCGGGGGAATTACAGGGAGCCATCATTTCTGCTTCACAGTCATCAAATCTAAAACAATCAGTGACTGCTCTGAGAAATACTGACTCAGGCTGGATTAAAACAGCCATTAACAGACTTCTCGGATGAAGACACAGGAAAAGGATAAAAAAAAGTACAGAAAACACACTAATGGAGCTCTGGGAGATACAGGACAGGGTCAGAGCCTGACAGGAAAGAGGAGAGAGACGAGGATAAGAGGATGTACAGCAGTACTCACTCAGTCTGGTGGAGACAGGTCGTATTCGTCTTGTTCTAGAGCTGCGCTTCTTAATGGCTATTGTGTCCTAAGAGAAAAAAAATGAAAAAGCTGGTGAGATGCAGAGGAATGTAAAACACACACGCTTGAAATAAGTGAACAAAAATATTATAGAAGTCCTCCACAATGCTTTTCTAAGTGGAGTTTTATCAAATCAAGGCACTGATTTTAGTATTGAGCAAAGTGCTGCACATTAAACATGTAAAAACAGTCAATGCAAAATAACAAAAACAAACTGGTACGTACAGTGCAAATAGTTGAAAAACCTTTTGACTGTTATTGACTGTCCTGTGACTGTACCTCAAAGTGGCCACACCCTAAATGATGCATAAATTTAAGCCTCAATAAAATTTTAATGGGTGATAAATATAAATATTCACTCCCGTACAGTTGTTATGAAGGGAGAAATTAGCTATAGAGACCAAAACTGTATTTGTATCAGGCTGTCAGAATGTTTATTTCTGCTGTAAAGCCATATGTTTTAACACTGAGGTCTGTAGGGATTGACTCCCTTTTGGAGGCAGCCTCGAGTGGCCATTTGAGGAACTACAGTTTTGGAAAGTAGAACTGAGCAATCTAGTCACTGGAACAATTGTCCATAAAAGCTAAAGATTACATAGGTGTGTCTCTTGAGATTCCACCACTTTGTTCCAGACTGAAATATCTCAACCACTATTTGATGGACTTCCACAAACTCAATTTTTAAAAAAAATAGGTTTATATACCTACATAAATACTGACTACATCCCATCATCTTCAGCTGTACTTTGTGTTTGGCGTAAAATTAAAAAAAGTTAGCATGTAGAGATGCTTAAATACATTGATAAAAGTTATAAGTGACATCCACAGCATGTCAGCTTTGCCACTGAGAACCACATAGATCTCTGAATGACACTTTTTGTTTGGTTTCACACAAACAGCATAGTGTCATCAGTGTAATACTGGCAGGAAATATGCAATGAATAACTGAAAGAGAACACAAAGAGAGAAAGAATGGGGCTGATGACGGATCCTTAAGGGACTCCACAGGGTGTACTAGTGATGTTAATAGTCAGTCAAAGCTGAGATAGGCTGTATTTTTGTGGCATCATGGGACAAAAATTCCACAAAGGCCTTTCAGTATATTGAAAATCAAGTGGTCAGAAAGGAAAGCAGACTTCTGCATCTCCTATTGGTTCTGATTTATACCTCAGAAAATGTTGCCTGTGACTGGAGATTTAAGAAGAAACAAAGTGCAAATTGGGGGTAGGATGTGATGACAGTGAGTCTTTCTCCAGTTGTTGATTTAACTTTTAAAAATTTTTGTCTATTCATCATAGTTGCATATTTAGTTTTGTCCATGAAAATAATCAGTATGTGCTTTAAAATGGCTTAGCTATAACTCTACATTATTGCATTATTATGAAACCCTGGAAGTCTGAATCCATATTTTCATCAGTACACTGCAGTTTCAAGGTAGAAATGCTACGCTATAGCACTGATTGCTTATCTTGCTCATGATTTGTCATCTAGCATATAAGAAAAACATCATATGAACATGTTAAGGTAAAAAAATATATTTTTTATCGCTTTGAGACCAGATTCAGGCCTGTTTACTTACTAACAGGGACCCAAATTATTGTCAGTCATTTTATGGTTAGATTCTTGAGAAAGTTTTGACACCAAAGTATTGTGTCTTACAATATCCATAATGCATTTACAGGTCATTGAGAGGGTAAATTATTTGTTTCACTTTTGAAATACAAGGATCTACATTAGCTGCAATAACCAGAGGTCTTGAGCAGGGGAATGAATGCGCAGATTTTCAGCTTTACAAAAGATGTTTTAAATTCCTCCAAAGGAGACATCAAAGCTGGAGGCCAATGAGTGAACTGACAGTGATTCTTGAGATAATGTCAAGGAAACAATTTACTCGTGCAGTTTTGCCTGCTGTCTTGTAAATATTGAACTGCTCTTTTAGTGTGTCAACAGTGATTTGCTATGTATTCTTTTTCAGGTTAACTAAGCATCTCTGCTCTCCAGTCATATTTTAAGATGATATTTAGTTTCGGGATTAGTTGGTTTTTTTTTTTCATTTTGAGAGATGATTAAAAAATAGTTCTGCAGGTAGAAATTTACTGAATACAAAGGCTTCTCTGCGCTGTAAGTAGCTGTAATGAACAATTGTAGAGAAAGGGAACTAACCTGAAAAGAAGTGACAGGGGTTTAGAGGAGAACAATCAAATTTTAGGTATAATAGAGAAGTTCTGCTTACTATGAAAGCACAGAGTACTTGTATGTATTATACAGATTATTTATATAATCATTTTTAGTGTATATCACGTATAACAATGACTTGATTTCTATAAAATGCCAGTCAGGCTTCCAGGGTTGCAATTGCAGGCCTTTTGAAATGTAGACATTCAATGCTTCAATCACTTCAATCAGCAGAAGGTCCTAAAAGGCCAAAACACAATTGAATTGACAATCAATCATCAATTCAAGTACAGATAAAGCGACTCCAGTGCAAGAGTAGGAGAAAATTTCTGACCTTTAACTGCCGTGTTCCTGTCAGAAAAGTCAGTGTAAAATTTCAAACGCCAAAACACAGAGGAAAGACTCCTCATTCCTGCAAATTTAGTCAAAGCTGAACCACTGTTCTGTTTTCGTTTGTTTTTTTGCTTAGATGTGACATTCAAGTCTAATAATGTGGTAAACAAGCAGGGGAGCGTGAGCGTTACTTAATCAACATACTCACTGATGTATGTATGATTTCATGTCACAATTACGCAACAGAATCCAAAAAGGATTCAACTCAAAACCTGAAACTGGAAATGGAATCAAGCCTGGAGACAAATTGAGGAATAATATGTGGGGAAAGTCAAGAATATTATGATATTTTGTGTCCTCAGAATTAAAATTTACATGAAAATAAGAGATATTCCACATTTCGGTGTTCAACATACTCCAGAAATGGATCGGTATGCGATTTTCTGCACCCATAATGTATAAAGGAAGCATGACATACAGCTGGAATACATAAACCATGTCGAGTGTAGGACTGACAAACGTGTGTATGTAATACATATTATAATATACAATAATTTACTCATTTTCAAAGGTATTCTTTTGTGTATTTTGTCTCGTTTATATTTCATGGCGTTTGTGTGTTAAATTAAAACTACATATGCACAACATCCATACATTCTCGTCACATTCTGCCACGTAGATGTGAATAGATGTGAATATAAACAGTCATGAACACGGTTCTGTTCATCTGGCAGAGATCATAAAACACAGCAGCAGCTTAGACCAGAACAATGGACAGACGATGCAGCTGTGCCACACGCCATATCTAATTGACGTCACTTTAAAACGACGGCTCCAAGGCAAAGATGTCTCATTTTGTTAAATGTCTGCTGCCTCCACTCTTCTCTGTCTTTGTGCCTCTTCTTTGCCTCCTCTGTTCACATCTCTGGTGACGTGAGGAGAGGAATCGAGGATGTAAAAACTGAGAGATGAGAAGAGGAAATGGGCTTTTCAGAGGCAAAACAAACGCTGGGGGAAGTGGCTGATCATTCTCCTATTTCCTGGCCTTATCTAAAACAAAATTTTTATCTTGGTGAGAGATTGTTGAAGAGACAGTGGTATATCCGAGCGAAATCCTTTTAAACCTCACATGGAGTTTGCCGCAGGCAATAGCTGCGACAAAATACGACAGGACTGTGCCTGCTGGGGATTTAACTTTCTGAACCTGAAGCAGTTTTTGTGAGCTTTTTGCTCCTGTCACATTTGTACTCACACCGGGCTCATTTTTTACTGTAATATAATGTTCTGTACCTCAGTGCAAACAGCACATCCAGGTTAGAAGTAGAGAAAATTCAGAAATGTCTTTGGTGCAGTGTGGCACAGTTATAATGTCAGAAATCATCACAAAGGGAAAAAATTATAATAAAGTTGAATTTCCCCTTCTTTACAAAGATTCTAATCACACCAAAAATAAAGTTGTGCAACTACTGGAAGAAAATGATGACTGTACATACCATATATATTTTACTGCTTACATTTTAAATTTGTTTCCATACTTGCTTTGTATCCGTAGTCTTATCCTGCATTTTCGTCCACTTTAGCTGTAAAGTCCTTGAATTTTCATCACTTGACTACTGGTTGCAATAGTGTAGAATATAGTGATTTTGATGAAAAATCCTAATTTGAAGCTTAGATTTTGCAACAGAAAGGAATGATGAGTAGTTCAAGAGCTGTTGGGAAGTTTGAAATCTGTTGATCCTTTGTGTTAGTGCAGATTCTGGCCATTACAAATGGTGTCATTTTGGCAATTTATTATAAGACAACATGCCTTTCAAACAAGCTGGTGGTTTTGGGGGATAAAAATTGTATGAAAAAGTCATGATGCGGAACAACTGAAAGATACTGTTCTTGTAGAAAGATTCTGCTGATGTCAAAAAAAAATCAAGCATTACAAGCAAGTCTAGACAACCTTATAGAAGCAGCTGACGTTTTTTTTTTTAATGGACAATGAAAAAGTCAACCAACGGCAGAAGGATAGTTGATATTGGCTGCTGTGCCAAAGTAGTGACTCCCTATTGCCTGAGATACAAATAGAAGAAGAAATGAAAATACGGAATCATGTCTTCGTTCACACTCACTATGCTGGTGCCCAGCTCTTCGTCTGTGATGTCCAGAGAGTCTCTGTGTCTGTTGAACCTCCAGCCTGACCCGTCTTCACACGTCTCCTCCCAGCATTTCAGATGAGACACCTGTCGGGTCTGAGACAGAAAACTCTTAAACCTTCGGACAAACATGCATTCATTTCCAGGACTTCTACACTAAGTGCTCTGTGTTTACCAGCGTCTTATGGGTGCCGTAGAGTTCCTGCAGGATTTGGTCCACGATGGAGTTGGTGAGATAGGAAACCACTGACAGCTTCACTTCTCTGCAGAAGATTAGGTTAGAGGAAGTGGGAGAGACAGACGGGAAGAGGCTTGGTTAAAAAAAAAAAAAAAAAGTGAGAGTAAATCGATATCGTGCTTATCAAATTTAGACTTATTGCTGCTGCTTCATCCTGGCTCTTACTCCAAGGCTCTGTGAATGTCCTGCGCCGCTCTCTCCATGAGGGCAGTGCGAATGGCAGAGCGAGGGATGGACACTCGCTCAGAGACGGATGAGAGAGGAGGACTTAATCTCTCAGCTGCAGAAGAAGATAAAGGACAGAGCTCGCGACAGAGAGACACCATGGAGTCCACGATCACCTGCGAGGAGAGCTTGTTATCAGTGACGTCTGCTATGGATCGTGGTGTGACAAAAACAGAAGCTATCAGATCTACCTGCAGCTCCTTGTCTGCAGCTTTGGCAAGTTCTCCAGCCAGAGAGTCCAGCCTCTGCCTCACTGGCCCGTCCACAGACAGCACATGAGCCAGCTCACACAATGAAGGGTAGAGCTTGGTGCACCGGTAAGAGACAGGATTAATTCAGATTCAGAGCAACAGCAATGCAAATACTACTCTCATGCATTTCACATCACTCACAGCGCGAGAGTTCCTGGCCTCTTTCAGCACTTGTTTAGCAGCTTGAATCTCCTCCATCTCGCCGACGCCTCGTAGCAAACACACCTGCTGCTGGACGCGCACACACAGGCGCTCCATCACCTTGGAAACAGACAGACGGGGGGAAGTGTTCCAGGTAGCATTCACAAAAAACGTACACAAAGGTGAGCACAGACAGACGGTCGCTACCTGCTCGGCGGTGCTGGTGACGAGGCCCTGGTGCAGCCGAAGAGCCTGACGCTGGGAGAAACGCTGCGTCTGGTTGTTCCTCACCAGAGCACGCTGGATCTGCCAGGACAGACAGAACAAAACAGAGATAGATAGGTTTATTGGGGAAATTCAAGGTATCCAGTAGCTCACGCATGCTACGTTCAAGATCGCTAAGAAAAACAAAGTACAAAAGAACATTCAAGCAACATGCGGATCATGCTGGTCGAAGAAATAAGGTGTCTAAAGATGTTGGTATTTGCAAAAAATCGGTGCAAAATTGTTGGTTTGTACAATAAAACGGTACAAGAAAAGTACAAGAAAGTACAGTGTCAAAACAGAAGTAATAATAAACACACGGGAGGGAGGGATGCTTGGTTCCAGGTAGACCAGGATGAATGGTTTTATTGCACAGTTGAAGTCACTGGAGTGTGGCAGCCAACAGTTCAGGTGATGAGCCACTGCCCTGAATCGAGATGTTGTGGTGAAGATATGATTGTAAAGTGGTTGTAAAGACATGAGGAGGACAAAGAGGCAGAGAAGAGGTGACTGTCCTTTTATATCCTACAATTTCTGAGTCCTCGTTCTCAAAAGCACCTTAAGGCTCAGAGTCCTGCAAGCTTCCAACAAACCATTTTAAGCATTAGAGGAGTTTCTCAGTTGACCTTAGAAATTAACAGCTTAACAAGTATTTGAGAGGTGAAGAACAGAAACCTCTGGAAGCTGCAGTTTCTCTCATGCTTTTATTGTTTTTGGTCATTCTGTCTTACATCCTGATCATTCATGCTCTCTGTTCAGTGGCAATTGAGGTACAAGTTGGTCACCAATATTTGGAAATCATTTTGCAGGAGAAATGAAAATTGTAGTGTCAAAAATTTAAATAACACAATCCCCTACACAAAGCTTAATTAAAATACGATTATATATGTTTTGCATATGTTTAATCAACAGAAAATGTGTCAAATATTTATTCTTCAGTATTCATTCTCTATTTTTTCAGACTTGGAAGCAATCGGATCGAGTGCCAGAACTAAAGTACTGTATTTTAAAATTAATATATTGGAAGTTAGTTAAAAAACAACTATGCAAATAATCAGAAAAAAGCTGAAAATCAGTTCTGGTAATTGGTGAAGTGATAATCATTTAACCCCTAGTTTGAGGTAAAATGAGTGGTAAAATCTAGGAAAATAAAAACCTAAAAACTTACAAGACTTTAAACAAAACAAATGAATAATTATTGACTTGGACCAAACTTGTAATTTGTTGTGCTAGAGCGTCCTCTCATTACGAAAGGTTGTCTCATTCCAGACAGCAATAATTACGGTGATGACTGCAGCACATTAAGGAAGGAACACAGTTATTTTTAACTTGTAGTCATTTCAGTATTTTCAGTGGGGCTGAACAATTAATTGATTTCAAACTGAAATACACTTTGCCAACTGCAAAGACTCCATGCAATGGATTCATGCTATGCAGCGTATCAGACCTCGAGTTTCAACTGTCATATTAGTGGTTTTATAAATTCATGCCATCCTCTGTGTGTGACATTTGCTCCATCAGATGTTTTAAATCTACTATACACTACATATTCTACTAATGCTTATTGTTATGGGAATTATACAACATATCAATTCGCAATATGTCAGAAAAATAACAATTAGATATGTTCCCCAAATCGTTCAGCCCTAATTAGAAACTACAGGACCTTTAATTAAAACCTAACAAGTGATTTTTCTCTTGCTGAAATGCTACTTTGCTGAATTTGTCTGCAGTTTCCAGATCTCCTCAATAAATAAGTACATGAATGAAATTAGTGCAAGTTTACAGAGTAATCAGCACTGTGTTTTCCACACCAGCGGATGTTAAGAAGCTCTTAATGTTATGAGCTTGCACTCAATCTGAAGTGCTGCTTTGGGAAACGCGCAAACTTCAGAGCGTTTGAAGAAAACACTTCTCTAAAACACTTTCCTTGATCTTCAGGGTAAAATAATCTGAATATCTCTGTCAGTGTAAGATGAGATAAGATGAATTCTTAATTTGTGCTTAACTGCATCATTCTGTGTGGGAGAATACTGCGGTAGGACTTCTGTGATAAAGTCCAGCTTTTATTGCACAAATTTGAGATATTTGGCCTTTGATTAATAGATACAGATCTCATAGAGTGTTAGACTGGCTGACTTTTTATGTCTAATATTGGATACAGTCTGTCTACAACCTTAAACGTCTGCTCAGAGCACTTGATGAATGAACGCTTTGAATGCATTAAAACACGAAAGGCAAAAATGAAGATGCTCTGTTGCCAACCATCCATCCATGCAGAAAGACACACAAACCGGGGATTTTCTAACTGCAAGGCGACAGCGATAACCACCAAACCACTGTGCAGCCCTGTTGCAAACCAGAGAGACATTTATCAAATCTGCGATGCCGACCTTGGTCAACGCCTGCTCCGTCCTCTCGGGGGCGCTGCGGTACGCCTGGCTGATGTCACTCAGGGGTAGAGGCATGTACTGCAAGGTGAAATTACTGGGAGATGGAGAGAGAGGGAAGGGTCGAATTATTGAAGGAGACAGTGCCGGACTAAAAACGGAAAATAAAGTGGGTTACAGATTCCAGGGTTAGTTAAGGTTAATATCCCCACCGGACAGAGCTCATCCCAAAATATTTCTCCTGCGCCACGCAATCTGTGAGTAATACTTTGATCTTTGCAACCATGTCATCCGTTGCCTAAAGGCAACTCTGGACCAGTTATGATAGCAAAGTGGAAAGCAACAATTTGCTTTGCTCATGTTGCAAAAAAAAAAAAAGAAGTTTCCTATAATCACTTCTTGCAGCTGATGTATAAGGTGTCCTCGTATTTACTGATCCCACTACACATTGCTATTGATGATGTTTTAATGCTCTTACTGCTCGAGCGCGCGGGCCACGTCCAGGAATCCTGCTGCGGAGGTGTTGTTGCGATCCCATGTCACACTCCTGCGGGGCAAAGGCGTGAGTAGCATATACAGGAAACCTCCATACAGTCACTGCAAAAACACAGAAATAGCCTCATCTTTTCGCTTCACCTGAGCGTGGTGTTGATCTGCAGGGCCTTGCTCAGCATCTTGGCTCCGATATTGTCCATGTTGTTCCCGCTCAGGTCCACTTTTCTCAGGCAGGTGTTGCTGCCCAGAGCGTTGACCAGCACGGTGCCTCGAGAGCGAAGCCGCGAGTCGGACAGCGACAGAGACTGCAGGGCCTGGAGAGGAAAGGAACCAAATATTAAGCATGAAATGTGAGCTAAAAGAGTGCATGTGTGTGTGGAGGGCGTTTGGAAATAAATTAGGGAAAACTGGTAAGACTGTGCAGTGTGGGAGGAGCTGAGGATAAAGTGCAGTAGTAATTTACTGCATAGTGATGTGACAGTTCGCCAGCATGACTTTTACATGCTGTATACATGAATTATTTACAGTATGTGTGTGTAAGGATATCGACGCTGTGCACACAGTGTTAACAGGGGAACAGCAATAATTGATGACAGTGACACGTCTGCAGTAAAATATGAAGCAAAAACAGTGAGTCCTGGAAGCTGCGTTGTATTTTAATGATAACAACTATGATGATACCTTAAATCTTGTGTTGTCCTGCGGGTCAACATTGACCCGTTTTAAAGTTTGAAAAAAAAAAAAAAAAAAAAATATATATATATATATATATATATATATATATATTTTTTTTTTTTTTTTTTTTTTTTTTTCACAGTGAAACTTCTGATGTCCACATTTTCAACATTTTTGGGAAATCTTTGAACATTTTTTGGTGGAAAAAAACAAATGTTAAAAATGTTTCTTAAGAACATTCACATAAAAATCTACCAAAATCCAGCAAATTTCGCTGGATTTTGGTTGATTTTTTTGTGTGTTCTTAAAGAAAATATTAGAAGTTGTACTGATATATATTTAATCATTTTAGATATTTTTAGGATTTTTTTGAAGATTTTTTTTATCATTTTTTGAAAATATTTACAAGAATTTTCTTGCCAAATTTGGGGGATTTTTAAAAACTAAAACTTTCAAGGGAAACTTGTAAGGGATTATTGAAATTTTCTTCCTGAAGGTTTTGCAAATTTTCAGAAATTTGGGGAATTTTTTTTGCTGAATTTTTGGATTTTTTTCAGACAGGAAACAATATTTTTTGGTGCCCGTAAATGAAGACAACAGGAGGGTTAAATATTTGAATCCTAATACCCACCAGCGTGGAAAAAGCATGTTAAGTTTTTCGAAATTGTAAAAACAGAAAAAAATGCATCCAGATAGGTCAGCTGGTTGAGTGGGTGACCCATGAATGGGTGCTGTAGTCCCCAACGCAGCAGTCTGGGTTTGATTCCAGCTCACGGCCCTTTGCTGCAGGTCTTCCCCCCGTTCTTCTCCCTACTTTCCTGTCTGCCTCTCTACTAACCTGTCCAATAAAGCCACCAAAAGGCCAAAAAAATAACTTGAAAAAGAAAAAAATGACAGACTCTCAACTTTAGCTATGACATACCAAAAACATAACCAAGTATAAGCTTAAAATTGTGATATTTCTTGCCAAAAACAGATTTCTACATGTCTCATTTAAAAACTTGCCAAAAGAAACCATTGACAACACTTTATATAAAACAAAAATTCTGCACCTTCAAAATTCAGCCATTAGTGATCAGCTGGGACCAACAGTCATGCAATAAAAATTCAGGCACTTTTATGCTAGGTTGAACTGCAGGCTGTGTTTACACAGAGCAGATAAGGAAATGTATTAAAAGTGCAGTTACTTAAAATATCAATGGCATGTGGACCCAGTCCAGCACTGGTAACGCCCATGTTCACTTGCTAAGATGCAGTACATGCTGATACCATTTATTTTCAGCTTTTTCAATAAACATATAAATAATCTATAAAATTACATTTTATTCACAACAGTGAATAAAAAATATGTCAGTGGCAAAAAATGCCCAGAATGTGCTTGGGTGGACATCGTTCATCTTTTTAAAAAAATTATATTTTAAATGTATTTCGCACTTAAATGTAAATGAGTTCATTAATTTTCCTTTGGAAGTATTATATTTTATGTCTGAGCAGCTGATTTGTGTTTCATTGTTAACAGTGTTGGCCACCAAACTGCTAAATTAATGCCATAAATTCATTTTTTTATTTTATATTTCAATCACTCACACATTCCTCCTCCTGTATGAGCTGAACCAGCTTCTGCATGACTTCATCCAGAACCCTGCAGACAAGAACACAGAGCCGAGGCCGGATGAGCTGGCACAAGTCACTTCCTGCTGCTCGCAGGCCGTCTGCCTGAAGAGCAGCAGCCGAAAACACAAGTAAAATCACCGACGTGTACAGTATATTCAAGCTGGCATATGCAGGGCACGGCAGCTCACGTTCAGACACACACACTTACAGCACATCCATAAATAACTGCAGTAAAGCGTGACAGAGAGCCCTGGCAGCACCTGTTTTTGATGTTGAAGTTCTTGCCCAGATGAAGGTGTTTGAGGGAGGGGTGTCTGGAGAGAGCTGGCAGCACTGTGAGCAAGTCTGCATCCAGACCTGTCAGCACAACACACACACACACACACACACACACACACACACACACACACACACATAAAGCTAAACATGGCACGATCCATTAGCAGCCCACTCAAACGTCTCCCACCCGAGGACAGGGAGTCAAGGTCACAGTGGGATGTGTTGCAGCGTGCCACTGTACCGTTATCAGAGATATCCAGAGTGGCGATGGAGGAGACTCTGGGGAAGAGTTCCTGGATTACAACAGCTCCTGCGGACCTTAGCTGGAGAGACACAGACACAATTGAAAACCAGCATGTGCACAGACATGAATCAGAGTCATTTTAGGTCCAGTCTTTGGGGAATTGTTCTATTTTTGCACAGTAAGGCAAATTTATGGATGCAGTTTTTCTGCTTCTGCAAGCAGAGTGAGCTTTGTTTGGCTCAGCGGTACAGAGATGCTTCCATTGTTAAAACTGTGGAGCAGTTTGATAAAATCTAATCAATAACCAGCTTGTCAAATCCTTTCAATGTTTCCCCGTTAACGGCTGCTTCAATCAAACATTACAGGGCAGATGAGCGTTAGATTTACATAGTTATGACAGATGCTGTGGCTAATCCAATAGGCATTAAATAGCAGATTGTTGGCAAACTAGCTGCCTATTTACACAATCAGCAGATATAACATAATCGTGTGTTTGGCCAACTGGTGAGTCCGAGTCTAGTATTTCAATTTCCCCTTTTAGCTCAGTTTTCCCATCAAGAAATATCTTGATCTTCAGCTGCTGAACGTCCACTATGAGTCAGAAGCTAGTTTTTGTCAGACGACAGATGTTAGTTCTTTGTCAGTTTGTCATGAAGTGCAACACATCTAATATACTGACTGTCGAAAAATATTGATTACAGCAGCTTTTAGCTTTTAGTAAATGATCTGACTACTGAAGTAAGCTCATTTCTATTTTTCTCTTTTCCTTTCACATTTTTACTCACTGTGGGCTAATTTTTGCGCTGTAAAATAAAATCCTGCGCCTCTGTAGAAACATTACAACTGCTAGTAGTAGAAGGGAACACAAACATTTCTTCTGTGCAGTATAACATAGATACAAAAAACTAATGTTTCCATGTATGTCTCCAGTCTGATTTGCAAATCACAGCCTGAAGTTCAGCCTAAAAGTCGCTTGATTTTTGTCAGATGACTGCCTTATAGCTTCATGGTTGTGCTGAGGAATACAGATACACTATATTGCCAAAAGTATTCACTCACCTGTCTTGACTTGCATATGAACGTAAGTGACATCCCATTCCTAATCCATAGAGCTCAATATGACGTCGGTCCACCCTTTGCAGCTATAACAGCTTCAACTCTTCTGGGAAGGCTGTCCACAAGGTTTAGGAGTGTGTTTATGGGAATTTTTGACCATTCTTCCAGAAGTACATTTGTGAGGTCTTTATGGACCTTGCTTTGTGCACTGGTGCACAGTCATGTTGGAAGAGGAAGTGATTGACTCTGCAGAAGTTGGTGACCTCTTCGCACTATGCTCCTCAGCATTCGCTGACCCCACTCCGTCAGTTTACGTGGTCTACCACTTGGTGGCTGAGTTGCTGTCATTCCCACACACTTCCACTTTCTTATAATACAGCTGACAGTTGACTGTGGAATATTTAGGAGTGAGGAAATGTCACGACTGGATTTGTTGCACAGGTGGCATCCTATCACAGTTCCACGCTGGAATTCACTGAGCTCCTGAGAGCGACCCATTCTTTCACAAATGTTTATAAAAGCAGTCTGCATGCCTAGGTGCTTGATTTTATACACCTGTGGCCATGGAAGCGATTGGAACACCTGATTCTGATTATTTGGATGGGTGAGCGAATACTTTCGGTAATATAGTGTATTTTGTACTGAACAGAATTTAGTTAGAGCAAACGCTTCATTTCAGGTGGATTTTAAGATTGTTACATGCAGTATAAAGGGATATTGATGAAATATTACAATTTTAAAATTGGTTGTGGTTTAAGTCTTAAGAGTAGTTCAAGGACTGTCAGAATTTTTTTTTTTTTTAAAAAGACAATGTGGTTTTCAAGACCATTGGCAAGTTTGGGAGTTCAGAGGAGTAAACTGCATGTGGAAACACAAACACACTTCCATGAATTTCCTACATTCTGGATGAGGAATAAAACTGAACACCTTTAACTTGCACTGGTCTTTTAGTTCATGCACATCTGACACAACACCTTTTTCAATCAGTACCGCTCTCTATAGAATCCACATAAAGGTTCACAAGTTCTTCATTAATCTCATGCACAAGTTCAATCTGCATCTTCTGTCACATCTTAGTGAATATAGGCTTTTCCTGCAGTAGTATTTCCATTGTCACTTCAGTTTTTTCCACACTATTTTCACTATTCTTGCCCAATGCTCTATCTGCCAGTGTTCTCTGAGCCAATCAGCCTCTAGACCCTGTTTTTGAAATTCATTGCAATCCTGTTACTATCCCTTGCAGACTGTTAATCCCTCCTCCTCCACATCTCCTCCTCATCAGGTCGTCCAGGGAGTCTCAGCAAGTCTCCATCAGCCATCTGCTAACTTTGCTCAAACACCACCAACATGTTAACTCTGGGGGTCCTGTCCTCATCTCCCACCTTCATCTGGGACTCTGCCCAGCGATGCTGCTTCTCACTGGAGTCCAACTGCCAAAACACTTAGATTTAGCACGCTCATGTTTCTGCAATAAATTATGTTTCCTCACTGAAACTGCTACACGCCTGTAAATGCAACCCAAACCATATTCTGTCCCACTACAGTCACTCTGAGCGCCACAAAGACACAGGTGACCTACAGCAACGACAACATTCTGCCTCCTGTTTTGACACACTGGAGCTGCTGCTCTGCTAAAGCGCGGATCGAGCTACACCTCCCGCCTTTCGAAATCCACTGCAGATGTGAAGATGAGCTTTTACCTCGCAGCTGCTGATGTCCAGATGAAGGTCATTGATATGAGGATTGGAGGTTAACCCTGTCAGAAGAGCCCTGTAGACAGAAGAAGAGGAATGACTGACAAAGGAAAGACGAGGAGAGGGAGTGAAGAAAGTCTCTCTGGCACCCCGGAGTGCATCCATACGTTCCACTCTGCCTTCATTGTAGAGGAGTTGAGATAAAAGGGAGAATATGGTACCTGAGAACATCAGGGGGCAGCTTCATAGAGGCCAGGCTGACATAAGTGAGGCTGAAGGCCGAGCTGAAGAACTGACGGAATAGCGGCAACGTATCCTTCACTTTCCTGTTGGATTAGAATAAAAAACAGGATCAGAAAGGAGGAGACGTAGAGGTAGAGAGACAATACAGAGGATGAGATGGGATGAGATGGGCCACACATGCAGATGAAGTCACTTTGTTGACATGCTGGGTAAATACGAGTGCAGCGCCGACTGAGGGGATCTGACACAATGAGAAATATGAGTGAATATTGCTTGGAGTTGCGGGAGGGGGAGCGAGTGGGGTCAAATGATAGATAGATCTGCTTTAAATATTCATGACTCTTATCTATGCAGAGAGCACCGAGAGTTTTAAGCGGCGGTCGACACACCCACAGCGAGGAAACACAATGTTCCAGTGATTCCCACAAAGCTCATTTCTGATTTCCCATTAAGCAAGAGATGAAGATAATGACTGACAAAAAAGGGAAAGAGGGGAAGAAACGGAGGGAGAGAGGAAGACATGAGAGGAAGATCGAGGCCACTAAGGTGAAATAAGGATGAGATCTTCTCAGATTTGGATTCGGAGCTGCATCTTATAGTTTTAGGTAATTTTAAAGACATGACTAACCTGTGGGAGAAGGAATTTTTGGAAAGATTCAGAAAGGAGAGATCAGCGCAACACCCCCTCAGAAGAGCCCCAAATAGCTGCATGAGACACAGGGCGGAAACAGTTTATCTGGGCTGAGAATCTGCATGGAAAGAAACGCATTTCATTGCACATAAACATTTGATCATCCTTTAAAAACTCACGGAGTCGACGGAGCAGTCGGTGCCGGACAGATCCAAGTGGACCAGGCAGTTGGGCTGAGACAAGAAGAGATACAAGTTCTGCAAAACCAGAAAGAGAGGCATCGCATCAGCCTGGAATAGTGACGTATAAATGGAGCAGTGTGTCTGTTTTTTGTTTGTTTCTAGATGGGTTTTGCTGTCTGACCGAGGCATCCTCCCCTGAGAGGACCCCGGGGTTCTTGCTCAGGTCCAGGTGCAGGAGGGAGTTGGAGTACTCATCGCTGGAGCACAGAGCCTGAGAGAGAGACACCACTCCTGAGGTAAAAAAAAAACAGAGTGCACATGGATAAAGTGAAAAAAAAGAGAAAAAAGCAAGTGACAGGAGAAAGGGTGTACAATATCTGAAGAACGCACTTAAAACATTTTGTGTCGTTACATTATTCATACACATCTTGCAGCAGCAGGTATCAGTAGAAGGGAAGCAGCGCAATTCAATGTAATATTTAAATTCTCCACTGGGTACATGGTAGGATGAGATGGTAACTTACTGCCTGCGGGGCAGCGCAAGACATCATAAGTCAATATGGAGTTGTAACGAGGCCAAAAGTTGAAACAAAAGCTCTTCGGGGGAGAATTATCTGGAGCTCGGGAGGTTTTGAATCCCCTGATCCACAGTGAGATCTAACCTGAGCTGCGATAGCTGCAGGTGGATCAACTGATTTTTCCCTTTCACTGTCTTGAATGGTAGCAACTCCTGCAAACAGTGCTCAGCAGAACTAGAGAGGGTTAAGCCCGAACCTTTAGAGGTGAGTGAGGTCTTGGAGAGGTTGAGGAGACGAAGGCCTTTGCTCAGGCGACACACCTGCTGGATTAAGTTGGAAACACCTGAAACACAAATGCAAGAGAGAAAATTAAACATAATGTTCAGCTTACCATGCCTCATCAGCAAAAAGTTGTTTTTATGTGATCTTCTTCCTTCAAACTCTAAAGGAATAGTTTGTCATTTTTAGAAGTATAGGATTCTGAGGTAAATGCTGAGGTACCAGATGAAATTAAAAATGAGGGGCAGTTTTTTTTTTTTAATTGTCATGTTTTTTAGTAGCAAGTAGGAAAACTAAAAACTCAGAACTAAATCCAGTGATAAAAATGATAAAAGCAGCACTTTTCCAGACCCAAACTTACGTGAAAAGCAGCTACAGTGAATTACAGTAAAAGAAACTCATGTTTTGTGATACCTTGGTTGTCCAGTGAGTTGTGAGCCAGGTTGAGAGAATGAATGACTGAAGCAGGGTTCTCTGAAAGAGCCGCTGACATCTTCTGTGGAAAGTCTCTGCAAACACAGTTACATACAGAGAATCACATAAGGGCTGCAACTAACAAAGGCTTTTCATTATGGACCATTACGAACACTATGATGCTCTTTTTAAGTGTAGACAGTTCAAGGTGATGTCTTCAAATATCTTTCTTTTTTTTGCCTGATGTACAGTCAGAACACAAAGACGTTCGCATTACAACCCACATTTATTTGTTGCATCACTATCTGTTGTAATGAGACGGAGTGTTCCCTTTACAGACAGACATTTAAAGCAGTGCTGCAGTGAATTAGCCTTCATTATGTTCAGAGACTCACACGTTAATAAATAGATGTTTGAGATCGAAGCGAGGCTGAATGATCCTCACTTATGAGCTCTTAGTATGCATCAATCTCCACAAACACCTATAGTTCCCACAATGCAACTAAACAATGTTGATTGTTTACCATTTGGGTAATTCCACAGCCACAAGTTTGCATCATAAGCCTTTTGTTAACCCTCTGAACTCCAAGCGGTTTCTGGCTGTTTTTTGCTCCTGTCACAATTTTACTCACTGCAGACTCATTTTTCACAGAAATACAAAGACTTGGACCTCTATGGAAACAGCACAACCATGATTAGACGTGGATAGAATTTAAAGTGTGTTTGTGAGCAGTATAGTAAAGTTATAATGCAATAAATCAGATTTTTAAAATTATTTTTAGTTTTTAAATAAGTCTGAATGGAACAAACTATTTTTGGTGAATTTTTAAACGTGCATGTAGAATAAAATCTTTATAATAGTGCGATCATTTGCAATTTTTTGTTTTTTAAACTCATTTTTGTAAATTGTTTATTTCTGGCAAATGAGACATACTAATAAGAATAACATGTTTGGATGAAGTATCACAAGTTTAACCTTAGATTCCCAACAGAACAGTAAGTCACAGATAAGTAGCTCCACAGGCGTCTGAAACTTGAAAATCTAACAATCCTTTCTCTTTCATGGTTTCGGGCTTTGATAAATGGTGTAATTTTATCATCTTTTAAAAAAGATTGCCTGCATTTCAAACTTAATGACGGGTTCAAGGGTTAAAAAGCCAAACCAGGATGACCCTGACAATGTCGTCATGTGTGAGAGGAGGAATTAAAACTCACGATTTCAGCCCGGCGTTCTCCAGCGTGATCTCCTCGAGGCTGGAGGATTTGCTGATCGTATGCAGGACCTGCTCCGTCACCTCTGAGCCCTGATGCAGAAGGGACACATTTAAGTCACACTTTTTGTCTGTTATGTTGCTTAAAGCCGCATTTAATCAGAAGGTGTAACAGAGAAGTTCATACTTACAATGCGCAGGTCTTTACAGTACAGTTTAGTGAACCAGGTGTTGTACGCCATCGATGCGACAATCACGGCCAAATCCCTGGAAGAGACGAAATTGAGGTAAACAAGAGCAAAGTACAGTCTTTTGGAAGTAATCGTGTCTGACCGCCCTCCGTCCCTCACCTGCTCTCCAGGTGGCTGAAATCCAGCAGGTTAAACTCTCGGTTATCCTGGGAGTGATAGATGGTGTCCACATCCTGGGGGCGACATTACATATGAGCCTGTTAGCTGCAGCATACGACCCCCCGACATGTTGTGCACAGTGCTATACGTAACACTCTAAAGCACTCACAGCGACACAGGCACAGTCCCACAGCTCTTACCCACTGCACTTCCTCCTTGCAGCTGATGCCATTATAGTCGCACAGAGCGGCGTAGGTCTCCGAGAAGCCTCCTGAGACACGCAAAAAAAGAAAAAGCGCATGTGAGATGATGCGAACAGCTGCTTCCTTCGGCAGTGAAGCTGGAGAAAAAGGGAGGAAAATGCACACAGACACATTTGTCCAAATTATCAATCTTTTATTTGTGTGATGGCACTAAAAAGAACATCTGGGAGGCCATTTGTGAAGAGCGCCAGTGTGCCAGCTTCTTCTCGAGTCCGTCAAGTGGTGTTCATAATATCTCTGCTCGTATGTGTGTGCATGTGTGCAGATTCCCATGTTTGATGATAACGTGTCTTTTACCACACGCCCTCTGGGTTTCCACTGAAGTCTCGGAGCTGGGCGAATACTTCCTGCTGCCCTCGGAAAGGTCACTGTCTGAATGACAGATGGAAGGGCTGCCAACATAAAAGAAGCACAGATACTGTAAGGAATCATTTATCTTCTGATAATTGAGCAAATAAAGGTCATTCTTCTTGCCGCTTTTCTGGTTATCCACCGCCGCACAGACATGCAACAAATTATTCTGATTTTATCATGGGAGACGGTGACACTTACGCAAAAATGGAGTTGTTGAATATTCGGGAGAGAGCGAAATTAATATGGCTGACCACATGATTGAGGTGCTCTCGTGACTCAAACCTCAGGGAGTAACTGGACTTGTCAGTGTCGATAATCACCTGCACAGAAAATATGACTGTCAGAGGCTGTGTGAAAATGACTTTGGCATCTTATATTTCACCTTTTAAACCACATTCTCTTTCGTTATCTTTTCATATACCAGCATTCAGACATGGCAGCTTCATAAAGTTTTTGACAGACACAGTAGTAAACACTTAAGAAGACTTTTATATCCTGCATACAGCTATATTTACGTGTGATAAATGCTTGTAATGTTAAATAGTGGGATAAAATGTGGCCTGCTGCATAAGCATATGGTCAAGTACATCTTCATATCTGGCATTAGATCCTTTTTTTGCTTGTACTGTGGCTCTTTTCCACTACAGCAACTGATCAACCCCAAATCTGGAGCTTCCTTTGACCTGAACATGCAAGAACCCATGATGTCCAGAAAACTTCAAATGTGTTCTTCTACATGTGATGCCTTTTAAATAGACTGACAGACAGATATAAAGTTTGACGGTTTTTATGGTACTCCCAAAGCTACAGGGGAAATTTAATTCATGTTAATTAATTGGGTTGCATGATATATTTTTTTCAGTACACATACATAACAGTCACTTTGCAGGAGTTGTGATGACAAATAGGCAAATTAACTCAAATGCATCACGCTTTAGTTTTTTGCTCACTTTCTATGACTAATCCAACAGAGAATTTTGCCTTTTACTGATTAAATTGTTCTCAGATATGTAGCTTTTTAAAAAGTATTTAAAAGATACAGAATTCATTGATGTTCAGGCTCTACATGAGCAGCAAAATGAGTCAGAAGCAGGAAAAAAAACACTCCAAAGGATCGGTTGCAAAAAAGAAATGCAAGGACAATTGCATGGAGATATTTTGGCTACACAAACAATGACGTGGACCAAAACTAAACAATCTGTTGGCATCTTGACTAAAAACTTGATCATTTAAACCCACAGCACAAATTCTGTATGAAGAATGCAACTGAACAACTGATTATCAGCCTAGCCAATGATTGGGATTGATAATCTGCATTTTCCCAGTTATCTGAGTCTTTATTAGCCAGTTTTGATAAAGGATTTATCTTGGTAAGATGAATTAAATACACTAGCGTGGCTCTAACGCAGCTGCTTTTCTCTATCTGGAGTCACTCTGATTGGTTACACGTCTCAAGTAACAGTCAATCAACATCCGAATCGACTGTTTACAGACAGGGACAGACGAGAGCATTTGCACAACTAAGCAGCTTCAATGTGTTTTGAAGGTGAGTTAGCAGATTTTTAAGTCTTTATAAACACTGCAATCTTACTCAAGTACACCCAGTTGTCGTGTTACACTGATATGTCCAAAAAATTACTGTTAATTCACTTACAAACTGTTCAGTCTCAATCAGTTGATCTCTCAGTAAACAGAGGAGAGTCTTCTAATGTCACATGATGCTCTGATGTCATCTCTCTTATTTCTATTGCTCATATGCTGTTACAGTAAACTTTATTAATGAAGTAATCTAATCATGAATGACAGGCTCTGCTATCATATGCTGTTAATATGTTTAAAGTCCATCGCTTCCAAATATCAGTTACCAGTCTTTCTCTGCTATATTTATCTGTCTTTCTCTACAAATATTCTGTGTCACATCAGTCAGAATAGGCAAATCTGAATGTCATCCAAAGCAAACAATTACTGGGATATCTTTGCAGGTGTGACGCCAAACGAAAAAGGTTCCAAATTTGTTTTTATTTTAGTTGCAGATTCCCTCCCCTACAAAATCACTCCAACAAATAGTGCAATTCTAGTAAGATGGTGAAAATTCCTGTATTTCTTCAATATATATGGCAGTAAAACTAAATATTGCAATGTCTTTTTTCCTCCGTTATCATGCAGCCCTATTTAAATACACTTCACACTCTGCAACAATCAGATGCTGCATTGCAAACCAGGAGCCAAAATCTAGGATCCCAGAACTAGCCTTCAAACTGAACCGGGGGTAGAAGAGTGAGGGGGTGAGAGCAGAATTTGTGAGATTACGTCACTTTAAGTTATGGGCTGTTAAGTTTTTGTAGTGGAAAAAGGCTTTTATTAATCTCTCGAGCAAAGACAAAAGTAAACATTTGGGGCAGATAAAAAAAATTAACAGTTCTTCTCATGCTCTGCCAAAAGAAATCCAACTAAACTAAATCCCTCTCATTGTCCTACCACATCCTAATATACAGTCTTGTTGTCATCATATCTCAACCGAAGAAAAACGTTAATTCGACAGCAGTAACTGTCACTGTGGCTGCTTCCATAGAGCTGTAAATGTTTTTGTCTTGCCTCGAAGGCCAACGTGATATAACCGCTCCATTATACAACTGTACAATAGTACAAGTGTAACAGTGAAGTGGAATGCATGCAGAGACCCACACAAATGTGACTATTCACCTGGTGTTCAGGGTGAGAATTCAAAGCACGAATCTCCAAAAAGTTGAAGGTGGTTTCAACCTGTTGTCAAAGACACGGTCGACAAAGTTTAGCTGAAAAGAAAAGCCTGAGACTGCACATTAACTCTACAGAGCTGTAAAGAAGTACCTTAGCCGGAATCTTTGGTGCCAGGAAATAGAGGCGCCATGCAGTGAGGACCTAAAAAAAAAGGAAATTGAATCAAGACTGTGGAAAAGTTCACTGCACAGTCACACCCCCCTGGGGAGAAAATAGTCCCAGGAGTTTCCATGGTAATGATGAGAGGGAATATTCATGTATTGATCCAGCTAAAAGCCCTCCATGTCAGAGACATATTGTCTAAGTTTAATAGATTAACATCCTGTGATTCAAGCTGAGAAATTGTGGCATTTTAATCACAATCCTACAAGCACAAGGTGTAATTTCGTTACCGTTACATTACTTCTGCATGGAAGTGGCTCGGATATTTATTTATATGGCTTTGGGCTCAGTGAGAAACCTCATCTGGTCATTTAGCTTCTGTAGTATCAGAACTTAAAAGGAGCGTTTTTCTGGATTTCTGCGGTGTCGGGTGCGTGGGATCAGTTGTAGTTCAGTACAAAGTTGATGGGAGTCCGGACGTAACTGGCAATTTGAAAAAGCTTATTTGTGCATCTCCATCCAAATGAGCGCATGCAGCATTTCTGCAGCCCGTCGTGTTCGCCCACTTATTTTCGACTTGGATGCATCCGCTCTTGGGTAGAAATCGGATTCTGCCTCCCGAATCTTCTTCAGTGTGAGCAGCAAACACACCCTTAAAAAAGACATTCTCCATCAAGCAAAACAAAGAGCAGTGATTCTTTGGCATTTTGCTCGCTCTCCACCAACCCTGGAGTACTGCCCTCTGCTCTTTTTCTTCTCCTCTTCTGCTCCGTCGCTCCCAATCATTTACTCCATTCTCTCTGATGGGCCCCGCTAAAACACTCCCCGAGGGCAAAGCCCACCACCACCATGTGTCTCTTCCCAGTGAAAACGCAGTAATTAAATTACAGCTCTCCCACTCCACTGTGGTGCATTTTGGAGCGTGGATCTCGACACGAGGCCCGTCTAAAGCGCACATCGACAGCCTCTTACACCCACACAGCCAGTGAGGTGTCTGAAATGCAGTCATTCAGAATTCAAAATGTGCATGTGAGAGAGGACGTGCGCTCCACTTCAAAGACCGTCTGAAGGAGTTGATTAGGAAGACCAAATTGCATCGCATTACGGTGATGAGTCCGGGTCACGGCTGGTAGTTAAGAGAGTGCGTACGAGTAAACACGAGTAAACCATGGTGATGCAGCAGCACAGAGGGAGAAAGAGACACGCTTCCTCCACATCAAAGAGCGACCGCACATATCATGCTTATTGTGGCATGTAATTATGCAGGAGGGCTGCTACAGAACCAGATATTCTCATCTTCTTGTGTTTGACAGTTTGGGTGAGGCCTCTGTAAGAAATAACCGGCAGTGACGGAGCAAAAAAACCCTCCAAACTCGACCTCAAAACAAGCTCCAACTTCCAACCCTGTTCTCTCAGCAAAACAACAAACCCGAACACGTTTGATCTCCTCTTTCCTCCTGCCAAACGCTAACCTGGCAGGTTTGATCAAACTCCAATCTATTTTTCCATTTTCGGTGCTTTCGCCCAGCAGGAAGTAAGACCTCTTCCTTTTCCAGTTCAGGTTTTAAGAGGAAGCGGCAAATGAGACATGGATTGGAAGGAGATTATTTGAAAGATGTTCCTGGCAGATAGACATATCAAAGTGTGTGAATATCAAAGGCTGTACATGCAGAAACTCTCCTAACTGCCCATCCTCGCCACACGATGAATCATTAAAGCGTTCATTGAGTGGAAGCGCTGCTCTGCCAAGACGGAGAAGCCTTTCGCAAAAGCAAAAGCTTGTTCGCTCATTGGGGGATTGTAGGAGAAGCAACAGGAGTCCCTCATCTTTTAAGCAGAAATAAAAACTGATTTCACCACAGTTGGGCAGGGAATTGTGTTGTTGTACTTATGCAGATGGGGGTTTAGTTGCTGCACTTTAAGGAGCACTCAATTGGAGTTGCTGGCTTGTGCATGCATCTATGTCAATGAGCTCCACGTTATGTGTTGACCTGCATGCAGTGGAAGTGTGCTGCATTTTGCAACCATCAGCATCCATCCAAGGATCCGGTCTAAGTTCTGGTCCACAGTGGAAGAGCTGACTGCCCCAGATTTTATTCAGATAGCTGGCTGCGCTTCGCTCGCTCAAATACAAGATTTCATCTCTCTGTCTGTCTCATATTCTCTGATGAAAGCACCCCAGAATCAAAGGCTGCGAGCTGCTCGTCCCCCTCCACCACCCGCCTCCAACTGTGGGGCTCACAGACACAGAGGAATCCACAGCCGCTCCCACAGATATCCAATATTCATCCTGCCAAGCCGCCAACAGCAGTCACAGAAGACGGGCGGCGGTTCGTAATGCAGTTAGCAAAGAAGTGACCGCGGAGGGAAGCTGTTAAATCACGAGGGTCTTCTGCCTTCTGCCGTCACATGGATCTGAGGCTGTGACTGAGATACATTAACGCTGCAGTGGAAGTTGACATCAAAGATACTGTACATACACGATGCACGCATGAGGCTGCTACAGGCGACTACATCAGCAACACAATCCCTCAGCATTTAATGAAAACAGAAAGAAGAGACTTACCAGAATCCTGTCCTCCGTTTTGCCATTTTTGGTGTCAAGCTTAATGCCACGAATGAACTTTATAGATGACTTATCGATAATCTTCCTGATGCTTTCTGTGGATGAAAACAAATCCACATATGTCATTTCAAGCCAGATTCTTTTGCACATTTTATAGAGTTTAAAAAGAAACCTGTTAACAAGCTCTTGTCTTTTAGGTTTTTGAGTGTTTTGTCCAAACTTGCAGAGCGCCTGAAAACCAGAAACAGGTAATTCCTCAGAGAACAAATCATGCCTGTTTTGAATTAAATTACATTGCTGTCTGGTGAATTGTGCAGAGTTTGTGGCTTTTTTTCATTCAGCAATAACATTACTTTCACAGGCAATAAAAGGAGACATAATGTTCACTGTGCAGGATTATTTGCAGGAGCTCATCTTTCTGTACATTGGCTTTTATACAGCAATGGAAAAAACACATTCAGATATCTGAGATGATTGAATACACTGGCAGAAATTCAGTAAACGGGTAAAAATATGCACATAAAAACTAAATAAGCATGAAGACGGACAGGTCTACACCCACATCTTTATCTAATAAGTGAGGAATACATGCTAAAAATAGGTTGCAACACTCTTTAATGTTAAATTATCTAATGAAGCAAAAAATATTGACAAGGTTTTATGTTGTGCTCCAAAACACAAAGACACCCAGTGGAAAGTTTTTCATGGATTAATTACTCACTGATTGTGAAATACTACAGTGTTTTCCTTCTGAGTTCACCACAGTGCTTTTACTGTATCTTGAGGCATCATCAGAATGGCTCACAATATGCTTCAGTGTCACTTTCTTCCTAACAGGAGCATCATGACACATCAGCGCCTGTGATTCACTCAGATCTGTTCCCGCCAAACAGCGTCACCGTTGGCGCTGTGACCCCTGACTTGTGTACAGCGCCATGACCTGCCTGCTTCACCAGAGGAAGCGTCTTGCTCACAGTGGTGGGAACACGTAGAATCACAGGAACATACAGTCGCTGGCAGGAATTACATGATTCAGCGTCTCAATTACTGTGGCTGCACAGCATCCCGACTGACGAGTTTATGAGGAAATCGATACTGGAGCTGGGATGGTGGGATCTGGCACCGGAGTTGAAACAGTCACAGCGGACTGTGAAGCAACTGTTTCTTTTTATGGAGGCGTTTATCCATATTTCCGGGTGCACATAAGTCAAGTTCAGTAGTGGAGGTGAGTGCATTCGGTCAAGTTTGGTACTTACGCTACGTGAGCATTTCTGTTTCACGCTCCTGCACACTCGCACTCCGCCAAATTTCAGCAAGAAATATTGCACTTCTTTCTCTGCTACATTTGTCTGGCATGCCATATGAATGAGTTAAGGTTTCTATTCTTAAAAATAAGAGACCCACTCAAGGGGAAATCAAGTTTTTTCCTTGTTAACATATGGTGTGCCCTATGTGCTATAAAAAATATGAGCAAAATAAGCAGTCAGAGCCATGGCTGAGCATCTCCATCTGGAAACTCTGGAAAAACGTGACGTTGAGGGTTTCATACATGAACCAAATTAACCAATCCTGTCAGCTTGCAGAGCAAGGTTTTCTGTATCATTATTCTTCTTCGGAGTCGTTTTTTGGTTTAAACACGTATGCCCCGAAACACTCCAATGTTACAGCCTGGCATTGCATAGCTCAGAGTACGTTTACAGCATTTAAGCAGAGTTGTAGGTGAGCTGGTGTGCTCAGGGTGCAGCAAAAAGAGAAGAGTGCAATGAGATAGAAGTAGGGACCTTATAAAACTGCATATTCTAAAGAACGCAACAATCTGGGGCTACGTCCAAGTGATTTTATGGCAGCACAGACTATTTTCATTGTAAAGAACTTATAAATGTAGTTTTGAAAAGCAGCAACAAGCTTTCAGTGGTGGAATCAATGCTTGGTGAGGGACCTGAATTTTAATACACTACATAGTGTTTGAAATGTAGTACAGAGGCTCGTGTTCTCCTAATTATCAGTTGTATTAACCTCATTTATCTGCAGAGTGCAATTATTAGGCCAAAACTTTAATTAAGCAAACTAAGAACTTAGTAAACATTACACATCAGCATGCTGGCATTCTCAGTGTGAGCACGTTAGCATTTAGCCCCGGCAGGGCTGCATGTGAGCTGGTGTGCTCGGGTTGCAGCGAATGCGGAATAGTGAGAAGCAAGAACTTTATAAAACTGCACATTCTAGAGAAAGCAACAGTTTAGATTTACATCTGAGCCATTTTAAGGCAGCAAGGGACTATTTTCATGTTCTTAAAAAATTTGTAGTTTTGATAGCAGGGATGACCTTTCATTCTAATGCATGGCACAATGTTTGAAATTTGGTACTGACATCCTTGTTTACCTCATCATTTGCATTCACTCAGTTCTCCACCAAGCACCACCAGTAGGTCAAACAGAAACCAAACAGACTTTATACATCAGCATGCTGGCCTTCTCAATGTGAGCATGTTAGCATTCAGCCTCTGCAGAGTCGTAGGTGAGCTGGAGTGCTCGGGCTGCAGTGCATGGAAAAGAGTGCATGGAGAGAGAAGCAGAGGCTTCATAAAAAAATCAACCAAGGAAACTAAGAATGTAAACACTGTACATGAACATGGCATTCTCAGAGTGAGCGTGTTAGCATTTAGCCTCGGCACGGTTGCAGGTGAGCTGGAGTGCTGGGGCTGCAGGGAATTAAGAAAAGCGCATTTATAGAGAAGCAGGAACTTCATAAAAGTGCACATTCTAGAGAAATAAACAGTGTAGAGCTCCATCTAAACAATTTTAAGGCAGCAAGGGACTATTTTCAAGAAAAAAAACTTCTCAATATGCAACTCTGGTGCAGAGAGATGAGTTTTTAGGGGTTTAATCAGCGCCTGAAGAGAGATTTTTAAAGTATCAACGCTTTAACCTGCTAAAATGAGGCCCAAATGGACTACTTTTTAACACTTTCAGCACATTTTGCACTCCTTGAACGGCTTTTGCAAGAACTCCATAAGCCTGAGATTGAGGCTAAGACAAAACACTGAACTGACACTAATCTACGTCCATCCAGAGATGAGATGCAACTGAAGTCTCTTTCAGGTGACCTTGTGAGGGCCCGCAGGCCACCAGGTGCTCCTCCTGTCAGTCAGTGCGTCCAGGACGGGAAGAGGGAGGCGGGTGCAGGCGGCCCGGCAGGTGACTGAATGAACAGGCAGGGATTCCACTGGATTAATCATCACGGTGTGCCTAATAGAGCCATTAGGAGTAATTAACACAGCAGCAGAGTCCCTGCTACCCTGAGCATGTGTGCCAGCGAATAGGAGGCAGCGCTGTGACTTTGACATGAGTGAATCTGTTACTGTTTGAGGAGAAATCTTTTTAAAATAATAATAATAAAAAAAAAGGAGAATAAATATTTGTGCATTCTGTGGCGGGTTTGCATGCATTTCTGCTGCCTTGATCCTCCGAACATCTGCCTTAATGTGCGCCTCTCTCTAGCCCTCACTTTCACGTGCACGGGCTTTCCATGCACACGTGCACGCGCAATCACTAGCAGAGAAAAACAAAGATAAAATACTCAGGGATTGGTGATTTTTTTTTTTAATCACTCAACATGCAAGGGAACAATTAGACCCACACACCGTGATTTCCACAACGCCCCTTTTTCTCCTGCTCTGGCCTAAGGCTGGGGTTTTTATTATATGATCCTCCCCGAGGGGCAGGCTCGGAGCCGGGCATATCACCCAGCACTATAAATAATTCATCCGCACATTAACTAATTCACATGCACGAAGAAAAAGAGAGAGAGAAAGAAAAGGAGAAAGAGAGCGAGAGAGGGGGCAGAAAATAAGAGAAGCCGCCCCGGAAAGCACCGGGACAGTATGCAAAGGTGCAGCTCATCACCGTCAGTCAATGCGTCTGTTCGGTCGCAGCCTCCCGACAGCATCCCGAGCCTGACCGGGGACGGAGGAGGGAGGAGAGCACCGGTTTACCGCGACGAGAAAAATAAACCCGGGCATCCTTTTTTTTTTTTTTTAAAACCCACCTGTGATATCCTTGGTCACACTGACGAATCCAGAGGCGGTGATCTCTTTAGAAGCCATGTCTGCTCCTCGCTCCTATCGCCTCCTCCTCCTCCTCCTCTTCCTCTCCGCCACCTCCTCCCTCTCTTCCTCTTTCCCTCGCTCTCTCTCTCTCTCAGATGTGGACAGAAGGGATGGTCTCTCTCCCAGGCATTCCAGCAGAGCATCCGACAGCCCGACGCGCTTCCTGGAAGAAACCCTGTGGATGCTGGGAGGCTGGATGAGGGGAGCGATGGGAGGAGGAGGGAGGAGGCAGCAGGAGAGGAGAGGAGAGGAGAGGAGAGGAGAGGAGAGGAGAGGAGAGGAGAGGAGAGGAGAGGAGAGGAGAGGAGAGGAGAGGAGAGGAGGGAGGAGGCGGGGATCACTGAGGGATAATGAGGCAGCTGTAGTTACCTGTGAGAGCAGAGAGCTCCGAAGTTACAGGAAGAACTCCCAACTACACTGATGCTGCGCCACTCTATAATTAAAAAAAGATCTTTAACCCTCCTGTTGTCCTCATTGATGGGCACCAAAAAATTTTGTTTCTTTGTCTGAAAAAAATCCAAAATTTCAGCAACAAAATTCCACAAATTTCTGAAAATGTGCAAAACCTTTAGGAAGAAAAATCCAATTAAAGCTGCAAGCAGCGTTGGACGGGTCCTCGCATCCTTGCTGGCCGGCGAATCCACGCATGTCCACCAGGTGGCGCTGCGACCAAAAGTGCATGTCGGCCTATGGATGCGATGAGGGCTGGACTCTGATCACAGCCGTAAAATTTCAGGCAGACTGGAGCATGTTCAGGCTACTTACAGAGCTCTTCCTGTCCATCCACCAGGTGGCGCTGCGACCGAGAGTGTATATTGGCCAATGGATGTGATCAGGGTCAGACTGTGATTCCACATATAAAATTTCAGGCAGATCGGACCATGTACAGGCTAGTTATAGAGCTTTTCCTTCTATCCACCAGGTGGCGCTATGACTGTGGCTGTATTTCAGCATGTGAATGTCATCAGGGCGGGACTCTGATCATACATGTAAAGTTTGAGGCAGATTGGAGCATGTTTAGGGCGGTTACACAGCAGTTGATGTTTCATGGCGAAGCATCAAAGTTCAGGAGGCCGCCATGGCCACGCCCTCAGACTTTTGCGGAGCATTTTGATAACTTTTGATCACCCATGTGTGTAGTACATCCTGGCCGAATTTCATCTCTCTCGGTGTTACCCTGTTTGAGTTTAGAGCTTTTGAAAATGTCTAAAAATGACCCAAAATCGTCAAAACATATGACATATAATTCAAAATGGCTGACTTACTGTTGGATTTTGGTCATGGGTGTCAATTACATTTTTTTGTGTCTTGATGAGTTACATATGTGTATGTTTTTATGTTCAGCTAATATCATTTCCTCTGGACAATGTTTGTGGTGTTAGAAGTGGACGTTTGTAGGGAGTTTTCAGTTGCGATACTTTAATGCATAAATATTTGCAGTGGTGGTTTCACTGCAAGCATCTACTGATGTCACCAGTGAAGTAAATAAAAACAGCATTTGTTGAACTTTACGCCTCTCAGTGTCTGCAGTTAGTTTAGCTGAATCAATGCAAAGATATTTCTATTTTTCTACATGACAGGAATGTCAGTGAAATCCAAATGCTAAGAATAAACAAGTGATCTGCCTGGTCACAGATCCCACTTTAATCCAAAATAAAGACTTTGCAAGGAAATGAACTTGAAATATGAGCCACCAGTAAAAGTTGTGATCAGACAGAAGGGCCTGTATTTTATCTTTGGAGAAGTTTAACATGTAAGTTTGTGCAGCTGATCAGTGGTGAGGCCTGTGGATGACTGGAGATGTGTGTGGACACTTAGACGAAGCAGCAAATGTGTTGAAAATGAGTTGTCTTCTCAGAGTCTTGAAGATGTTTTGTCAGAGCTAAGAAAGAAGTAAGAGATCCTGCAGGTGATTGTTGAGTGGTGTTGAGGAATTTGAATGTAGAGGAATAGCAAAGAGATTTTGAAGATATTTAAGCCATAAGTTGTATTTTATTTGTTTGCTGTTCTCTCCCATTTGTAGTGAAGAGAAGTGATTTGACATGAAGAATGTGATTTGTGTGGCTTTGAAATTGTGTTAAAATGTAAAAATGAGTGATGAGGAGAAGAGTGTGACTTTTTAGTATTGTGTTTTTTAGCGTGTTCTTTAAAAGTTGTAGGTAGATTATGTTCTTTTTTTGATTTTGTGGATTGTTTTTTTTTCTTTCAGTTTTGATGTCACCGCCTTGACGAATAGAAGAAAAGCCTGTATTTGGGTATGTAGGACCGGTAGTCCAGAGGTAGTGATGGTGGTTTGGAACCTGGAGAGTGCAGGTTCAATCCCCCACTCTGCTCAAGCTTTTTTTTCACATTTGGGCAAAATTTGCCAAAAATATTCTTTACGCTCTTTACGCTTTTTCAGGCAACTTCTTGGTTTTGCAGGAACCACCCTTCAACTCCAATCCACTGACACTCCACACCACAGACCACAACCTTTCCACTCCACTATCATCCTCCACAAAGTTCCCAGTGGGGATTCGAACCGTGACCCTCCACATGACAGACACACAACCTATGTGTGAGCTATCTTTCACACAAGCTCCTTCGTGGACTTTGTTGTAATGATGGTTGAAAGAGGTTGTCATACAGCCAAAGTATGTATATATTGTAAATAAAGCTGCTGTAACAATGTAAATTTCCCCTGGAGTGGGAAGAAATAAAGAACTTTATCTTATCTTTATCTTATCTTATAAAGTGTCAAAAGAGCCCTGGGCTGGATTCGAACCAAAAACCTCCTGGATGAGAGGCAGATAACTTACCACTGCGCTATCCTTTCTACTGGGTGTAACTGTTAGTTTTCGTAAATGATGGTACACAAAACTATTAAGGAGGTGAAGATAATAAAGGTACTAAGGTGGATTTCAACCAGGGACCTTCAACATACCAGGCAAAAAACTTACCTCTACACCACCTGTCCTACAAGATATTGCTCTAACTTTGCTTAAATAATGCTAGCAATTAGTACTGGAGCATCCAAAGGACACAAAAAGTGTGAGTGGGGATTTGAACCATGGACCTTCAACATGTGAGGCACAGAACTTACCTCTGCACCACATTTCCTACAACATGTTGTTGTAAATTGGCTTAAATGATGGCATCAATCAGTACTGGAGCAATCAAAGGACAAATAAAAGGTGTGAGTGGAGATTTGAATCATGTGAGGTACAGAACTTACATTGTAGGTTTGTTTCTGAGACTGAATACACCCAATCTCATCTCATCTGCGGAGCTAAGCAGGGTTGGGCCTGGTTAGTATTTGGATGGGAGACTACCTGGGAATACCAGCTGCTGTAAGCTTTTTACTTCTCCTCACAACCTGAACAAGACACTGCCGGTCATTCACTAGAGACAGCTATCAACTAAAAGCTCTTGGTTTCTTTATTATACACTCTATGAGGTGGATAAGCTGCAGCTCATGCTGATTTATTGCTGGTTCTGGTTGTAGCCAAAGAACAAAGGCATCACCTGTTGGAGCAGCTGATGTCCTGCAGCCTCTTCACCACAGAAAGCCTCTGACAGCTTCAATTCTTTACACTCTGACTGCAAGACACCAATCACATAGGAACATATACATGTGTGGAACAAAGAGCTGAGCTGACACTCAACATATGTTTGACCATTTATTGATAAAGACATTCAAACATGTCTACAGATAGAACACCAACGCACGGTGTAAGAAAGGTCAGAACAGACTTCACCTGCTCAGGAAACTGAGGTCCTTCAGGATGCAGGGAGCAATTCTGAGGACCTTTTATGGTTGTGTGGTGGTATCAGCCATCCTGTATGGAGTGGTCTGCTGGAGCAGCAGCATCACGGCTGCAGACAGGAAGAGACTAAAGAAACTGGTTAAGAAAGCAAGCTCTGTCCTGGGCTGGTGTTAGACAGGAGGATGATGACAAAGCTGTTGTCTATCATGGAGGACATCTCCCACCCCCTGCAGGAAACAGGACCATCACCGGCAGCTCCTTCAGGGACAGACTGCTTCACCCACGATGTTTAAAGGAGGTCCTTCCTTCCTGCAGCAGTCAGACTGTGTTCAATCAAACCTGCTCCCAGTAGTTCAGATCACCCATGAAGTAACTGCAATAAAATGTAAATAACTCAATATGTGCAATTTCACAACGTCTTTTTTTTTACAAGCATTTCTATTTCTTCTCTAAGGAGAAAGCATCTATTTATATCTGTGCACTGAGTGCTGCTTTTCTTTTTACTTTTTTTCCTATCTGCTACTGCCACACTGAAAATTTCGCCACTGCAGAATCTACCTACCCATCCATCTATCTATGGTCCATCTACCTCCCTACCTATCTATCCATCCATCCATCCATCCATCCATCTCTCTCACAGGGGTGGGGGTTGATTCACCTGTTCTCAATCACCTTAATCCACAAAGGCCCGGTTCTTCATTCTTCCGCTCTCTGCCAGACCAGAGATTTTGAAACCAGAACCTTTCTCCTACAATTAGTCTGGTTTCCCCTTTTTGTTTTCACCTTGGTTTAGTTATCCTTTCTGTGTTGGTTTTAGTTTCATTCGTTAAATAAACTGCTTGTAATCTTTGACCTGTGTCTGCAGATGTCCTATGACACCAATGATCCCATCTGATATTTACCATGTTTTCAATTATTGTTCCCATTTCTTAAAATAAAAAATAAAAAAAAAGCCCGCTGAAATCTGATCAGATAAATGAATGTGAAACTACTTTGGGTCTGCTGCAGCTGCCTCCCTCTGATCTTGTTCCTGCCCACAGCACAATCTGATCAGTGAAACACTGAAGGACAACTTCAGCATGTAAAACATAAATAAGCAAAGGCTGCAACTCGTGATTATTTTAATTTTAACTTAACTTTATGTGCTGTTCAAAAACTTTATTTTTTCTGCAAATGTGTAGTGATTACAAATCTTGGTTATTGATCTCCTTGATTACAAAAAAAATCTGTATCGACCCAGAAAAAAAACAAACATGTCAGGCACCCTATGATGTTAACTGTTTGCCTGGATGCTTTTATTTAAAATCCTCAGTAATAACCTTTGACTGGTTGCTCTTAACCCTGTAAAACTCACTGCTGCAAAAATACAACATCAGCTTATTTTTTAATTACTATTTTCTATTATATATATCTGAAATAAACCCTAATCTGGGGTCTGACAGCAGCATGAGGTCAAAGAAGCTGCCATCAGCTGCTGCACTTCTGTCCGTCCAGCAGATGGAGCCATGGAGCTGCAGTGAAGTGAAGAGCAGCACAAGGCAACCACCACTTCCATCCACTGACGCATTCAATTTGACTGACGCTAATGTTTTATTGACTTCCAACCACTAAACCAATAAAAGCTGCAAGCAGCGTTGGACGGGTCCTCGCATCCGAGCGGCCCGACTGGCCCACGCATATCCACCAGGAGGCGCTGCAACTGAGAGTAAAGTTTCAGGCAGATTGGAGCATGTACAGGCTACTTACACAGCACTTCCTGTTTCATGGCGAGAAATCCAAAATGGCCGCCAAGTGGTGCAAAGATGTGATTAAGGCCGGACTCTGATCATACATGTAAAATTTCAGGTAGATTGGAGCATGTACAGCTGAGTTAGACACCACTTCCTGTTTCATGGCGAAGGATCAATATCAATATTTCCTGATGTGCTGAATATGCATACAAAATTTTGTAGCTGTAGATGAAACGTCGTGCAAGTTGGCCTAATGACCAAATTTTCAATTTTCCAGGGGGCGCTATGGAGCCATTTTCCCACACACATGTGCAACTCCCCTAAAATATCAAATTTTTCGCCAGTCCTGATGAGCATGCCAAGTTTGACGCGTTTTGGGGTATGATAAGGCCGCCAAAAATGCAATTCAAAAAGCGGGAAAAGAAAGTATAATAATAAACCCTAGGGTTTCAATAGGGTCTTCGCACCATTCGGTGCTCGGACCCTAATAATTCCTTGCATTCCAATAGGGTCTTCGCACCGTTGGTGCTCGGACCCTAATAATAATAAATAATTCCTTGCATTCCAATAGGGTCTTCGCACCGTTGGTGCTCGGACCCTAATAATAATTCCTAGGGTTTCAATAGGTTCCTCGCACCACTTCGTGGTGCTCGGACCCTAATAATAATAAATAATTCCTTGCATTTCAATAGGATCTTTGCACCATTCGGTGCTCGGACCCTAATAATTCCTTGCATTCCAATAGGGTCTTCGCACCATTCGGTGCTCGGACCCTAATAATAATTCCTAGGGTTTCAATAGGTTCCTCGCACCACTTCGTGGTGCTCGGACCCTAATAATAATTCCTAGGGTTACAATAGGTTCCTCGCACCACTTCGTGGTGCTCGGACCCTAATAATTCCTTAAAAGTTTCCCTTAAAAGTTTTATTTTAAAAAATCCCCCAAATTTGGCAGGAAAATTCTTGTAATTATTTTCCAAAAATGAGTAAAAATCTTCCAAAAAAATCTTAAAAATATCAAGTGATTACATATATATCAGTAAAACTTTTTTTTCTTTAAGAACATTCACATAAAAATCAACCAAAATCCAGCGAAATTCACTGGATTTTGGTTGATTTTTTGTTAATGTTCTTAAGAAACATTTTTAACATCTCTTTTTTCTACCAAAAAATGTTCAAAGATTTCCCAAAAATGTTGAATAGGTGGACACCAGAAGTTTCACTCTGAAAATATATTTTTCCCCACATTTTCAAACTTTCACGGTTCAATTTTGACCCGCAGGACGACACGAGGGTTAAAATGAATGCTAAAGTTGTTTCTAATGTGATTTGTGTGTTTGGTGCCCCTGGTAGCCCAAGAGAGAAGCAGAGAAAAGGAGGGATGTAGGTGAATCTCATCAAAGATTGTAATGAACAATATTTGTTTTCCTACAGAAGCCCTAATTCTGAAGCTTCTGACACTAAAATCTGTAAAACTAAAGTAAAACCGAACAACAGCTAAGCCAGCTTTTGCATTTTATTCGCAATTTCCCTGCAATCTGGCAACACTTTTACATTCCTTTGCACCAGTTTTGTGTAACTTTTGCATTAGCTCACAGTAGTGTCGTGTTACCTCATGATACTTTTGTGTTCGCTTACAATTTGTGTTATCATGCAAAACTTTCAAATGATCTCACAATAACTTTTGTGTTATCTCAAAACCCCTCTGCAGTCCTTTGCAATAGTTTTGAGTTACATAGCAATAATTTTTGCATTACCTTGCAATCCTTTCTCTTTATTTTACAGTTTTGTTACCTTGCATCAGTTTTGTGTTGTCTTGCAAGAGTTTTTGCATTACCTCACAGAAATTTTGTGTAACCTGGCAACACTTTTGTGTTCTCTTACAATAGTATTGCATTATCTCGCAATAGTTTTGCGTTACCTTGCAGTAACATCTGTGTTACCTTGCCATATCTTTTGCGATTCTTCACAGTAATTTACTGTAACCTCACAATAACTGTTGCGATACCTTGCAATTCTTTTGCATTACTTTGCAATAGTTTTGCATTACCTCGCAGTAACGTTTGTGTTACCTCACAATAACTTCTGCCTTAGTTTGCAATAGTTTTGTGCTACCTTGCAATACCTTTTGAGTTCTCTCACAGCAGCTTTGTGTTATCTTGGAAAACCTTTGCATTACATTGCAGTAGTTCTGCGTTACTTCACATTAGTTTAACCTTACTTTGCCTTAGTTTTGTGTTTCCTTGCAAAACCGTCGCATTGGCTCACAATAGTTATGTGATAACTTATGAAATTCTTTTACGTTCCATCACAATATTTTTTTAATGTTACCTCGCGAAAACTTTTGCGTTACCTCATGATCTTTTAGTGTTCTTTTGCAAAACTTTTGTGCTAACAAAGCTTTTCCGGCCACTTGCAGTAATTTTGTGTTATTTCGCAATCTTTTAAAGTTCTGCCACGATAGTTGCACATTCTCTTGCAATACGTTTTACATTTCTGTTTTACATTTCTTGTGATTCATACAACAGTTAATCTGATAGTCTAGCTGTTGGTCTAACACTGCTGGTTTAGGAAAATACTCAGACACGAAATATCAAAAAACTTCAATAAACATTTTTTTTCAAGGGAATAAAAAACTATTAAGAGGTAACTCAAAACTTACTGCAACGAAACACAAAGCAGATCTCACTTTACATTTTTCTCGTTGTGGGTTCCGTAAAAATGGTAACAAACCAAACTTGGCATGTTTAAATTTTGACCCACTTGACAAGCCATACTAAGATTGAAAGCATCACCAGGGCTTTACCCTGAGGGGGTCGAGATGCTTTTGTCACAACTTATTGCTGAAGGATAACTGTAGTCTTTAGTAATCATCCTCTGTTGATTGTGAATATCTGAACCAAACTGTGTCCCAGTTCTTCCTGCAGCTCTGCAGATACTTCACAGCACTGACCTGCTAGTGGCTTGAGATGGAAATTCTGGGTATCACCAAAGTCATTACTATTCATCCTTTGGGCACCATGGATATCCATACCAAATTTTATGGCAAGTCACCCCTTTGTTGAGATATTTCAGTCTGGACCAAAGCGCTGGACTGTGCTGTGGGCCGGATAAAAATTAATAGACTGGGGGGTTGAGATTCCCCTCATTTAATTTACCGAAACTTTATCTAAGTGGATTATAGTGAATAAAATGAAACGCTCCCCAAAGAGAAAATGAGCACACACGTCAGCAAGTATTGGAAAGAAAAGGAAGGATAAAAATAGAGCAAACAAAAGATAGGAATAAAAGACAAGCAACAACCTGAAGGGGTGAATAAAAATGTGAAAATGCAGGAGTGGATTTCAGCATCTGGCAGCACAAACTCAAAAATACTTTCACATTTGTAGCAAGATTATGAGCAGAAAAACAAGAAGAAACTGAGGAAGTGAAACCTGCTTGGTGATTTGGTTGCATTGTGGTTTGAAAACTTTCTGTCTGTGCTGGATTCTGCTGTCTGATGGCTCCACCTGTTAACTAGCTGACAGAGGAAGGAAATGTCTCCACCAAGATGACCATCTCTGGCTGTGGTTTGCTGTGATAAACTCCTCCTCAGAGATCCTATTATTCTCTGTCTTCGTGGCCTCGAAAATAAAACAGGCTCTGGACCAAAAAACAGACACAGAGCTTCTGAAATACACAGAAATTTGAAGCGACGGAAATCGTAAAATGATCTTTTTTTTTAATGTCTTTTATTTTTTGAAAGAACAATAGTGGAGCTCCACATCTAATTCTGGGCTTTCAATCTTGAACAGAATGAACATCGTCCTTATCTCTTCACTGCTGGGTGAGTATCAAAGATAAAACCTGACTAACTGTCACACGCTTTCAGTCATGTCTCTGCTGGGAAGACTCATAAGAATTGTTTGTGGTTTCATTACTAAAATCCTTTACTGGTGGTAAAACAGTGTTTTAGAGGCGTCTGCATTCTGCTGTCAAAGCTGTGCTGATGTAGACCCAAAGCTGTGCTCTCCTATTTGATGCAGATATCAGTGGTTTGGTATGCAGGGTTATAAATTTTACTGGCCTGCCCGCCTGCAGCAGGGAGTCTGAGACAGTGCTAAATTAAAATGATGTCCACCAGCCAGAATCCGAATGCAGCTAATGGAAGTGTTTTGGACAGGCCTGCCAAAATGTTGTGTTCCATCCTTGTGAGTTATGTTTTAAAACTATCCGATTGTAGTAGCGCTGTGTTACACGGTTGGTGTGCGTGCCTTAACAGGAAAACACTGCAAATGTGAGTGCATTCCTTCCGTTCCCATGGGGATGATCGCCGTCTGAACAGTCTCATTAAGGAGTAGGAAGCTCTGCTCTGTGTCACACTGTGTGGCAGCACTGTGACTGTGTGTGTCGGGGAGGAAGTGTGGCTCGGATGGGCTTTGAAACAGCGTCCCGGCAGAGCAACGGATTGATATGTCTCACAGAAACAAGTACATTTGCCTGTAGGTGTAAGATTTCAGGGGGGACGCTTCAATATTTAGAACATGTGCATTTGTACCCTGCAGCAAAAACAAGAAAGATGATTTTTTTCCCTGTCAAACACAGATTTGTGTGATTTGTTCTGAAAGTTTTGAACTTGAAATGAAATCTTCCTGAAACCCATAATGATTCCAAGTATACATAAAATATTTAAATGGCTTAATTCATCGTTGACATGAAGAGGTGCACGTTAAAAGACACAAACAGAAGAGTAAATTAAGTCAACATGTGTGTTGACTCAGCAGGAATAATATAAAATGAGAAAAGCTGAATAAATATTTAAAAGCGGCAATGAATGAGGGAGACTCCATTATATTTGGATTTGTCACCTGGTGCGAGAATTTTGTGTTTTCCTTTGCCTAAATAAAGACATTTTGACCAGAAGAAAGAACAAATTGGTGCAGAAAAATTCACCAGAACTCACCACCATCACCAGTCCCACCCAACAACGTCCAAACTATTCGAGGCCAATGAATGTAGATATGGAATTTTTAAGATATGATCTTGTTTTGCCCTGATTACATAATCCAAAACATTAGGTATCAGAATGCTAGCATGTTAGTGTTTAGCCTCAGCAGAGTCATAGGTGAGCTGGTGTGCTCAGGCTGCAGCAAATGAGGAGGAGTTCATGGAGAGAGAGATTCAGGGTCTGCAAAGAAGTGTACATTCTAGCAAAATCAGCAGTTTGGAGTTACATCTAAGTCATTTTAGTGCTTAAAAGGGTTATTTTTGTGAAGAAAAAAAATTTCAAAATATGCAACTATGATACACAGAGTTCTTAGTGGTTTAATTACCGACCTGAGACAAATTCATCACTTTAACTTACAGGATCTTTGCTTTTCCAAAAAAGCACTTTTCTGATCTGTCAGCTGGTGCCTGATTTTTGATACTTTGCATAAATAAAGACATTCTCAGCAGGAAAAAAAAACAAATTAGTGCAGGAAATTCACCAGAAATCAGACCAGTGAATTGCTACCCGTTAACGTGCCCTCCTGCAATGCACAAATTAAATGTACACCCATTCCTGTAGAGATGAAATTCTTTAAATATGACCTCATTTCCTTATTTTATCTAGATTATATACTCCAAAATCAAAACACATTATCCATCAGAATGCTAGCATGCTTGTATTTAGCCTCAGCAGAGTCATAGGTGAGCTGGTGTGCTCAGGCAGCAGCGAATGGGAAGAGGCTAAGATGTGCACATTCTAGAGAAAGTAATAGTTTAGAGTTACATCTATGTCTTTTTAATGCTGAAAGGGTTAATTTTTGTGGGGAAAAAAAATCTGATTTTTTATGGATTTAACTACTGACCTGAGAGAGACTCATTTTTACCCGCTGATTGATGCTCATATGCAATTCATTTTTATTTGTATAGCGTCAGTTCACAACATATGTCAAATATAGCACTTTTTTTCATCTATCACCTGGTTCCTGAATTTAGTGTTTTCCTTTCCATAAATAAAGACATTTTTTACCAGAAAAAAGAACAAATTAGCACATTAAAAAAATTCATTAAAGTTAAATGTACATCCCTTCCTACAGAGATGAACTTCTTTAAATGTGACTTTATTTTGTCTTGATTATATAATCCAAAATCAGCAGTGGACCATGACTGACTCTCTGGCGTGCCGCCATGTGGGAACAAACCATCTGAGCTGTGTTCGTCTTAATACATTTTTTCCTCCTGACTGGCAGAGCAGACAGAAGAGAAGACATACTGTACCCATCAATGTGGCAGGAACAAGCTGCGCTAGAATATGAGCAGACGAGGAGATGTTTGTGTAAAACAGCTTCTCTTTGTTTCAGGTGCATTTGTTCTGCAAGCTGCTACACTTGAAGGTACAGCAAACACATAAAGACAGCGTGCACCTGTCTCACTCACACCTACAGAATGTTTGATATTAGCATGAAAAAGACCCTAATGGAGCTTTCCTGTTTCTGCAGAGCTTCACAAGGCTGTTGTGTCTGTGTGGCCCCCGGGGTCAAACATCTACCTCGGTGAGTGTGTGTTGCTGCAGTGCACAGTGGAGCCCAACTCCACCTCTGCGTGGAGCTACAAGTGGTACAAACTCCACACTGCTGCGACCCCGAACCCCAGGCACCTGGTCTCTGGTGACAGCTACTCCATCACCGCGGTAACGAGGGAGGACGCAGGCAGCTATTGGTGCAAAGCAGAGCGGCGGGAGGGCAATGTGACGGCTGCAACGCTCAGCAGCCAGCCGGTTGTGCTCATTGTGTCAGGTGAGCAGCTACAACCTCTGCAGCGAGGCGTCAGGTTACTGCTACACACAGGTGGAAAGGTTGTGTAGTCAGGTCTGACTTCTAGTACAGGGATGCATATCTGCAGCCACTTTAACACTAACCATCCACTGAAGTCATAATGTTAAGCTGCAATGCAAATTCTAATCAGCCAGAAGTCTCTTCAACTGTGCTAATCTGACACGGATTCATTCGTGCAGCCTGACTGCTTTAATTTCTGTGGTCACTATAATCAGGATGTTTCTTGCCTCCAATCTTGAGTCTTGAAATGATAATTACAGAAGCCCAATCTATAACACAAATGTCTCTTTTTCAAAAGTTTGCTTGCCACACAGCACATATAAAAATGTTCCATAGGCCAATCCAATAAAACTTATAGCAAGCAGCCTATTTAAAGAAAACAAAGAGTCTAGAGGCTCTGTGAGGCTGAATGCTGACATGCTCAGATTGAGAATGTTGCTTCACTTTAGGTTCACTTTCTCTGTACTCTTCATTATTTATGTCTTTTTCTATGATTTTACGGAAATTTTTTTTCTATCATGTCTTGTTATTGCACAGACTTGTAGAACAGAATTATATGAGCTTTTGGCAAATAAAGTCTCTTTTTAGTTTTTAGCCAGTTTTAGTTTGTTGAGCACCTGATGGTGCCGCAAGGTGGACAACTGGGGATTTCGCCCAAATTAATGCCACAAATAATAAATGGAGCTCGGATATCTGTACCACATTTCAAAAAATGCATAGTGAATGAAAATCAAAGTCTGTCTCAAGGCATTTATTAAACCCTAAAATCTCACATCTGCCTATCAACATACACCTATTTAGAGTTTTTTTTAAAAAAAAGAAAATAATACCTTCTTGCCTTAAAATGGCTCATATATAATTCTATAGCATCGTTTCATCTAGAATGTGCAGATTTATGAAGTCTTTGCCTCTTTCTCTGTTGCGTGCTGCAGCTCGAACACACCAGCTCACCTAAAACTCTGCTTTAAAGCTGGAAAAACCAATCGGAAAGTTGTTTGTTCGAATAATTCAGTCATGCAAGTTCAGCCCAGAAACTGATTCTAAAGAAGGTACAGAAAGTTTTGTTAAATATGAAGCTTGATATCTATACACTGCAGTTTCCAAAGTAACTACTCAGCAATGACACTATTTATTTTGCTCGTAAAGTGTCCTCTAGCATACAAAGACACCATATAGACATGTTAACAAGGTAACAAACTTAAATTTCACTGAAGGGCGTGTTTGAGTTCAGGTTAAAGGGCGTAAGATTATTTGCAATGAAATACACCAAACTGTCAGCCATCTCTGCTGTTCTAGTGTTGCTGTTTAGTGTTACAGCAAGGTCCTCTCATAATTGCACAGTGCTGCATTGAAGACAATTACTGTGACAATACCAACTATAATTGTGTGATAATTATAATGTATTCAACAGAGATATGGAGTTCAGTAGCAAGGATCACGTCACAACAATGTAAGTTTTACAGATCTGATGACGCTAAGTAGAGCTGGATGGATGTGAAGGTCGTCTGGTTGCTGTGATGTTGGAAGTTTGGGAGAAGGAGGTTCGGGGTGGGGTTCTGTTGCCATGGTGCAGGAAAAGAGAAGAAAAAGAGGAGGGAAATGGCATTAATGTGGAGGTAGGAAGAAGAATGGATGAGAGGAGGGAGGGTGGAGTTATGAGAACAGGATGAACAGTGCTGGACAGGTTAACCAGTTTCAAGTAGGTCTGCCAGGCAGTTAGAGGTGTGGTTGAGGTGTGGCAATGATACAGATTTTTACCTATCGAGTCAACTTTGGTCCTGTGAGATCTCTTATTATACTTCCAAAGATACAAAACCTGTTTATGATAATCAGATACAAAAATAAAACTTCAGCATGAACAATTTGTCTGCTGCTTTGGTGTGGAATTGTTCTTAGTGTCTTCTCTCTCCTCCAGACCTACCTCCTCCATCACTGACTCTGACTCCCAGCACCAGACAGATCTTCAGAGGGGAACATTTCACTCTGCAGTGCCCCTCGTCTCAGACAAACCCCACAGGCTGGAAGCTGAGGCGTTTCCCTCCAGGACCAACAATGAGGACCAGAGTCTTCCAATCTGATCAGTGTTCACCACTAGGGGGAGCTGTTATTGCAAACAAGCCCGACTCGTGTGTCTTCACTGCTGCCACTGGGAACAATGGACTGTACTGGTGTGAAGACTCTAAGGGCCGCAGCAGCGCAGTCAACATCACAGTAAGCTGTGAGTCTAACAGCAGTTTTAGAGACGCAGGACAAACTGGGGAGGACACAATAAAAGAAAGTAAAACATGGTTCCAGACACAAAATATCTGACTAAGGCTTTAAATGTGTTGAATGAGTGACAGTATTTAAAGATCGCTCTTGGGAAAATCTATTTTTTTTCTACTTTCTTAACATGCCCATATGGTGCACTTTGAAAATACAGTACAGCCTACTAATGCAGTCTATAAACAAATATTCACACTTTTAGGGTTTTACATAACAAATCCAAGGAACCAGTCCTGTCAACTTGCAGGGTGGAGCCGACTGTATCATTATTCCTCTTCAAAATCAGTTTTAGTTATGAACATGTATGGCTGAACTGTTCCATTATTACTCCGCCAAGGAGGCAGAGCCTCGGCGGAGTTATGTGACCATCATTGGTTTGTCTGTCTGTCTCTCTGTTCACAACATTACTCAAAAACAGAAAGATGGATTTCAATGAAATTTTCAGGGAAGGTCAGAAATGACAGAAGGACCAACTGATTAGATTTTGGCAGTGATGCAGCTTATAGTCTGGATCCACAGATTTGTTAAAGATTTTTGTATCATTGTGAGATAGCAGCACGGCGTCACTGTAACTATGACAACAAGTGAACACTATGTCAGCTGCCTGCTGATGATCACATGATTGCGATCCTACTACAAATTGACTACTGCAGACTTATCGGTACTTATTCGTTGGAAATCATACAAGGAACAATTGATTGAATTGTGAGGATGTTTCCGAGTCCCATCAATTCCCGCCGCCCGCTACATATTTAGGTCATGCGATTCGGTATCCGTACATAACGTACATATGCATAACACATGCCTGTTCTCAGCACGAGGTTATTTTGTTTGTGGGTACATCTATATTAAACGGCCACATTCTATGTTCCCGTGATTTCTGCCACAACTTTTTTCAAAATTTCATCTGTCAGAAATGATACAACGAGCAACCTTGGCAGAGTACTGCTCTATAATAATGTACAAATCAAAGCCCTCTAAAGTCCTGCACCGACTACTTCAATGACCTGTTTTTCTTTTTTTTTTTGTGTTAACAGTTAAGACAGTCACACATTTTGGGCTGCCTGTGGATGTCCACAGAGGGATCTGCGTGAACTCTTGCCGACTTTCGCAGATTTGGCCGGAGGACGAAATTTGCATCACGTGTAACTTTGCAATGCAGAAAACATGAATTGGCCTTAAGTCATTTTTTTGGGGGGAGTAAGGAGTTTTTAAAAAATTGTTTATGTCCGAAAAAATCTTCTAAAGATTTGTTAGATGGGGTTTAAGGGGTTTGATGAATGACCAGAGAGGGACTTCAAAAGAAATATGAAAATCCAACGTGGGAAATTAATGATATCTTCTATCTTTGACCCACAGATGGCAACATCATCGTGAAGACTCCAGCTTTTCCTGTGTTTGAAGGTGATAATGTGGTCTTGTACTGTCAGTTCTGGACAGGCAACCACAATAAAGCAACTTTCTTTAAAAATGGAGCAGAAATCTCCTTTTCCAGCTCTTCTGGTTCAGGCAGAGTAATCAAAATGACAATTGAGAACGTGACACTGGAAGATGAAGGCTCCTACAAGTGTGCATCCAGGGACAGAAAGATGGAGAGTCCAGAGAGCTGGTTAACAGTGAGAGCCGATCGAGGTCAGCTGTGCAGCTTTATTGCATTTGTTGATCATATTCATCATACTGCTTTGTGTAATATCAGTCAAATGTCTTCCAGGTAATTTCACATCAGCAGATGGAGCAGCAGCCTCGAGTGGTGGTAAAGGAATTTCTTATTAACACATTTACTTAACAGTTTTGGAGGGAATACTTGCTGCTAGTAATAATTACTGGTTAAACCTAAAGTTAACACTTGGGTTTAATATATGATAAAGCATTTTAAAAATCTTTATATATCCAAAATACATAAGATTTGTCTTCTAATAAGCAGTCAAGTTAATCATAAATGCATTTTGTTGTTTTCAAGGACTTTGAACTTTCAAGTGAATTGAAAAAAAAATGTACCTCTTCTTGGTTACATTTTCTAAAATTTGTCTGACTTATATCCGTTGCTGTATTTCCTGCCACAAACACTGTAGACGTCACTTGGTGTTAGCACAGGATTTTTAGTTTTCACTATCACTTAATGACTTGTGAGATGTTTAAACTTTAAACTAGCTCAGCATTCAGAATACAAGGAGGGCATCAATGAAAACCAATAAGCTAAAAGTGCTGTTTTTGTATAATTTTAATTGTCTATAAAAGGTGCATTGTTGTCTATTTAACAGCAGTGAAAGTTAAAGGGGCAATTACAAATGGTTTGTAGGGCTTGTAATGGTAAAACAGCATCAAATTACAATGCACCATATTGACAGGTTTCTTGGTGTGACTCTGTTAATAAGAAATCAGTAATAGTGCTGCATTTTCTGTTGCAACTTTATTACTGATTCTTTAAACGCTCAAACAAATATTCTTTGGTCTACTGATCAGGCTCCTGGATTTGGATCTTGGTGTCATGTGTGGTTTTGCTTCTGATTCTCATTCCTCTCAGTGTCTGGCTTGTTTGTCACTACAGGTAAATTCCTTTCCTTGTTATTTTTTATTGCAAATGTAACAGATAGACAGATTATATGCTGGTGGGACTCACAAGTGCTTCACTGATTGCTCTGTTTGCTTCAAGGCGCCAGATGTTCAGCACTCAGAGCTGCTGGCCGCTTTCTAAAGAAAATATACCAGCAGTTCCACTTCCAGCAACCAAGCAGGACGTGACTGAAGTGCAGTGGGATCTGTCCTGGATGGAGATGTCCAATCTGTTGGATAAGCAGTTATATCCTGGCACTTAAAGGTTCACTTATACTTGAAGCTCATAGAAAAAAGAATGCAAATTCAGAGAAAAATTTCTAGTTATTAGTTTTTTTTCAGACATTCACTCCCTTTTGTTAATCTGGTGGCATCTGAAGGTGTTGTCTTCTAGTCTGAATGAGAACCCTGTTTACTGCATCCAGTCACCTTTATGGAAGGTCATGTGATTTTGGGGAGGCTTTTTTCTACATTTTATCATCAATTATTAGCCAAAAATCATAGTGAGTGTAAAAAAAAAAAAAAAAAAAAAAAAAAAAGAAAAGCAGAACAAAAACATAGTTTGTGGGTCTGGAATCATAAAACACCTTTCTTTTTCCCTTTGCTCTACAATTTCACATCTATTACAATCTGGAATGTCCACAAAAATAAACCTTTACTGCACCGACGACAGAGCCTGGAACTGGTCAGATTAATGAGGCTCCTCAATAATTCATGTAATCCAGGTTTAGATAAAACGTTAACAGGAGGTGAAGTTTGGTTTGTTGCATCTAGCTGTTTGTAGGAGTCTTCCCTTTGAGTTTAATACGTGTCTGCAGCATCAAATGATCATATGAGCCTCTCCAAAGGGAGACATATTTATTTGGAACAGCACCAATAATTCATTAATGACTTATTAATTATTAAAGATTTATTATATTTTTTAGAAACAAAACACACTGGAAATTTCCCTGATGTGGGGAGTAATAAAGGATTATCTTTTCTTATATGCACTAAAGATTCAGCACAAATAATTACAACTGAGCCCCAAATCACAATTTTTTGAAAAAAGTCTCTTATTTGATTTTTTTAAAGTTAATCAAAGAAATCATTACTAAGTTTGTTCACTTAACTATATTTTGTTTTCAACTTTGTATTACAGTTCAATTATCAATATATGCACAATTCTACATAGTTTGTAGTGCTATGAATTAATTCTACTGTGACCAACAAGATATTGAGTTTACAAGTTCATGAAAATGTTAATCTTTAATAAAAGTTAATTGACCATATTACAAACTATTACATTTCTGAATATCAGCATTTCATTAGATAAACAGGTTTATCACTTTAAAATCATCGTATAAAGGGCTCTGTCATATGTCTTCGAGAATCAAGACTCTGCCAAATGACCTTTTTCGTCAGTGTTTCTTTTGGTTTTGATTTGATCAGATCCTTTTTGTTTGTTCCTTTGAACTACTCGTGCTATTTTTGTGCGCGTCGTCTCATTTTTGTGACTTTTTATACTTGACTGCACTGTTGCGTAGATGTTATAGAGACACAAAGCAACTACAGAGGAACAATACAAGTCCAGATTAGGCAGCTTTTCACTGCAGGAGCTCAGAGCAGCGTTAGAGTTACAGTTAAAGGAACAGCCTCTTAATTGGCCCTTTATTATTGTAGAGTAACATCCGACAGCTTTGACTGTGGTATTAACAACCGAGTCCACTAAGACAACAACAAATAGAAGTAACTGGACTTAACACCAGTTCTATGAGCATGAAGGAAACAGAACAATGGAGAGTTTGCTATTTGAGTCTATATGAGGAATTCTACATTGTTGATGCTGTTTTTAGAGAGGAGATGGCTGCTACTTGATGAAAACGTGGAAAGAGTAGAAAAAATGGCTATTGTCCACCTTGGATTTAACCAATCAGCATCGAGACCTGCTTAGCAGTTTTTCAGGGCCAGGGTCAGGAGTATACGTACTACTGAATGAGGTTCTGTTTGGATATTTCTTGCAGTTGGAACAAACTCCAAAGATTTACCCTAAAGCAGTCTGCAAGTTCCTTCTGTTGTCTGCCCGGCCTCTGCTATACTGAACTGAGAGAGTCAAACCGTAAAATACATACATAAACACTGTACATATTCTGCAGGCAGACAATAGTCCATTCTTCTCCTGCTGACTGTGTGAAAGACAGGTTTATAATTTCACAATCCTCTGGATGCTAATTTAGGGTCTGGATTTAAATGATGCCTTTCATTATAGAGACCCAATGCTATTATGTGTCTGCCGGGATAATTACGATGTCATGACGCACTGGATGACTCATTCTTGAACTATACAGTGCTTTCTTTGTAATTTAAATACATTTCTACAAAAATAAATACATGTACATGCACTATATCTGTGATTTTGATTTAAACCAGTAATTGTTTCATTTATTCATTATTTCCTTTCATTTGACCATTTCAAATGAGTTTTTACTGCTTATTATTGCCTTTGAGGCTGAAAAGTAACTTGATTAGAGTAGATTATATTTTCATTTTCTTTTCATTATAGTAAGAATTTAATTAAAGACAGGAAGGATCATGTGATAGTCCTTAGACAAACACAATCATCCAGTGGCATCAAAACTATGCACGCTGACATGGTGCAAAGTCAGGTAGAGGAATGTTTTCCAGGTTTAAGGGGAATTTTGAGTCTTGGATTTTCAAAGATTTGCTCTGGTGCACAGTGTGACAGTTCTGTGGTTAGGACAGAGATTAAAATTAATACAGCAGCCCTTCAACACAGCAAGACATGCTGGAGAAGTTTGCTGACTTGTGCAAAAACATCAGTAAAGAGACCCAGTCAGAGTTCAGTCTCATGAAAAATGCACTTATGTAAGGCTTGTAATGATAAAACACTTATGTAAGGAGCGCAGTGTTGGAATGGGAGCAACGAAGAAATAAAAGACCAAAGGCTAATTCTGCTTCATCAGCTTAATATGAAGACTGTGACTTTTTCCTCCAGTTTATGAAATAAAAATATAAAACAGCCTTCATAAATTACACAACAAAGCAAGTTCTGCAGACTTTGTTATTCTTTGCAATTGACAGGTTGTTTTCTTCACTACGTGTCTGCACTCAGTTCACAAGCTCCAACAAGCTATTCATGAGGGAAACCAGTCCAACCGGTTTTTACTCATGCAGAGGGTGGTTTTACACTCTGCAGCTTGGTAAGCTGTCACACTGCATACAGTGGAGACTGTGCGGACTGGATGTTAAAATGTGCCTGAATACCCGATTTCTTAAAGTATTTTTACCTGGAGACAGATTCCATCCACTGGCCCTGACCTCTGCAGAAAGCTGGGGGTTGTTCAGTTGGTAGGAACTAACGGAGGTATAAAAAGAGAAGACCAGAGAAAATGGACAGCAATATGGGTGAGTTAATCAAGAAAAACGGGGTAGACTCATTGACATAATACATTAAAGCTTTAACACTTTATTCATTAAAGTGACTTGATATTTTGTATGAACATGTTTTTCTCTAAATTCTTACTAGTATATATGCATTGCTCAGTTTATCACACCGATAGGTTCTAGGAAACAGTGAAAAATGTATGAAAAACCTTCCTTCACGGCAGTTAAGATGAAAACAAAGAGGACATAGTTTTGCCACAAACAAGACTGCGTGCAGTGAAACACAATGTAACCTGCATAAATAAACCAGCTAGACCTGATTTTGGTTATGCTGGGAAAACAGATTAAACTCCTGACAGCTTCAAAAAATAAGTTACTTCCTTAAAAGAAATCTATTCCACTCCCCTGATTTCCTGTAAATATGTGGGGGGAAAAAAGGTTATTAATATATAGTAATGGCTTCACTCAGCTATGGAACAGTTAGATTTCTCTTCTAAATTTAAATTTCAGGCTCATTCAACTATCTGATCATATCTGACCATAACTGAGCTGTTTTGCTTTCTTTCAAAAGGGTTTAAAGAAACACAGGTATGCTTTAGTACTTGTGTGTACACATTGACATACTCATTTATATACACTCTCATATACGCTAAACCACATACACCATCAGTACCATTCTTTGTCCTTATCTTGGCTTCTTGTTTTTATTTTGGCCTACAATCCCTACTAAGGTGAGATTTATTTTATGAGTCTGAGTTGTTTTTGACTTCACGTTCACCAGTTTTCTTTTGTTGTTTTGTTTGTGCTGCTTTCTTTATCCCAAAAAATAAAATAAAATAGAAAATGACTAAAAGATGAGAGAAACCCTTTCATTGCTGTCCTCCAAAATTGTCATGCAGATCGACAACAAAATCTGCAGGATCAAAAATATACAAACAGCAACTTGGTACTTTTGGTGATCTCGTTAATCAAATTTTCATAGTGGCATGGTCTTGTCAGTGATTATTATTGACTACAGCTGCTGACTCCTCTGAGACAATTTAAATAGGAACCATTTGATAGATGGATTCTACCACAAACACTACAGTCAGAAAGTCTGAGGAGCACACAGTGATGATCTGAAAAAGCAAATCATTGACTGGAACAAGCCAGGACAGTCACTTGGAGCCATTTCAAAATAACCAAACCATGTGTGCAAGCATTGTAAGTAGAAAGTGTTTGCCACAGTTGTGTTACTGCCACAATCAGGAAGAAAACACAACCTATCACCTGCTGCTGAGAGACAGATGGTCAGGATGCTCAAGAGTCAACCAAGAACCATTATAAAGCACGTCTGCAATAAATTAGAGGCTGCTGGAGCAAAGGTGTCGGAGTCAAGTTTGTCTATGTCTGGGGTTAAAGACTGACATGCAATTATTTCCTTCTAGTAACAGTGCCTTAAAGCTCAACTGAAGTTTGCTGCTGATCACATGGACAAAGAAAAGGCTTTCTGGAGTAAAGTAATATCCAGAAATATGTTTGGAGGAGAAAAAGTGAAACTTTTAATTCCAAAAATACCATAGCTACCATCAAGCATGGCGGTAGTATTATTGTGCTTTGGAGCTCTTTTGCTGCCAATGGAATGGGTACTTCACACAAACTAACATGAATAATGAAGAAGGAGGATTACCCTCTACATTCTTCAGTAAACCCTAAAATTATCAGCCACAAGGCTGGCACAGTTGGGTATTTCAACAATACAAGGACCCCAAAGACGCATAAAAATGGTGTGAAAATGGCTAAATTAAGCTAATGGTTATAGATCAGCCTTTCCAAAATCCTGACTTAAAACCTATCGAGAATCTGTGGACTGTGCTGAGGAAATATGTCAGTGTCAAAATGCCAACAAGTTTTGCTGAACTGCACCAATTCTGTCAAGGAGTGGACAAAGACACAATCAGAAGCTCTGGATGGCTACCTAAAGCCCCCAATTAAGGTGAAAATAGCCAAAGGACATTTAACCAAATATTAAATTTGCTGTACGTTTATTTATTACCCAACAGATTCTGTCATATTTTCAGAGGACCAGTAGTAAATCTATGAAACAACAAAAATGCAGGAAACATTTGGTTATTGCGTTGCACTGGCACAGATATCACAAAAGTGTTTTGTTGTCTGTTTCGGTTGCATATTTTCTGAAATGTCACAGAGGTGATGAGTCATTCTGTGCTGATTTTGTTGGTCTTTTGTCTCCCCGTGCGGCTTCTGTTCACTTTGCTGCAAAAAAATGATTTGTTGTGGTTCAGGGTCATTCTAAAAATGTTTCACTATTTTGGTTGTTTCACTTCACTGCTATTCATTAGACTCAGTCTTTTAAATGAAAGGAGTTAACAAAGTCAAAAATAACTCTGCCAGGCTCCAGCGTCCCAGAGCATTCCTCTCGTGTCAGTCATCTAAAGCAGCAGAGGCATGTGGTGTGATAACCATGTCACTCCGGTTTTGAACCGATGGATTGCATTCTGCTTGCTTCCTTTTATGAAAGATTCTTTGCCAATTTGATCCAACAACATGCATCATCGTCAAGTCAAAAAGCTGTTCCTCAAGCTGATTGGAAACTTGACATTTTGGTAGAACTGCCATTCTTTATTTCAGCATGTCTGAACCCCAAAAAAGTTTTTCTTTCTCTTTCAGAGGAGACAGAGATCATCACCTTACCAGAGCTCAGGATCGTGATCATTGGTGGGAGATGGGGTGGAAAGAGTTGGTCTGGAAACACCATCCTGAGAAAGGAAAGGTTTGAGTGTGGCCGAACCAGAACAATTCAGTCTGAAGGGAGACATGGAGTGGTGGAGGGCAGGAAGCTCACTGTGGTGGATACTGCCGGATGGAGCAGCTCTCTTTTCCTCACTGAGATCCCAGAGGGGGACAAGCAAAGGTTCAAACTTAACCCGTCCAAGTGTCCGCCCGGACCGAATGCTTTCCTCCTTGTTATTCCAATAGATTCTGCTTTCTCTGTGGAGCAAAGGAAAATAGTGGAGGATCACATGAAGCTCCTGGGGGAGCGGGTTTGGCGATACACCATGGTGCTGTTCACCTGCGGGGATTTCCTCGGTGGGAAGACGGTAGAACAACACATCGAGAGCGAGGGGGAGGCCCTGAAGTGGGTGATAGGAAGGTGCAAGAACAGGTACCATGTGTTTAATAACAAGGAGAAAACCAACACATCTCAGGTCTCCCTACTGCTGGAGAAGATAGACGAGATGGTGTGGCACAACAACGGCAATTACTACGAGATAGACGAACAGATTTTTAAGATCATCAAAGAGAAGCAACGAGAGGTGGCTGAAAGGGCACAAAAGAGACGGACGAGAGCCGAGGAGCAACGACGGCACATGATAACACTCATTCAAGGTAAATATAACAGTAGGTGCACTCAAACAAACTCAGTCTACTTTTGAAGAATATGCTTTTTGTCAGGTTGGATGAGAGGATCAGTGTCTCTAAGTCTGTGCAGCTACAACCAACAACCACTTAGACTGGTTTAGCATTAAAGCAGGAAACTAATTTGGTAAATGACTTCCTCGAATGACAATTGCTCCCTTCCAGGAAATAATCCATCACATAAATCCCCTGTGAAATGACTAATTGTTCTTGAGTTTTTGGTTCAGATTAACCATCTTAACCTCAAGCAGATCATGGGAGTTTTTTTTTCCTGTTGGCTTGCTATTTTTACTCACTCTGAGCTCATTTTTCACTGCAGCATAAAGTCCTGCACCACTATAGAAACAGCACAACCATGGTTAGAAGTAGAGACAATTCAAAAATGTCTTTTATGCAGTATCACCAAGTTAAATGCCATGAATAAAAACTAAAAAAAGATGAGAAAAAATTGAAATTTGGAATTTCGTTGATTATTTGCTCGACAAAAATTGGGGAAAAAATGCTGGGGTTAACATATACAATGTTTTTGCAACTCTAGAAAGATATTTCACCATGCTGAATGCATCTTCCAACAATCTCTGCTCCTCTATGCACTGTTTTTGAGCCACGTTGTATTGATTTGATTGAACAAGTTTGTTTCCTCCATCTCTTTTGTTTTCTCCTCTCTGTAGAGGAGGGGAGAAAACAAAGGCTGCAGTTCACTCAAAAGCTCACATGACTGTTAGTCACAGCTGAGTCAATCATAGGCTATTTCTCTTGGAACTTTACCTGATGATATCACACATCACACATTTGCTCAAGAACCACTGCAAAATTGAAAATCTGACAAGTCATTTCATCGTCTCTGGCTCTGATTAATGGTACAATTTGGCTATTTATAATAGGATAAAATCCCTTTCAAATCCACTGGTAGATTTTGAGGTTGAACACATGAAATATAACATAAGTGAGAATTAGGCAGATTTTGTTCACTTTCTGGCTTTATCCTGGCTCAGATTGGGCTTTTTGAGGGTGACCATATACAACAGTAACCACAGTCTGTGTATAGTAAAGGGAATAAGTCTGTTACCTTATTTGACATCAATATGTGAATTTTCCTGTTATTTCTGTTCATTTGATGAACAATTGTGTCTGTTTTGCTTGTGTAAATGAAACCTCAATTTGCTTTTGACACTGGCTAAAACCCTTTTTGATCAGGTGCCGAAAAATTCCATTGTGCAGGAGAAACCTTGGACTTAGAGCCAGACTATCTATTTTTCTCCTGCGTATGGTCTTTATACTAAGCTAAACCAAAACAATAACCTGCTGCGTGTTTAGCATTCAGATGTTACAGTGGTATCAGTCTTCTCATCTAACTAATGGCAGGAAACTGAATGAGCAATATTTAAAAACGCCAAACTATTAATTTTGTCATTATACATGTGGAGAACCTGGTGAGTAAGAAAAAAACCAAGTGATAAATTTCCAAATTAGATTCCACAAATTAAAAAGCGAATCCATAAAAGATTAAATCAAATAAGAAAGAATTTAACTATTCATATATAAAGGAGGTACAAAAATAGCAGTTAAAATGACAAGAACAAGGATATATTTTTTAAAACTTTTTGCCTTTATCTGTTATTCTTGTCATTGTGGTGATTTTTTAAAATTATCTACCTAAATATGAATGTAACAGGCCCAGTAACAGATTATATTTGTCCTGTGAAAACCAGGAGAAAAGAATGAGACAAACAATGGATGCTGTTCTTCCCTCGCTTCTGCCAGTCTGTTTATTTCTATTACATAGAAATGTATTTCATAAATGACACTTAAAATGCATCTATAGCACTTTCTTTTTCCTCCAAACTTCCAGATGTTTCGTTCCACATTGTACACCATGCAACATGTATTATGCAATAGCACAAACAAAATCCACAAAATGTGCCACTAACATAATGGGAGTCCCATAAAAGCACTGGCAAGCTTGGTTAAGTTGACGCAAACCCTTTTAACACACAAAAACAGATACAGAACAAAAGAACACAGAACTATACATATCTTAAAAGAATGTCAAAGGAGCCCCACAAAGTTAAAATCAAAAAAAGAGCGCAAAAAACAACAATACCGCAGCCATTATGTGCTACTCCTAGCCTGCTAGGCTAATACTTGCTAGCATCTGGCGAAACGAACATTACACTACAAAAAATACACCTACTGGCATCAAAAATACCGTCCTTACGAAAATATTTAAGGCGTAACAGATCATGTAAATTGTTTCTAACATCATGTGCATTTTATGATGATAACTAACCTCTGAAAACCAGGAGAAAAGAATGAAACGGACAACGGATGCTGTTCTTCTTCTCTCGCTTGTGCCAGTCTGAAGACGAGGCTGCGAAACACGCTAAGCCGTCTCTGTAAAAGGTTGAGCCCCCTTGTGGCGTAATCTGGGAACTACACCCAGACAACATCTATATAAAAATTCAATTAAAAAATGCTCCCATTCATAGATATGATCACACATTTCTGTGTGTCACATGAAGTTAGTTAAACCCTCTGTCAGGATATTTTGTAGAGTAGTTTGCTAAGTTTAATGACTTGCATAAATTGCTGCGAGCTCCTAATCAATCTGTGCTTTGTTTGAAAACAGAAGAGAAGAAAACCGCCCCGAAGCTCCGGATGATTCTCTTGGGAAGCCGCAGTGTTGGGAAAACCTCAGTGGGGAACACCATCCTGGGATTCAAAGAGCAAGAAGATGCAAAAAGAACAGCGCAGTCGGCGGCCCGGCAGGGTTTTGTGGGTAAAACTGAAATAACTCTCGTTGACACGCCAGGTTGGTGGAAAGGCTTCCCTGCGTTTGAAACTCCTGAAGCAATCAAAGAGGAAGTGATGCGCAGCATGTTTCTGTGCCCCCCTGGGCCTCACGTCTTCCTGCTGGTGATAGACGCAGACGCATCCTTCAACGGTAAACTCTTAGATGCAATAACGACACACATGGAGCTTCTTGGAGAAGGAGTTTGGAGACACACCGTCATAGTCTTCACCAGAGGAGACTGGGTGGGAACACACGCCATAGAAGAATACATTGAGGGCGAAGGGGAGTCCTTACAGAGGCTAGTTGAACAATGTGGGAACAGATACCATGTCCTTAATAACAAGGATGCAAGTGATGGTACACAAGTCACAGAGCTGCTGGAGAAAATCACCGGCACTGTGGCTGGAAACGGTTGGGACCATTTTGTTCCAGATGAGCAGATATTTCTGACCATCGAAGAGAGAAGAAGGCGAGTGGAAGAGGCAGCGACACTCAGGCAAAGTCAAATCAAGGCCAGACGAACATCCCTCAGAGGTTTGCTTCAGAGCCATCTAGCATTAGTGTCACACGTAAATTAGTCCGGCATTGTCAGAGCTGTTTCCACACTATCAGGGGGGAACGAAATTACATAAATACGATTCATTAGAACAGAGCAGCAGGGAATAACAGTCTGGTGAAGCTCATAATGTTGAGACTGTTGGAGGATGATAGTATGTCGGGTTATTAAGTAATTATTCCACTTCAGTGCTGGCCACATAAGCAATATACTGGCTCTGTCAATACATAGACTAGTCAGCCACAACATTAAAACCAAAGAGATGAAGAGGGTTGGGCGGAAAAAAAAATTATACTACAATTATTTTCGCAAATGTTGTATTTGCGATATGAGTCCTGATTTTAATGCAAGTGGTAATTTTTCTTTCTTTTCAAATGATACAAACATAAAAATGTTGATGGGGTTTTTACTGCAGTCTGTACCGGACATGCATGTTCCCTTATGTCTGAACAGTATAGTTTGCAGGCCCACAGTTCATTCCATTGTGAAAAAAAAAATACTGTATTTTTGACAGATTTTCCTTATTTTGTTAAATTAGAGATAACAAGTGAAACCACAGACAAGCAGTATTAATTTACAATTAACAGCAAACAACAACAAAAAAACTAGCCAAAACTGTAAATAATGTCAACATGTGAACATAAAATGATGCTATTTTTCTTGTATTTAAATTAGCAAAGACTAATTTCATTTATATATATATATATATATATATATATATATATATATATATATATATATATATATATATATATATATATATATATAATGTATGACTGTAAACTTACCATGTTTTACTGTATTGAAATCAGCTACAATTATCACAATTTTTCCCTTTTAAGCTGTATAAATGTAACAGTATTCCACCATTATTTAACATACTGTTTGTGGCACCATTGCTGCCAGATTGTGACCATTTATTTTGGATTGGATTTTTTGACAGTGTAGTATTGTGTGTGCAGTAAAATGAGTTTTCTCTTTCATCCTGCACTGACAGTTGTTTTATTCTGCTCAGATTTCAGTAATAAATTGCAGGAGCTGAAGATCATGATGCTCGGCCAGAAGACATCCGGAAAGAGTGCAACAGGAAACACCCTCCTTCGTAAACAAGTGTTTGCCACCTGTCAGAATGAACGGTGTCAGATGGAGGAGGAGGAAGTATTTGATCGACTGGTCACAGTGATCGACACTCCGGGCTGGTGGAAGGAAACCTCTCGCTGCACCGAAGACATGGACAAAGAAATTGTCCGAGGTCTGTCACTGAGTCCGTCTGGGGTTCATGCTGTTCTCCTGGTGGTTCCTTTGGACCTGAGGTTCAGTCAAGCTCACCTGGGTGCCCTGGAGGATCACATGAACCTTTTTGATGAAGGTATCTGGAAGCACACCATGGTTCTGTTCACATATGGAGACAACCTCGCAGATAAATCTGTAGAGGAGCATATCGAGAGGGAGCACAGCGCTCTCCGCTGGCTGGTGGACAAGTGTGAGAACAAGTATCACGCCATCAACAATATGAAGAAAGCTGATATGACTCAGGTTGCAGAGCTGTTTGAGAAGATAGAAGAAATGGTGGCAGGAAACAGTGGCCAGCTCTTCTGCCCTGACATGAAGGATGTCCACCTGAGGATTGATGAGAAGTTCAAGAAGAGGGAGCTGAAACATGTGCTGAAGCAGTGGCTGGAGCAGGAGTACAGGAGGAGGGAGCTGGAGCTGATGATCGGCTTCAAGGAAAAACTCCTCGAGCTGCAGGCTGACATCAGGGAAAGTGTGGCGAGCCAAAAACCCAGGACGCTGAGTGAGTATTTCACAGCAGTAGGTCTACAAGAGTCTTTCTTCATCATAGTATATTGTAAATATGTTCTTACTTCAGTAAAAAGCAACTGGACTACTCATTTAGGTTCAAAGAATCCAAGCAAGAAGTGCAGTTTCTTTATGCTGAAGATCTTGGATTTCTGCACATAGACATTTTAATCATGTACTCTGATTATCGTTGTTAGTTGACATGAACAAAATCAAAACCAAGGGGATTGGTCAGAAGAAAGATGAAAAGGAGGAGAAAGTCGACGCAAAAATCAACAGGGAAATCGAGAAGCTGGATAAAGACATAATGAGATCCACCGATCTTCTTCGGAACAGCAAGGACTTCATACTTCCTGACTGTAAGTATAAACTGTATTATAACTGGGTAACTGCATTGCATATCATCAGTTGGAGGTACAACTTGTCATACCCATAATCAGAGATTATTTGATCAACCTGTCCAATATTGTAGATTCTTAATGGAAAAGATAATGAGAAATAACAGTTTTTAAAAATCAGGGATTTATCTTTAATAGTTTCTGAGATATTGCCATTTAAACACACTCAAATTTTAGTGTGCGGAAAAGCAGGCTGAGAGTAGACCAACGGGCAACCAAAAACAAAAACAGAAATCTCAGAAACTATTTGATATATTAAGGTAAAGTTACACAAATATCTTTATTATTATCCTTTTTTTCTGTAAAATCAGAGATGGTCAAGCAGAAATTATTCCACAAATTTGAAGATTTGAGATGAAATGACCCAATTCCGAGTCTTTATGTTACTACTGAGCAAAAACGCATAAAAAAAATTATTTTTATTGTTTTTCATTTTCAGTCAAAGGAGAGAGTCCAGCACCTGGCAACTCTGACAAAGTATTGGATTGGATATCCTCATTTAAGACTGGTACCAATACGGAGAGCCAGCTGACCCTGAACTTCTCTGGGACATCAGGATACACATCTATGCACGACTTTATCACGGACATGGACATGCCTGAATGAAAAGTTTCAATGGACTGATTCGTTGAAAATTAAATGCAGTAAGTGCAACCATGGAATTTTTGAAATCAATGTTAAGAAAGCATCATACAGTAGAAATATGACTTAGTGGGCAGCAGGAAGAGGACGTAGGTTGTAGCTGAACTGTTGAGGTGTCCTGGATCAATTAGATGAATCTGAGTAAAGAGCTGCTTGCATTTGACTTATCAGCACTTCTGAGGTACCTTTGGCCAAGGAACTAAACCCTCAGCTGTTTCAGTGTGTTCCTGCAAAGGAGAATTTGTGTGTAGCCAAACTGTTTTGTTAAACGTACAAGATTTTTGTACATTTATTCACTGTGTCAAACATTTGTTGATTCAGTTTGGTGGCAGTTTTGTGGGACGTGGTATAATGTTATAAGGTTTTAACCTTAAATGCTTTATTTAAACTGTATACATTTGTATTTCTTTTTGCTGACTTTCAATAAAAATAAAAGTTTTTGGTTGGAAAAAGTCAGTGTATAATATAATATTGTATAATTTATACATTAAGCGGGTACATATATTGTCTATATATCTGGTATATTATTTGTTGTAATTATACATTTTTAATGACACAAGATTGTAAATCTGACTTGGAAACTATTTCACTATGATTCAGTTTTATTTAGTTTGCTAGAAAAAAAATCCACAGCGAAGAGAAGACAATCTGGAAACTGTCTCATTGGATTTGTATTCACATAGAAGCTGCAGAATTTCCCCACTGAGATGAAAAAATTTATCACTTAATGTAATTTTTTTCTATTTTCAGAAGGAAAGATTAAATCTTTGCAATTTAATGCCAGACTGCACTTGAAGTTTTCCCACAGTGAAAAAAATCACTACACCTGACTAATTTAATAAGAAAATGAAGCACAGAGTCCGGCTCAGAGGTACAAAAATAATCGTGGCTCTTTATGTTTGGACATTTTGAGCTTGATAATTAAATTTCCTGCATGCCATGTAACTTATTAGACAGTTCCTGCTTGTTCTTCTTCTGCTAAAATATTTTTTTTTAAAAATGGTTTTATCACTATGGTTTCTTATTAGTACGAAATTTTATCATTCAGTACTTTCATTTTGCACAGATGACATTTAAAATATCAATAAACAAAGAAACATTTTGTGTTTGTGATGTGAGAAGTCGTCACTTTTGTCTTAAATGTAAGTGAATTATTTTTAGATAACAAATCTTTTTTCCTTTCATGTGACCTGTGTCTGTCATTTGTCAGAAGCCCTAAAGTTAAGAAGACAGATTCATGCTGTCTCTCTGAAACATTCTGTCAGTGGCAATAATCTCCTCCTTTTACAAATCTGTATATATATCACCTGTTTCCAAGTGCAGGTCAAAGAACATGTTCATCTCCTCAAAAATGGTCTCATTTGGAACGAGTTTAACTCCACAATACATTAAAGCTTTTTTTCCCCACTTGCTGTGTATGGAAATCAAAATTTGAATCTGACAAACTTGATATCAGTGCTGGTTTCCATACATAATGCAGCAATAATCCACAAACAGCTGTGAATAGTTTCAGTGACCTTTCTATTTGCTGTTCACGTTTTAAGTTAAAGATTCCCCACACTCACGATATTGTGGATAGAAATGTTCTGCTTAGCTTTAAAAAAAAGGTAACGGTATATGTTTTTTTAGTGCACAAGACTGATTATGGACTTCTGAAGCACATTGATATAAGAGCCCCAAAGCTGAGGAAGAATAATAATCAAGTTAGCAGCATTAGCAGGTTCCTTTAAAATCTCTTCTTTTGAAAAAAAAACAACAAAACTTTATTAGACATTTTACTTGATTTATTGATCAGCTTTTATTTCTTGTTTAAATGCTCTCTGCTGGTTTTAGCTTCTTTTGTTTGCTTCATTTAGTTGTTATACAGATACTGGTTTACTTGATATTAATATTTGCTTGTTTATTATTTATTCTACACTTGATTGGTTTTATTTATACATTTATTTCAAGCACTTTCACATTCTTACATAACTCTTGGAACTTTTCAGACTCTGCTGTGTACTGAACTACCAAATGCAGAATGTCACCTTCTTATCTTTGACTTTATAGCATCACACAGCAGCGACATTCATACTGTGTGCAGACAGAAGGAGGAGCTGTGCACACGCAGCTGGTAGAGCAGCAGCAACTTCATAAATTATTTCTATTTTCTGACATGTCATTGTGATCACACGCAGTTTTCCTAACCTAAACACTTTGACTGGAGTGTTGTGCACACATTCACAGCCTCTGCAGTGAAATCACAGGGAACAAAGCGGTCGTCTTAAGGAGGAATCCTGCAGGACCGTAGATATATTTTAGTCTCAGTAAAAGCCCAGATGTAGGCAGGTTTCCTCAAGAGAATTTTTTTTTCTTCTGGTGAATAAAGAGGATTAGTACAGGGATTTTTCAGTTTTGCTGCTTAAATTCAATAATATCTACAGTTGTGGTATTACTGCAAGAATGGAACTTATTTATTCACTGAAGCTAATAAAAAATGAGGCAACAGACTACTATTGAAAATACAGTTGATTATACTCAGCCTGTAAGTTCATGTAAATGCTTTAGTTGGACCAGTGCAATGACTGGTATGTTTCTATACCTGAACATGTGTTTATATATGTTTGATGTGCATAGAGACATATACAATCATATAAGCTAAATGTAAGGACGGGGAATAATCAGAAGGTTGAAAATCTGAACATCTGAAGAAGGTCTATGGGTGAAATGTCCAAAACAACTTTAATTAGACTGTTTTGTAAACTCCATTGTGCAAAGCCACAATGTTCAGGGAACAAGATGCACTAAACAGGGGTTGTATGAGGCTTTGATGTAAACAGAAATATAAGGGGAGAAAACGTAAGTGGTGGGCCTGTGATAAACCTTGGGCATGGAAAAGAATTAAATATAGATGAATGCAGTCTGTGACATCAGTTAGTTGTTTCTGCCTGCTCTCTGTGTAGTGTAAAATAAACCTACAAGTGGACTAAAGATCATTTTCCCGTTTCTCAACTGTTTAGAATGATATAGAATAATTCAGTGTATTATTGTATCTTATTCTATTATTATTGTTGTTATCATCAACAATAACAAGAAGAATAGTGAAGACTTTTAAATCTTTTAAACCTTCTTAAAAAAATCTTTACTGTAGTCCATTAATCTCCCATCAAATTCAATATTTAAAATCCTGCTTGTCAAAAAATAAAAAACTATTTTGATTGTGATTCACATTTGTACACCACTACTCAAAAACAAATTTACAAAGTGCTTTTCAAAAAACAAATGTCAAATCTGACAAATGATAAAAACATATTCATGCAAATAAGTCAGAATTCTTAGCATGCAATACACTAAGTTTAAGGCAAGATGTTTTGTTTTTGTTTTGTTTTTTAATGTAGCACGTTTAAAACAACTGCCTTTGTGTCAAAGTGCCCTCCAGTAAAAAGCATTATTGCTTATTATTGGTCTTACAAAATTAATGTAATGAGTGTAAATACTGAGTCAAGAGGTTTTAGTGTTATTTAAGACTACATAACACTAACAAATCTCAATTCAACCCTTCATTTCTCACCAAACACTTCCTCTCTGCTCAGTTTATCGTTTCTTTCTTGCTGTTTGCAGATTATACCACTAGAGAGCATCAAACCACCGCGACACTGAAAATACTCTCAGTGACGTCAATTCCACGAGACGGAAGTGAAAATTTGTAGTTGTTAGAAACCCTGATAGTGACATGACAAATCAAACTGCATTCTGAAAAACAGCAGCCAAGCCATCAAATAAAGCAGGTGCGTGTTTTATATTATAAATAATGCGGCTTTAGTGCGCAGCCGTCATGAAAATACGTCTTCTGCCGGCGGTTTCTGTAAATCTGAGCTGCTTTCAGTGAACTGAATGAGCCCAGCCCTGTGCTGTTTACTGACAACGGAGCTAATTAGCAAGCTAACCTGAGACTCAGTTCATTTCGAGCTACCGTCAGACTCTGGGCTGTTTGTATTCAGCTGTTTTAGCGTTTCTCAGGACTGTATATTTCTACAGTGAGCGGTAATAACGTTAACTTACCACAACGTTTGTGTCAGTCTGTCAGCTGTCTGTGCTTGTGAGCCATGTAAACGTTCCTCAGACCTAACATCTGTCACCTCCCCCCATGTGCCAAAACAAACAGGTATTTGAAGAAGCCTCCTTCAAAATAAGAAAAGATGGTAAGAGATTTATTATTTACTCATTTTAACTTGAAATGTACACACGTTCTCTTTGCACTTGCATCACTTATGTACACTGACTTTTGGGCAGCAGAGGATATTGTACCTACCTTACCTTACCTTTTTAATGCTTTTGACAGCATGGTCGAGTGAAGATTAAGACTACAGCCCAGCAGGAAGAGGAGAAAAGGAAGGAGCGTGAGAAGAAGTTGAAGATATATGTTGCTGCACGCGATGCCTGTTTTTCTAAGGTCCTTTGAAAAACTGTATTGCATTATATGTTTTTACCAAATTCAATGTAAAGAGCAAATCCAGTAGTTAATTCTTCTTATACCTGTGTAGCCAAAAGCTGATACAAATCACCATTACACTGTTGAACTGGGTGACGTGTTCTTTTATTACAGTACACATTGATACTCTAGTTTTTTTGAAGTCAAATGTGTACAAATATGCATTACACTAATCTGCAGCTGATACTAATGCACGATTTCTTTTTGTCTGAGCAGAATTTGCTAGAAAATACAGCTGTTTCAGGACATTCTGTTCTATTTTTTGATTAAATTTGAAAAGAAAAACAAGACTTAGTGCCACAGATGGTGTGGAGGAGTTTAAAAACACCACAGGTGGCCCTAACTAATGCTGAAGAATTAATTGCTGAAAGTCATGCAATTAGCAAATCGCAAAAGCTGCAATTCAGAATTTCCGTCACCCAGAGTGTCTGACTCAGAGTTTAAACTGCTGAGTAAATGGAATGTGTCCCGTGTGGTCATGCTTCATCACGTTTTCAGTCACAGTGAATATTGAGCTGAAGCTTGACTTTAAGAAATTATGTTGCAACATAATTCACAGTATCTGTCAGGATAGTCACAATTAAATATTTTCCCAAAATTGTTCAGCCCTTGGATTAACACACTGTTGGTTTTGGTCTTTTGAAGGGTTTTGTTTATCATCATAAAAATGCACAAAACATTAGCCTCAACCTTTAAACTGCCATCTTTAAGCTAGATGATGAATAATATATAGCATTTAAACATCATGCTCAATGCTTGTTTAGTTTTACTGGCTCAACTGTGTGTTTTTAACAATTGCAAATGTTTGTTGTACTGTATCTGTAATGTCATTCTCATGTTCTGTTTGGCTGCCTGTCACTTTGTGTATTTCCCTAACCCTTGTGTCTTTGTACTTCTACAACAGAGGAGTGAGGGTGTTTGGGATGACGAAGCTCTCCAGCTGACCCAGCAGCTCCTGTCCTCCAATCCTGACTTTGCAACCCTCTGGAACTACAGAAGAGAAATCCTCATGCACCTGGAGACTGTGAAGTGAGAGCATTTGTAGTTATATTCCCCTCATAGATGTACAGTGGAGCCCCCTTTTTTGAATGACAAACAATGTGAGATGGGAAAGAAGAGTGATGGTTTTGCTTCTTAATGTTTGCTCCAGAGACGAGGATGAAGTGCAAAAGATTTACGAGGCCGAGCTGTTGTTTCTGGAGTCTTGCCTGAAGGTGAACCCAAAGTCTTACGGCAGCTGGCACCACCGAGGTTGGGTCTCAGCCCGCTTGCCTCGACCGGACTGGGCCAGAGAGCTCAGCCTGTGCGACCGCTGCTTGAGCTTGGACGACCGCAACTGTGAGTAGAAAATGGAAACATTCAGGTGTCAGAAACGTGAATAATTCTGCAGTTTTTATAATTTATCTGCACCCCATATTAGGGATCGACTATTATGGGTTTTTCAGGACCAATACCAATGCTGATTATTGGAAACGAAGAAAAGCCGATAGCCGATATTTGGAACCGATATACATTAAATGTAATATTTTAGTAGCATGTGATGGTAGAGAACCTATTATTTATAATTAGGCTTCTTCATTAATTAGGGCGACTATAATTGATTATGTAAAACAGAAATAGGAGTGATTAAATTTGGACACTCCTCTGTTTATGTGGGATAGACTGAGATTGATCAGTTTGTCTCCTGCAGTTCCATACACTGTTCTTCTCTATATTCTTAATCTTTCACTGGTCTGTCACTTTAAGCGGCCACTGATGTCCATATCTTAAGACACTGTTGTCTTCCAGGCTGAGTTTCAGGGTCATTTGTTGCAGCCTTTTAATTTAGCCATTAGCATAGCCTTAGCCATTGTGAGAAAAGCTAACTTCCAGTAGCTTGTGTTTCTTGTTCAGTTTTTGCAGTCTCTGCTTAAGAGACATTTCTGGAACCACAGAGTGACTACAGACAGAGAAAGGAGGTTGCATCAGACCTGAAGTTGCGCATTTAATTTATCAATAATCAGTCAAAAAAAGTACCGATAATTGGAAAAATTCCGAATATCAGCCTCGATAATTGGCCAAGTCGATAATTGGTCTATCCCTACACACTATGTCCCTGCTCTGGTTTCTTACATTTCTCATGGCATTTTCTCCCATCTTGACCAGTCCATTGCTGGGATTATCGCCGGATGGTTGTAAAGATTTCTGGTGTGCCTGTGGATCAGGAGTTGGCGTTTACTGATCGCCTTATTGGCTCCAACTTTTCCAACTACTCCAGCTGGCACTACCGCAGCACCCTACTGCCTCTGCTCCACCCAGAGTCACCTGAGCCACCCTCACCCTGCCGTGAGCCTCCCCAGACTTCCCCTCCGCCATCTCCTCAAACCCACTCCCATCGTGTCTGTGAAGAGCAGCTACTCAAAGGTAAACTCAGCAGCTGTAGTCGGCGGTGGCAACAGATAGGGGGCAGTCTCAGTCTTCGCAATCGCTAGAAATAGTTGCACTCTGCAAGTGATGTCTGATGTGTAATTCAGCACACTTAGTGTCGAACTGCATTCATTTCTTTCAGAATATGAGCTTGTACAAAATGCTTTCTTCACTGATCCCAACGACCAGAGCGCTTGGTTCTACTATCGCTGGTTATTAGGCAGAGGTACGTCTGTCTGTAATTGTGTCCATGTGTTGAAATATGTATGAAGGTGCCTTCCACTATTTATGTGCGTGCATATGTTTGCTCTGCTCTGTCACTTGTCAAACACGAGTCCAAGTTTTTTGTCTTTTTAACAGCGGAGCGTGAAGAGATGATAAGCTGTGTGTATGTCAGTCGGGATGAGGAGAGAGTGGCTGTTGCTTTCTCCAGGCCTGTCAATGTCAGTATCTTTACTTATCCTTATTAAAATAAAGCTTTCATATGTTTTACTCTTTTTTTTTTTTAAGGGAAAATAATTGGTCACACTAATTTTCTACAGCTTGACAAAGCTTAGCAGTTAATCTCAGAAACAAAATGCTTTAATGCAACACGAATCATCTCAGGATCTGCTCTTTTAATGGCTCCCAGCAAGCAAAAGAAATTAATCAGAACACAAGAAATGCTAATAACTAGTAGCATTACAACTTCTATTCTTGTTGTGTTTGAATTAGTTGTCTTCTTTAATTATCACAGTGTCATTTTGTTCATTTGCTGCATTTACTGCACCACAGATATGAAATGCTGGTTGATGCAGCAGAATTTGTGCCCATTTCATGATGTGTTAGGTTATAAATGTGGATTTTTTCTGTTTTTAAGGTAGGAGTAAATCTTTTGCAAAAGGGGCTTTGAATTTTGAGTTTTGATGTGAATCAGAAAACAGTCATAACTGCTGCTGTGCTGACTGCGTGACGGATTTTTAAAAAAGCAAATTCAGTTTTGGAAAATGTGTGTAACCAGTTGTTAAAAGAAAAAGAAAAACCTGTGTCGACTTTACAAGCTGTCTCCCTGCCCTCGTTCTGTCAGGCGCAGTCGGTCGGCCTGCTGCTGGTCCTCGACGGTCAGCCCCAGAGAGTGGAATGGAGGAGTGTCCACCCTCGCTTCAAACACAGCCCTGTCTGGGTATCCTTTTCCTTTATGACTCAAAACTAGCAGGTTCCCCCCGCAGAGATTAATCGTGACTGTCGCCATGTACTGCTGATTGAACAGAATACCGCCTTAACATTCTGTTGGTGTCATTCTTCACATACCACATGCTGATAAGATGCTGCGGTATGTGCATGAAGAGGAAGAGAAAAGTGTTTCATCATGAAACTTTTATCAGTTTACTGCAGAGAAATGTTATTAGCTCTCCCAGACAAGTGTGTTTAGGCTGTCTTGTTTCACCTTGTTAGGACACAGTGACACAGGACACCAAGTTTGGTCAGGGAGCTGAAGTAGCTGTTTTTCGGAAAAATCCATTGTCCTGAGGTGTCCTTAAGAAGGGTTGTGATTCCTCCACAGCTCCAAGAGTGCTGCTTTGTGTCGGAGCTTGCAAAAGGTTGCAAGCTCCAACATGTAGAGAAAACACTAATGATTTTGTCTTTTTAAAAAAAGCATTTCCAACTAACAATCCACCTTTCCTGAGCTTTCACAACATTTGGATAAACATATGCAGTCACTCAGAAAATGTGCAGTCTGCCTTAAACTTGATTAATTCTTTTAGGCATTTTCTCTCCTTTTGACATCTGATGATGTTGTCTAAAACACAATTAAACATTCTTAATGTTCAGTGAATAAATGCATGATTGGTTCTTCCAAATCTAAATTCATTAAAACCTAACTTGTCTAAATTAGGATGTTATGTTTCAGTCATACTGCCCATCTCTACTTTATTGGTTCTGGAAATGAGCCATGAAGTTAATATGCACACTCATGCTGTGGGCCTGAGCAGGTTTCTATAAAGATGGCTAATTTCTGCTCAAACACTTCCCTTTCACTTGAATAAATAATTCAAGTTTGGTCCCTTTCTAACCTTGACGGCAGCTCAGATCTGCGATCTCCCTCCTGGAACAATTAACGACATCTCCAATGAGCACAATCTGACTGTGCACTGGACGGAAAAACACACTCACAGGGACTGTGCTCTGTACACAGGTGATAAATATCTTCACGTCATGCTCTATTAGGGGCTGTATTATGAATACTGAATGTTTATTTCCTCAAGCTGCGTTACATTGTGAACTTTTGACTCTTAAAGGTCGAACTGAGAGCTGGTGTCGGGACTCTGCCACCGATCAGGAACTTTTCAGGTACTGTTCTGACACGTTGGCAGAGCACATTGTTGAGTTTTTGTTTTTCAGGAATAAGAAGTGAGTTAGTGTGCTCTTTCTCTGTAGGAGTGAGCTGTCAGTGGAGAAAACCTCAGTTTTACAGTCGGAGCTACAATCAGTCAACCAGCTACAAGAACTGGAGCCACTCAATAAATGTAAGTGCTTTTAAATTCATTATAGTACAGGATCTTATCAGCAAATTCACATAGACCCTGTTCACACCTGCCATTACAAACATTTTAGGTGACATGATGGCTTTAAATAGAGGCGTGATCACTTAGACAACCTTCGAAGGTAGTCTGTGCCACATATGGCCACATTTTCTTTTAGCAGTCTGAAAGTAAAAGAGTCCCGGCCCACTTTGAAGGACTGCCTATTCAGCTGATGTCCTCTTTGCAAGCAGAAGGACGTACTCATTCTCAAACCTTGTAAGCAGACTTTGTTTACAACGTCTGAACATTTCCAAAAGCCCATAGAGATATATTACAGGTGCATTGAACATCTTGTGCAGTTTGCTTTGCCTAGAACCCAGCAAGGAGTAGATGCAATCATTATTGTTTTGATTTGGTCTTTGCAACATGAAATGTCTCAAGTATGAGAAATATGTGAGATGCACTCGAACACCAGGTGTGAGCTGACATTTGTGATGGTGTTTACCTAAGTACATTCACTCAAGTACTGTGTTTAAGTACAATTTTGAGTTACTTGTGCTTTACTGGAATATTTCCATTTTTACCACTTTATATTTCTATTTGACTGCAATTCAGAGACAAATATTGTACTTTATACTTACCAACATGTATTTGATAAATTCCATTACATTGCAGATTTAATTTAACAATAGGAAGTATAATCAACAAATAAATTATCATGTAGTATTGTAAATTCAGATAAAAGTTAATTGATTCTTGAGGTGAACTTCATATATTAACCAGCAGATAAACAATAGCAGTTAAATTACCTTCACCTACAAAACTAGCAGTGGACTAAACATAAGCATGTTATTTGAGAATTTCCATTTTCTGTTACTTTGTGCTTTTCCTACAATTCAGAAGAACATATTGTACTTTTTACTCCACTACATTCATTTGATAACTTAAGCGTAATAATACAAACTGTAATAAACATGTAATTTTTTATGGAATATTATAGATAAAGATAAATCTTTTTTTTAATCCTTAAGAGGAAATTCATAGGCTACTCAGTCGGTAAAATTTATAAAGAACTTAAATCACCTTCACCAGCTTTAACGTGTAAGGTAAAATATATTTCTATAATATACTTTATTTTGAAATATGCTGTTCTGCCATTTTGGTACTTTAAGCATATTTTTATGCAAATATGTTTTTACTTTCACTGAAGTATAAATGTAAATGCATGACTTTTGCCTGTAACAGAGTGTTTCTAAACTGTGGTATTGGTATTTTTGCTTACATAGAAGTTCAGAGTACTTCTTCCACCTTTGACTGACGTACTTGTCCACTTGTGATTGGATCACAAAAGATACAAGTTAATGTCATTTGTGAACAGATCAGTAGAGACATATGGTATTGATGTTTCCTGCTGCTGGTCATGATGTTCTCATGTAACCACCAACGGCTCTTTTTGCCTCAACAGGGTGCTTGCTGACCATCATCCTCCTGATGAGGGCACTAGACCCTCTGGGGTATGAAAAGGAGACACTTGCTCATTTCCAAACACTCAAAGTGAGTACAGTTTATATACAGTAGAGTTTATGGCACCGATATGAATGTATTTCTACACAGTGCAGGCAGAGAACACTGACTGAATGCCCTCACTTTCTCCACCAGGAAGTGGATGCCATGCGCTCTGCATATTACAGTGACTTGTGCAGCAAGTTTATGATTGAAAACACCATCCTGAAAATGGAGTACGCTGAAGTGCGCGTCTTCAGTATTTCTGACAAGGTCAGAATTAGAACAACAAATCAGATTTGATTTGTCTGAAAGCTTTGTTTGCTGATTAGGGAAGTGCTGAAAAACAATTTTCTTCCTTTTCTTTCCGACAGAACCTGACCACTTTATGCCACCTGGACCAGCTGTTATTGGTTACCCATATCAACCTGTCCTCTAATCAGCTGCAGCAGCTGCCTCCTCAGTTTGCTATGTTGCAGTGCCTGGAGGTGATAAAGCTGCAGTTCAAATCCAGTTATCTCTCCTGCATGGACAGTCTTCTGTTGTCTGTGCCTCAATTCATAGAGTAGGAAAGACACATATTGATTGACTTTTTTTCCCCCTGCAATGAAATGTCTTCTTCACACTTGCAGGTCTTGGAAGCAGATAACAACTCAATAGAAAACCTGGAGGGAGTGTACCACCTTCCCAAACTGGAAGAAGTCCTGTTGAAGAATAACAGTATCCTTAATTTAGAGATTTATTCTGTTGTCGAAACATCCTGTCCTGGTTCTTTGTTTAGCATGCAGTGCCGGTGGCATGGGGATCAGTTCATATCGTGATCTCTGTGCTCCTCTCACAGTGTTCTCGTGACTCAAGAAATGTGCAAATCAGCTCATGAGTAGCTCAACTCGGCACAGCAACCCGGAGTGGTATAAAGTGCCAGCAGCTGACGGTGTGTGGTGCAAAAAGACCTGCCGCACACAAGGACGGTGTTTACAGCATTTAGACAATTGCAGTGGTAACGAGACTCTTCAGCTCAGTGTATGAATAATTTATTTTACCTGAAACTCAAGCGATGAGTAAATAAACACAGCACTGCAATTTCACAGAGCAAACAGCATCATTAAGAAGGAAAGAGACACTTAACAACACATCATCGCCACAGACTCCTTCCCCTTCATGCTTCGCCTCCCCTCGTACATTTGAGAAGAATTAATGAAGCTTGCAGGTGAGTTGTTTAGTTATCATAATGACAGTTGGAATTAGTTTGATGGCTCCGCATTTTATATTTAGAAGACCAAATTCATATCCCGGTGTCATATTTCGCATACGGCTCTTACTTTTACACCAGTGTTGGGAATACGTGCGTCACATATCCTGTTATTCGTTGCCGCTGATGTTAGTCACCAGCCACACACAGGAAAGGCTTTTTCATTAACCCCAAGCACAGAAATCTCTACGCTGGCAGATCTTCAGCCTCTGGCCTCCTGCCCCAAGCTGAAGCGCCTTGATCTCCGTGGCAACCCTGTCGCTCAGACGCCCAACGTGGAGTCGGAGTTGGCCGAGCTGCTGCCCTCAGTCACAGACCTCCTGCTCTGATGGGACGCAGGGCAGGAATCACTGCCATCATTGTCCTGTCGTTCAATTGTCCTTCACATTCTCTGTAGTGAAATGAGCAAGTGGGTGTTCTTTTTTTCCCTCAAAGTGTCTTGTGACTCTGTTTGTTCCACCTGTTTGGGAAAATGTCAGTCACAGCAATCCCTGAGGGTCTGAAGGCCTGATGCTTCAGAGCACATGTCAGAAACCTCTCAACACCTTCAGCAAAATGTCTACATTTATATGTGTGTGTCTGTGTGTGTGTGTGAGCGAGTGTGTAGTAACCAGTGTTGCAAGTCTTCATTTGTGTGTGCGTCCGGATGTCCTTAACACAACACACCCAAAATGCATGCAGAAAACCTCGATAAAGGAATAAATTTAATATGGATTGGCGTGCGGCAATGCTGGCTTATTGCTTCTATAAGCTTTAACGGTTGAGTTAGAAGAAGAGCTCATACTGACGGAGCATTGCATAGTTCTCATGCACATTTTTTTAAAAGGTGTAAAGCATTTAATATATGACATTATACTGTTGCACAGTGAGTCACAGATTCAGTAATAAACAGCACACATTGTGTCACTGCCTTCCAATAAGCCTCCTGTGTTATTTTTGTTCTGTTTCTTAAAATGATTAGCAGATGTGCAAGATTTATTGAATATTTTATGTATCAGGCTAAAACCTCACGAATACCTTTTATAAATATCTAAAATTTCTGATTAAAAAAAGGCAAATCCAAGATGGTCGAGCAGAAACAGTTTTTTAAGTTTTGGTGAGATAATCACTGTTATTAACTTCACCAGTCAGTGGTTTTAATGTTGTGGCTGTTCTGAGCATGTACTCAGCAAAAGTTTTTTAACACTAATCATTTCCTCTGTCCATAATGGTTGTAAAAACATTACCTTGTAACGCAATTCAAATGTAATCAACATTAGCCAAACGCCACAGTGTTCATTAAAGTGATTCTAAAAATCAACCACAACTTACGGAGGCTTCAGGAGTCTGATTTAATTTTAAAGTAAAATTAAAGTTTTGTGAGTATCTGATAGGCTTGAAAAATGTATATCTATTATTTACTTTTATGCTTTTAGTCCCTGCCAAAAGAGATGTTTTGAAAGGTGTGCCAGATAGCGGTGTGTCATCTGGTTCAGCCTTAAGTTGCGTCACTGTCATTGTTCATGTATTTACCTTTTCATTTGAAGCATTCAGTTTTGCAACACACCAAGTCGATGTTTTTGTCACTGATGTCACAGCATTTTCTCTTGTTTTATTTTTTTTTTATTGTAGCAACCTTTCAACTCAAAACATTAAATTAAATCCCACCTCACTTTATTCTTGATTAGAACCCAAGCTAAAAGTCTTGTTGGCAGCTACTATTGCCGTATTCATGTCATGTCAGTGTATCAATCACAAATTTCTGACTTGTAAGCAGCATTCATGTCAACTTCTTAGTTGTAATCATGAATGGGAATTCTTTATGTGAAAACTCTGATACATTACCAATCAAAAGTTTGGACACAGACTTTTGATTGGTAGTGTATATCTGGCATCTAGTAAAGCAGAAGTGCTTAAAAACACTGAGGCTTTACATCAACTAAAGACTGAGTTTCATGAATGTGGTGTGAAATTTTCATTGCACTGTACCGTACAACCACCTTGATGACGCCAATTCTCATCATAAAGTCTTCAACGTGGGACTGTTTCCATCTTTACTATCCACTTAAAGCAGAACTTAACTGGATGCTAACATTTGCTGATTGCAGGTTTTTGTCCATAAACGAAAGCGTAAGTTAAACTGAGAGCTGGACCTGATAGCAGCACTGGATGAAAAACATTTATTAAAATTCCTAAAAAAATCAGCTGTGTGTATCCAAATCACTTATTTAGACGGTGTTTTTTCCTATGAAAACAATTCCTTTCTGCCTTAAAATGGTTTAAATGCAAGTATACACTGTCCTCTAAAAAATGCAGATCTATAAAGTCCTTGACTCTTTCCACCCACCACCAGTTTACCCATAGCTCTGCTCAAACACTGTACAGCTACTCAGTGGCAATACTGGAATATTGGAATAATTCAGCCTGACACGCTGAAACAAGAAAACCATTCTGAAGAAGAAAAATGGTGGAGAAAACCCCACCCTGCAGGTTGACAGGAAAGGTTTCTTAGCATCGTTGTGTATAACATTTGAATCCGTTTTTCAGCTGCGACATTGAGTGATTAATTTGCTCATGATGTGTCTTCCAGCATATGCAAAACACCACACGAACATGTTATTAAGATTTCAAAAATGTGATTTTCACATTCAAGTTCAGAATTCATCCACTGGGGAACATAAAAGCCTACCAAATTTAAGGACATTCCATCAAATACATGCTGAAACATTTCACTCAACAATACAAATGTCATCCTGATGGTGCCGCTAAAGGGAAAATCAGGAGCTCATCAAAGTCATTCAAATTCATCCTGAGAATGCCACTAGCATGACTAAAAACTGACCAGATCTCTGCTTCCCAGTAAAATAATCACAATGACATTTTGTAGTGTGTGCAGTGAGGTCTTACTAGAGGATGATTTATAATCCCATTTCTGTGTTTGTTTCTATTGGTATTGGAAAGATTTATCCAATACACCTGTTGGGATTCAAGACTTGTTCAGGCTTCTCTAAATTATGGAACAGAATCCACTCAGAGTTCACCTTTTACACCATCTGCAGAAAACCCACTTAACCAGTCAGTTGTGCCATGTTTACAGAATGTATTGTTCGATTAGACAAGTAAATGCAAGTCCACTCCCTTCTGGCAAATCCGAAATTCTTATAAAGAAAGGTGTAGACCCTCCTGCAGGGAGAGTGACTCACCTGTTGACACATTCTGTCACTGAAGGTTGGGTCATTTTCACATGTCACAGTAAGGTGAGAGTCACAAAATTAATGCCATTCAGTCCCAGTTCACTGGCTTAACTGGGAGAGAGTCATCCTTACTGTTATGTTACCATGGAAAGAGAAGGGTAACGGCTGAAATATACACCGCTCAGCTGCAACGTTACAACCACCTGTCTAATAATATGTAGACCCTGGTGAAAGGCAGGGTCTCTGTGGATCTGGTTTGCTCCACAACATCCTAAAGATAGTTGATCACATTGGGATCTAAAGAGTGTGGAGGCCAGATCAACACCTTGAGCTCTTTGGTGTGTTCTTGGGCAGTTGTTGCGCTGTGGTAGAGCTAATTGTCCTGCTGGGAGAGGTTGTTGCCTTCATCGGGATGTATGTTTAATCTGCAGCAATGTTTAGGTGGTGGTACATGTGAAAGTAACATCTGCAGGAATGTCAAGACTTGAGGTTTCTCACCAGAACATTGCACTCTAACAAGATGAGCAGTCTTATTCACTTCACCTACTGGTTGTCTTGTTGCTGGTTAGTGTGTATGTAGCTAGAAACTTTTGTTGTTTTTTTTGTGTTGTTTTTTTACATCCATTTAATGAATTGATAAATGATTAAATCCAAGACAAAGATAGGATACAATCTGGCATTAATAATAATTATACCATTATTCTAACTATTGCTTCTAATGCTAACTATTGTTATGGCTAACAATTATTATTACAGTAATTGGTAAAATCACAGAGGAAAAGTATAAATTTACATGTTAACTGTTAAAACAGGCCAAATCTGTAAATCCTAATATACATCAAAATCTAATTTTAACAAGTGGCAATTTGTTCTCATACAACATTTGGCCATTAAAGAACCCTATATTTTGCTGTGTTTAAATTAGCAGAAATGTTCTTGTTTTTCAAATATTTACTGTTTTTTGACAGAAAAAATATGTCAATTAAAATTTAAAAAACAGTAAACTGTAAATAATGCCCATGTCAAAAATTTAGATATATTTTTTACAAATAGTAGATTGCTCTTTTACACTGTTCTTTAACAGATATTTTCTGTCATTTTCATCATTTTTAAAGTTTCTATTCCCATCACTTAAAAAAATATATTTTATTAAACTAAACAAAGTTATCAAATAAGTGTAGTGGAGTAAAAAGTACAATATGTGCCTCTGAATTGTTGTAGACGAAGTATAAAGTAGCATAAAATGGAAATACTCAAGTATTTGTGTATGTGAGCAAATGTATTTAGTTACATTCCATCATGGCTTGTTTTGTTTGACCAAAAGCCCAAAGACATCAAGATTATTTTTTAAGTGTCTTTATTTAAGAGTAGCAGTAGAGAGAGTCAGGAATTAAGCTGGAGTTTCACTACTGAGGGTGTGTCCAGCTATGAGGTATGTGGATTATTGGTTTCCCTTCAAGCCACCAAAAACATCCAGTTTACAGTGATTTATTACAGAGAAAACTAGCAAATCCCCATATTTTAGAGGGTGGAAAGAATATTTGACGTTGTTTCACTAGTATTTTCTGGAAATGTTATAGAAACGATGAGTGAGTCATCAAAATTGCCATTAAGAGATAACTTTAACTACCTTTATAATTATTAGATACAATAATGAGACACTGACACACATCTGTTGATTAATTTGAACTATAAACAAACTTTATAAAAAAGGACAAGGTTGAACAGTGAGTGTTTTTGCAAGGAACAAGCCTACTTCCTATAACTTGTCAAATTTTCCATGACAATTAAGCGAGTGCTTGCATCATTCTTAAATGAGTTCAGCTGTAACTATCAGGAGAAATATCTGGTCTGACAGCTGTGCAGCAGGAAGGCGTGTCCTCACTGTCTTAGCTAAGTCCTTAAAGCAGCTCTGAAGTTGTAGCTTGTCAGTGAAAAGCAAAGCCAGAGCGAAAAGAAGATTTCTGCCTCCATCGACACATTTCTTCTTCCACTGATCTGAGTGAGTTTGAACTGGCTGCTTCACATGTAGCTCTGTCTGTATATGGTCTGATAGTGAAACTTTTGATTTATACTTTATGGCGTCAGTATCTTCTGTGGTTAGCTCACATTCATTTGCATTCCAGCTTTTCTCCTAATCATTGAATTTCATGCCCAAGTAATTCACGTCATTTAAAAACAGAGGAGCTAAGTTCTGTCTTGCTGCTTTAGCTGTCATGCTGGGATTATATAAGTCAGTTCGTGCATTATTAACTTCTGCTTTGTTTTTAATGTCAATCTGGTGGCTGGAATGGAAACACATTCTTTATTTTAAACTGCATGAGACTGTTAGAAAGGATATATTGTTTTTCTGATGCATTTGACAACACAGAGTTCTCAACAGCCTCATGTCAATAGTTTAAATAAACTCATGCAGTAACCGCAGTCAGTGGTTAAACTGTCTTTGATAAGTTTCATCATACATTTAGCCTCGTGCTTTTTTCAAAATATGACGTCACTACATGTCACCATACAGTTGCCTGTTATGATGTCTGGCAAAAGGGGGTGACTTAGGCTTTGCCCACAAGCAGCCAAAAGCCCACTGAGGATTTTATTGTGATAAACTTTTGTCCAAATTAAAAGGGCCACTTATCTAAATGACTTCAAACTCGACACTGCACTCCCTCAGGTCCTCAACAATACACCCGCCAAGTGTGAAGGAGATTGGATAAACAGTTGGCAAGAAAATCAAATAACCGACAGACACACAGATTATTTAATCTGTAGTTATTCCATTGTCTGTATCTGCTTGTTAAGACGTGATATTGACTGTTACAAAACCGTTTGAGTCTCTACTGTGTTGACTGAGGCTCTCGTCTTTTCAACATGCTGCAGTGCCTTGTTGTTTCAGTCCAAAAAACCATTCATTCTACTGCTGTACAGCCTCTTTTTAGCTCTGCTCATTTATAGTGCACTAAGATAAGCTTTTAAAAAACTCATGTTGGAGTCTACAGCCTCCAGGCCAATGGTGTCCACCACACCAATATATTAATGTTTCTTCAAACATGAATCACTGTCTGATTAAGTTTGATTTTGCTTTGGAGATTAAGCTTAGAATTACAATTTTTCGGTTGCACATCATTCACGCTAACATCAGCATCAGTAAATCACTAACATGTGTTGGATGGTGTCATCTCAGGAGCTTCTGTAGCTGCACTTTTAGTTTGTTTTCTGTGTCTACACACTGCTGTATGATGGTTCCTGTGTTTGCCTTACCTCTCTGACTACCTTCATCTGTATCAAAAACTATTTACCAGTGCTGTCAACATAAGAGCCCAGCCTTGATTCCTGGGTAAACAGCTCCACTAATCACGCTATGGGAGTGAAGTTTGAAATAAATCAGTACAGCTGTCTTGAAAGCAGGCAAACGGATAGATTTCTTCATATACTTGTGTGTTGCAACTGGGTTTAAACCTGTGAATGCTTTCATTCTATTGTGAATTCGACATCAGTGAAGGTCTCTTTGTGCCTCAAAATAAATGGCTCCCAGGCAAACTGGTCATGAGAGCAGCTGAGGGATGCTTACCGGATCACCACCCTCCTGAAGGAAAAAACCCAGCTTTGATGAATAACGCTTGAGTGTCACATCTGCTGCTGATGTCATGGGAGTGAACTTAGACCTTGACATCTGTCCGCATTTTCTACATGAATGCCACTTTCAATTGGACGCTCATGCAGCATGTTTGATAGCTACATGTAGCACAAACCTGAGAGAACAAGAGAAACTGTCATCTGAGTAGTTAGAGCGTAAAACCAGCAGATGAAGAAGTGATGAGAATCTCAGCAGGTTCAGCTGTCGGTCTCCTGAACGTCCACAGCGTGTCACAGTCCCACTGAATTCATGAAGATTCCTCCTCCTCCTCCTCCTCCTCTCGCTGTGTTGGTTTACGGTGCAAACAGCTCAGGGTTTATCTATCAGATTACTGGATGGAGCAGCAGTTTTCTGGGTGTAAGATCTCATTCAAGCAGACAAATCTCAGCCATGTGGATACAGCTTCATTCCATGCTGTTTTTCTCCTAAATCTTCATATTTTTGGCACTGACGCAGGTGCTGTGCACCAGATCTGAGGGCTACACCCCACCGTCTTCATTTGATTGAGTCGAAATGAAGATGAGAAAACCGATTTCAAGGCTGATTGCTCCATTTAATTCAACAATCTTTCGTCATACTGCCCGGCACAGCTCAATAATGTGACAACGGTGATTAACCACTTTAGTTCACAACTCAGAACTGACCAACAACTAATGCACAAACAGCCACAATCACTGCTTTGTCATTATCTGTGGTATCTGTAAAATTAACTGTATAGAATATTAGTCTGGTTCACTCTAAAACTCTGACGATATTGCAGATGTCATCAAGTTCACTAAAGCTCATGACGTCTCTGGAACTCTTTCTGAAAAGCCCCTTTGTTATTCTCTTCAAATGTCTGTTTTAGAGAATGTTTAATGCCAAAAGCATTTGGCTGCTCTCTACAGGAGAGAGGCAGGAAAAATGTAAATGATGCTAAAGCTAAAGTTTTAGTCACTTTAAAACTAAATGTTTGCTTTCTCCATGACAGCCACTGGGCTCTACAAGTCCCTCTGGATGACTTTTCAGCAGGACATGATTTGAATTTCTTTAAAACTTTGATTTATGACCAAATATCTGGGAAACTAAACACAATCTCCTCCTCCCCCGTTGTGTTATTTGTCTACTGCCAATAACCAAAATGGAGACGATGACAAACATTGTAATTACTAAAAAATTTGTTATTTTGCCTTCTGGCAGACTCACACTATTGCTAAAAGCACAGCCTCACTGGGACATTGTGAAATGTTGTTTACAGGGATTTAGTGAAATCAACTAATCTTTTCTTTTTAACTCAGTATCAAAGTTAACGTTTTACAAATTTTTAATTTATTCCAATTAAAAACAGCTAACTTTTTTCAGATCATGTCAGAATTTTAGAAACATGACTTTAAATGCTTGAAACTTTTGGTTCACTCAACATTCAACATTAATAAATAAATAGCAAAACTGGCATATTTACAGACTTCCCAGCATGCATTGTTAAAACTCTTCAGAGTCTGAATAATGGAAATTTACTGAATGCCTTTTAATCTATGTTAAACTGAGTTCTTCACAGAAAAATATGAAAACCATGCTAATTATGATGGCAGATAGAGCTGATTAAGTATTTAACCCTTTGATTATTCCCCTATTATATATTTATTTATTTTTATTAAGATGTCTTTGTATTGACTCTGATAGAAAATGGCGTCAGCAAATGCAGCAATAAGTTCTTCATGTCAAATAAAGACTTTTTAAGCTGAGAACTTTGAAAAAGAAAGCAAGTTTGTAACAACTGTAAAAACTAAAGTTTATTGAACCCAGCTTTGGTTGATATAACGCAGCTAGTTTTGGATTTACGAGACTATTAAGATTATGTAAAACTAACTGTTGAGCTTAAAATGACATGCAGTGCACGATTGTAGAGGAAAATACATTTAATCCTTTTAATCTCTAGCAAAATGTAGATGAGAGCAAAACATATTCAGAATAATAACAAACCCAATTTTTGTCAGTGTCAATTTTGTTGCATTGAACTTTCCCTTGAGAAAAGACACTTTATGAAGCTGTCATCTAGTTCACAAACAGTAGTAGCGAGTTGCGACGAGGCGTCTACAGTGTCTGCCTAAAATTTACTGTATTCGCTCTCTCATCTCTACATGCCATAAATATGTCCATTTTTACCTGTTTGTCTGGTTTTTTTTTTACATTTTGTATTTATAAAGCCTGGTGGACAGTCATTGCATTTCACTGCCATACTGCATGTGTATGTGATGAATAACAAAATCTAATCTCATCTAATCTTCACTGGCGTATGAATAAGGAGTGAAGTCATTGTCAGTCCTGCTATTGCTTCATCCGAACCTGTTTGGTGAAAGCGTCACAGTCACTGTTGCTGAGGAATGTGAAGTGTGTGCAGAGAGGGCTTTTGTTGGGCTTAAAGCATTTCTTTAAAGGTAGACAGTCTATGAGTCAAATTAGAGTGAGGCAGCGAAAGGAGAAGCAAGGGAATGAAGTCAGAAACTGAAAGTTCAATATAATGAATTTAAAAAGTTTTTTGCCTTGTTTAAATTTTTCAAAACTCACGTCAGTTTGTCTTCAATTCTTAGGACGGCTCACCCGAGAAATGTGCTTCTGAATTTAATTGCCAAAAGGTGATGAAGCATAGTGTTTTGATCTTTATACCAAAAAAATGACATTTGATTTTCCTGGCACAGGCTTTGAATCAGACCGTGTGCCAAACTCCCAGAAAACCTCCTGCATGCTTTCAATCACTCAGAAATCAGACTGAAATTCAGCACCTGTGAATCAGCTCCAGATGTGTCCTGACGGTTTTGCAGATGAGGGTTAATTCTGCAGGTGTAACCAACAACCAATTCAAGACAGCTGTACAATGAATTTTCTGCAAAAGCAGTGGATCAAATAAGTAATTATATCACTGTTTCATTCTCAGTGAAAGAAATAGTCTGTTCAAGCAAATCAGACAGTTTCCTCTTTAGCGTACACTGTATCATCATAATATGTTTTCTAAAATAGCTTTGATTTTGCTGCATTAGTAACACATTTAATGAACAGATATGATTATACAGCATTATTTAAAACCAGCTTTTCTTTGTCTCTTCATATAAATCATTCATTTACAACCAGGGGAAGAGGAGTGGCTTCTGCAGTTGCCAGTGGGTACAAATAAAGACTAAAGAGAAGATCAATTATTTGATAAAATGCACATTATAATTTGATTTAATAATATACACTTGTAGTGAGTAACATGGACTGTTTGTGGTGAGTCACCAATGGCGTCTAAATGCTACGTTACATCTGACATGGAGTAAAAACTGTTGAGCAAGCCACACTAATGTCACCCATTGGTTTGTGGACCGCCATTTCGAAACTTTGATATGAGGCTGGATCACATTCAATGCGTCACGGGAAGTCCCCAGCAGTCTGGACCTATAGCAGCCTTAGCTTCACAGAGCCCTTGCCTACAGTTTTCATCAAAAAGTAAAGTTTTAAGCCTGATCTTAAAAGCAGAGATGGTGTCACCTCCATAACGTCAAACTGGGAGCTGATTCCACAACAGAGGAGTCTGAGAACTGAAGGCTCTGATTCCATTATGTGTGTGGAAACTCTGTGAACAACAAGAAAACCTGCAGTCTCACACCAAAGTGTTCTGTTAAAATAATATGGTGCAAAAAGGTCTTTATGATACAGTGGAGCTCGGTCCTGTAAGAGCTTTGTATGTGAGGAGAAGGATCTTCAACTCTATTCTGGACATCTGCAGGGAGCTAATGAAGAGAAGCTAATATGGGAGAAAGATGATCTGTTGTACTGGCTCCTGTCAGAACTCTGGCTGCATCATCAGCTGGATGTTTTTAAGAGAATTATTGGGACATCCTGATAATACGGAGTTACGGTTACAAATACATGGACTAGTCTTTCAATATCACTCTGAGAAAGGATGTTTCTCATTTTGACAGTATTGTGCAAGCGACAGAAGGTCGTTCTAGAGACTTGTTTAATATGCAAGTTAAAAGACGGGTCAAAAATACTTCCAAGGTTCCTCACAGCAGTGCTGGAGGCGAAGGCAATACCACCCAAAGTAACTTTCTGGTTAGACAGTGTGCTAGCTTTGTCTGAATTTAGAAGAATAAAATTACATTGAGGCCTTTTTGTCTTTATAACATGACTTCAGACAAATACAGCTGGGTGTCATCTACATAATGAAAGTTTATGCTGTGTTTTCTGATATAATTGCCTAACTAACTTCTTTGTGAACAAACTGGAATCTATCTGCTAAATATTGTTCAAACCAGCCTAGTGTTGTTCCTTTAATCCTAATGACAGGTTCCAGTCTCAAATAAAATGCTGTGTTCAAACGTATCAGATGCAGCACTGTGATACAGCAGGATGAGTATAGAGACAAATCTGCTATCTGTGGCTACAAGAACTGGATCAAGAGTAGTCATTATAATTACAGCAACCTTAAAAGCCTGTGGTACATAGCTTATAAATAAAAAGAGGTTGATCAGACCTAGTAAGGATCCGTTAATTGCAGGAAAAGCTTTCTTCAGCAATCTGGTTGGGATGGAGTCTAACAGACATGTTGCTGCTGTAGATGTAGGGCTCTATAAAAGAGAAGTAGTTCATTTATAAATCAGGTCCCATGGGTGCCTCCAGAGCCTCTGCACCTAATGACACATCTGTGATTTTTTTTCTCTGATAGTCACGATGTTATTTATGCAGAAGCTCATAAAGTCATCCCTGCCGAGAGATGAAGTGATGCAAGGCTCCACAGAGCTGTGACTCTTTGTCAGTCGGTCTACAGATCTAAAAAGAAACCCAGGACTCTTCTGTTTCCTCCATTAGAGATGAATAATATGCAGGACTATTTTTACATAGGGCTTTTTTCTTTTTTAAAGATGTCATTAAATTATCTTTCTGGGCAAAGTGAAATTTTTCTGCTTTTCTGGTCTCAGTGAAGTCTGCTTAATACCGAGGAGTTTATCTTTCTCTGAGTCACTGAGTTCTTTTTCAAAGGGGCAACAGTGTCAAGTGTTATCCGCAATGAGTTTGTCATCCTAGCAAAAAAGTATGCACTGTGTGAGTTATCCACCGTGCCTGCATATGGCATTGACTTAAATAAGAATGTAATAGTTTCATTAAATTTAGCTACTGCATTGTCACATAGACTTTTTGGAAAATGCTTTGGAGTCCACTAAATTCAAACGGTACTTAAGATAATAAGGCAGAAGAGGGATTTGAGGAAGTGCAATTAGATGTTTCATTTCTATACCGTATGTTAAAGCAAGATGACTGAATCAGTGAATTGATTTATTTACATTTAGTGCAAAACAACCTGAGTCTAACAATGAACTAAATGCAGTGTTGAGGCTGTATTTCTCTACATCTACATGATATTAAAATCACCCATGATAATGACTTGGTGTGTACTGAGACCAAATCAGCTAAGAACTCTGGACAAAGTATGAGTAAGTGGCAGGTGGGTGACAATTAGCAGAACAGTTTTTTGTGTTTTCCAAGCGACAAAGATACTAGATTTAATTTTCCTGCTGCAACCAGGTTTCAGTGAGTGACAATAAATCAGCACAATATAATGATCTGTCATCAAATCATTCACTAACAGAGATATAGATGAGAGAGATCTAATATTTAATAATCCATACTTTATTGTCCTGTGTTTAGTTCTAATGAATTTGTAGTATTTGAATTTGGTTCTTATGTGCAGCTCTTTTTCTGTTCATTTTAGGCTTATATAATCTCAATGATCAGGGGTCAGACACAGTTTCTGTGGAATGTTAGGAGGGTGACATTGATGAGGAAGAAGAAGAGTGTAAGACTACAGCTCCTGATTTTACCTCTGGATTGTCATAGTTTTGGGTTTCTAATAACCTGAAGATTCAAGAGTTTTATTTGTCACATGCTCATACAGTATGTGCAGTGAAATACAAAGGGACTGTTTCTCAAGGCTGTCCAATAAGAATAAAATTATATAAATGAACATTCTTTCAAAAAAAATAGACAAAAATCATGATGTCATTAATAAAAAGGAGGTAGAGATTTTGATGGACGTCAAATTTTTGAATATGAAAGCAGTACTATCCACAGTGCTGTCTCTCCTATTCAGACCAGGCTTTCTCCACAACGTTTTCCAATTATCTATATAGCCCACATTATTTTCTGAACAGCACCTCGACAGCCAGCACTTGAATGATGACATGTGGCTGTAAACATCATCACCAGTCAGATTTTGCAGGGTCCATATAAAATAGTGACCAAAACCGAGTCCAACGCTGTTATTGGAAACCTATACACAGACTCAACATTAATAACAATATTAACCATTAATTATTAACTAACTTCCAATGTGATTAACAATCTTGCTGTATCTAAGATTATTCTCAGCTAGCAGTTTCAATTCAATTAAGTTTTTTTCAATTCAACTGAATTTTATTTATATAGCGCCAATTACAGGTCAAATTGTCTCAAGACGCTTTACAGAACCCATATGCCTGAACCCCCAGAGCAGCCTTAAGGTGACAGTGGCAAGGAAAACACTTTTAACAGGGCAGAAACCTTGAGCAGAACCCGGCTCTTCATGAGGGGAGATCCATTTGCCTGCTGGCCGGCGGGTAAATTTCAAATATGATTTTCAAGTATACAATTGAGATTGCTTAAAAAAAAAAAAAAAAAAATTAAAAATCAATGGACAGCAGAAATAATGAGCTAAAGGTGATGATGTGCAGTTAAAATATTTGAAAATTCAGATAAACTAATGAATAAATGGTTAAAATCCCAGTTCTTTTGCAAGTGGTGGTAGAAATGTGAGCTTGACCAAACTCATGTGGACCACTGGCAGTTCAAATGTATTAAAACATAATCAACAATGTCCACCTTTACATAATTAGTTATCATCACTCTGGATTCATTTAAGATGGACCACAGGGGCTATTGTAGTTCATGTGCCAGAGCTGTGGTTTATCTGACAAACTCGGGAACCATCACTTCAAATTTTTAGCATTATACAAAAATACATTAGGACTCTTCTTTGAAACTGTCAGATTATGTTTGTGTTCTGAAATCCACTCCAAATGATGCATAATGTTGAAGATACAGTAACCATCACATGAAGGACTTGCATCAGAAATGTCCCACTTTTCACATCAAAACTCATTAAGACATGTTGTTCCGTAGGATCAGTCACTAATCATTTGTCATCTCACATCACAAGATTGCATTGCTTAGCAGGATTAAAAATGACGCTGTACAGCTGATGAAAAGCCGAAATCTTCCACTTGTAAATTAATTGGACAATGGATTACCTTTAAGAAAGCTCGCTGTGTTACTTCAATCAGATGTTACTGTTTTGGAGACGTCAGATGTTGAGCCTCAAAGGAATTAAGTGTGAAGACAGAGGGTGTTAACTCCAGCTTGTATTAAAAATAGTGGCTTTTTAGGAAGCCAGCGCCTTATTAATGACAAAGCCCTGGATCTCCTAATTGTGTTTCCTCAGGATGCCTGTGGAGACGCGATCAATAAGAGACAGATCGGCGGTAGGACGATTTCCATCTGTCACGCTTGGATTTGGGGACGACACAGAGGATGAAAATGAAAAAACAGAGGAGGACGATGTTAAAAAAGAGAATGCATGTTGCCGGTGGCTGCGTAAAGTCTGCCCCTGCTGCTGTCCACAACCAAATGACAGTGACCTGACTGATACTGTGGTCACAGGGATCGATGATCCGGATAAGGACGATGGGACAAACGACGAGAAGCCTGGGACTGGTGACAACGAGCTTGATGGTGATTGGAAAATTCACAAATGTGCTATTTATCAAAAGAATAAAAAAGGTCAGCCTCATGATAAACTTCTATCTCTCATATCTTTGTTTTCCCAGAACTCCTTCTGAAAGTGCAATCAATAGACCTGATGAAAAGCAAATCAGGAGTGAACCGCATGGAGCATCACACAAATCTCTACCAAAGTGACAACTTCATTATCCGTAGAGGCCAGAATTTCCAGATGTGGATAACCCTGTCTCGACCTTTTGACCCCAGCACTGATGAGCTTCATCTTGATCTTAAAACAGGTCAGTCAGAAGAAGTTGAAAACTGCAGTTCACTCTACAATGCATAAATTTAAACTCCCTTTGCTAAAAATCAACTTTACTTACTTGTTGATATGTCTGTATGTTGTTTTTTTATATGTTCAAAGACAAATAATGAGTTCAATCAGCAGTCAGCATCATGGCTGAGTGTTTCCAGCTTGAAAATGCAGTGTATCGATTATTGTCTCAAAAATAGAGTTAGAATTCAAGGGTTTTATATGAAATAGACCTAAGGAACAAATCCTGTCAGCCCACAGAACTGGAAATAAATTCTTCTTCAGAGTTGTTTTCTAGTTCCAACATCCATCCATCCATCATCTATACACCACTTGATCCTCATTAGGGTCACGGAGGGGCTGGAGTCTATCCCAGCGGATCTGAAGACAGAGGACACCCTGGACAGGTTGCCAGTCTGTCTCAGGTCCACATATACAGATAAACAATCACACTCACATTCACATCTACGGGCAATTTAGAATAATCAATTAACCTCAGCATATTTTTGGACTGTGGGAGGAAGCCGGAGTACCTGGAGAAAACCCACGCATGCACAGGGACAACATGCAAACTCCATGCAGAAAGATCCTGCGAAGGCCAGGACATGAACCAGGGATCTTCTAGCTGCAAGACAAACGTGCTAACCACTACACCACTGGGCAGCCCCAGTTGGAACATGTATGGATGAATTATTCCAGCAGTATGCTGCAGATTTGTGGAAATAATTATTGATTATACACTCTTGCGGACAAATAGTTGTTGTTATTTTGCTGGTTTTCCAGTCAGCTGGAATCTGCTTGGAGGACTCCAAGGTTGCATCCTTGATAGGTTGCATCTATGTATTCCATGCATGCATAGTTCTGCTGAAAATGTACATTATTTCCCTTTTCAATATAGTCCCCACAAAGACTCTCATGGTAAGCGTCCACATGGGCATGCTTGGACAGAAGTGGTTGTGTTGCTGCCCAGCACTGAACCGCTGATGAGCATGCAACTAGGCTTTGTCTCAGCAGATGATTGGCAGGTGCTTTCCTACTGGAAACCAAAACTACACAGCCACTGATTGGGTGAACAATTAAACTGTAGGTTTCCTGCTCTCGGATTTCAAACTGGACCTACACAGCAACATGTTTGAAAACGTTCTTATACAGAGAAAAAGGTTTATTATATTTATTATATATTATGGAAAAAAATCCCTAAAAACGTAGTTCTGAGAACATTTGAGATTGACAATGGTTAGTTTAAAAGACTTTCCGATATCTGCGACTCTTAAGCGTCTGCGAGTCCAAGTCTAGATGTCAACTTTATGCAAACAAGAAGTGACCAATGTCACATTGCATCTCTTAAAACACAATGCAGCTCTTTGAATACACAATGAACAGGAAGTGTGCACATGGACATGCACAATCCCAAACTTGGAGAAATGACTAAATTTATGTCACACCATCCCTTGCACAAAAATGCATACTCTGATAATATAACACGACTGTACACGTGGTGACTTTGTAGATCTGCCCATTCTAAGTGAAGATAATAGGAAGGGATTATTTTCATGAACAAAACAGCTACATATGCAGCCTACCTCTGCTACAGGAAGGTATATTTTTCACGGTTTAATCAATAACCAGAGAGGAATTTTAAGAATGTTCTCATGAATACTAACTCGCTGGATTTCCTACATGACTGGCGTGGAATTTTAAGAGGCCAAGTGTGAAACTGGATGGACACAATCCAGCTTGGCCAGTGCTCATGTTCCCTGAAACCCTGTACAGATGGGATGTGTTTGGGGGCTGTGGCAGGAAACAATTTCTACCAGCAAGAAGTTCTGCTTGTATGCTCATGCCTCATACTGTTATTCTTGCTGCTTGTGTGTGTGTGTGCAGAGGACACAGATGTACTTGCATTTGTGTGTGTTAGATAGATATATAGATATGGAGGGACACAGAGAGGGAGAGAGAGTGTGAAAGAGATTTTTGGTTACTATTGCTATGGTAACACGTCTGGTTGCTATGCTCCTCGGAGAGCGTTTTACAGATGCCGAGTCTTTGGTCCCGCTCTAACTAAAGATCCCTTCTACTGACAATTCGCCATCAATTCTGCCATGACCAACTGTCTGAGCCTCAGCGCCGCCGCATGTTTACTCAGTGTGCAGGTCTGTCTGCTTTCTCGCTCTTTGTAGTGAGTGCTATTAAAGCCGGGAGGACACCGACCAATATAGACCCTACAATTACAGCTGTGCGTGATAACAAGTGAAGCTTGAGGAGAATAATTATAATGTCTCTCTTACAGAAAGGCTCCACATCTACAGTGCAAATGAAAATTTTACCCTATGTTCAGTGTTTAATAGTGAGGAAATATGCATGGTTTAATGAATAGCTGCTATTTTGCAAAAGAAACACAAATGGTGTTTGGAAAAATTCTACTCAATATTCTTTTAAAATACAACCAGTGAAATCCACAATTTAGTTTAAAACTGAATCCTGGTCATGAATAATCATCGTATAATTTTAAAAAGCCATCTGTCATACTACCAATTAGCAGGAGGACAATGGCAGCTGCACAGAATGCCCCTTTTTATTTTTTTGAAAATCATGTCACCACTCACCAAATGGTGGACATTGAAATTCAAAAACCAATTGTTTAACAGAAGCGTCCCATTTTCCTGCTCATACCTCCCTTCATGGTGTTTTAAACCACAGTGCTCAGTCCAAGCGCTGCGTTCTGTGAATTCAAGCCCTGCAGCTTGAAAGGTAATCACTGCCTAGCCTGAAACAACACACAGTTGTTTTTTAAATTCAGGTGAATGGTTGAGTGCTCCGAGTTTGTGGTTTGCTTCCAAACTGTGAATCCCCGTTAAGGACTCAGAGAGGCTGTGATTTTCATTACACTTGACAGAATGAAAGTGTGTGTGGCAGACCGAAGTGCTCATTGTCAATTTTTGCCACCTCACCTGTTGGAGGGCTGAAAAAATACAGTTTTCCTGGAGGCCGCAGCAGATAAAAGGTGTCAGTAAAAATTGAAGTGTTAATTCCCCCTGGGAGCATGAATGTATTCACCAAATCTCATCACAATATGCCTTTTAGACAAGAGCCGAGATCTGCTGTGTGCAAAGATTCTTGTTAGCTTAGCTAAGCTCAGCCTGGCTTTTTCCACTGGGAACAAAATCCTCCTATGAGCATGTTTGAAGCTCACTAATTAATGTCTTTGTTCTATCTGTACAAAAACCCAAATGTAGCTATGTCAAGTTGTGGTCTTTATATGGTTTTATATTTGTTGGTGACGAGCAGTTGTAGTTGTATATTTAATGGTCAGTTATGAGGGTGGAGTTGAACAAGCAAATTTACCACAAAAGTCAAATTAATGCTTTGCAGCCCTGTTTCCACAAAATGATCCTCCCACGTAACTAAACTGCATTTTCATGTATGTTTTAAAAGTAATTTTATTCTAAGAAAAGCAACTTTGCACTCGTAGAAAGAGCTTCCTATTTGAAAAAGCCACAAAGTTCACACAAGGGCGTAGGGCAGGAAGGTTGAGGCTTAAACTACCAACAAAAGTATGTGATTAGGTTTAGAAAAATATTGCACTCTGATTGACACTTTCACAATGATAACTACATGCTAGAAACTGGGTTAAGCTTAGCCAAAGCTACATGGTTATGTTTCAGAAAATATCATGGTTTGTGTTAAAATCTAGCCTTTTTGCAACATGCTTAAAAGTTTTCTTCTGTTTTCTGAGTCGCTGAGGTGATGAGTCCTGCCCCATCTAATGTATGATTGGTTGGCTGAAAAACAATGACAATGAAGCAACTAAATCAATCTGTTGAAAATATGCTTCCATCAGAATGTAATTGACAGTTGGGGCAGCAGTGAACGGTCAGTGGTTAAGGCTCTGGGCTACTGATCAGAAAGTTGGAGGTTCAAACCCCAATGCTGCCATTGGGGTGAGCGCTTGAGCAATGCTCTTAACCCCACCTTCTCCAGAGGAGGTGCTTTATCATGGCTTACCCTATGCTCTGACCCCAATGGAATATGCAAAATGCTGTAATGTATTTGTGACAAATACAGGTTTCTTTTGCTATGAAGAATACAATTTTTAGGAGAGTGTGTTGTGTTTTGCATGTTTGACCTGGTATTTGCTGTGCACTACTGTAAATTTTTGTCAAAAAACACTGCTGATTTTGTTCTCTGCGGTTCAAACATCATGGAAATGAATGTTTATCCTTTCGATTTCAAGGCCTCTAGAAAGTGTTAAGTGTAAATTTTCCTCTGACTTGGGCACCAGAAACTGCCTCTCAGTGGCTCAACTCTTTGGTGAGTGTTTCTTATCCATGGTAATGAATTTGTCACCAGAAAGCCCGTCTTCATCACTCAGTCTAGTAGTGCACAGCTGCTGCTTTGCTGTCAGCTGTTAACTCATTCTGCTGCCCCGGCGTATCCCTGCTGTTTTCCTGCCTCTCAGTCGCTCTAATGCACCGACCACTATGTTTTTGTTCACAATAGCCGCTTCGTTCACTTTGTTCATTTCTTTGCGAGCCGGTTTTGATTCCTTTTATCTCACCCAATCAGTGGCCTGTCTGTCCACGCCTGAGATCAGATAAAAACGAACATCTCATGGCGAAACTGCAGCAAAGCAAATCAGTTCTGTTGAGGCATCTGAACACACAGTGAACAAAGACGAGGTCACACCCACCGAGGATGGAGGGTGAAAGACGTGCAGTTTTCCACAATCACTTCAGAGGGAAAGCTCTTCACTGTGGCTTCAAATGAAGCGCTCTCCAACAGATGCATGTGCTGCCTGGAGATGTTAACTGTCATTAAAGATTATAGTTTTTCTTTTCATACGCAGCTGGCTGCAGAAACCCTGCAGCTTCCTCACAATTCAATGCTGTACAGTGAAATAACACTGGAGCTGAAACCGCTGCGTGACTGAAGCTGCGCTGAGACCAAATGCTGCCACACAAGGTGCTTGTGTGTGTGTGGAGACAGTGCATTGTGCAATCGTTCTATTTGGTTTCTAATTATTTCAACATACGCCACAAGTCAGGAATGTAGGTGCGGCTTTAATTGAAGGGTGCTTTCTGTTGCAGCACGTTGTGAGCAACAGTCAGTTGCATTTTCCTGCTTTCTCTCTTCACCTGTTTGTGTTGTGTGTCTCATTTAACCATCACAGGGTCGCTGCCAGCTGTGTCAAAGGGAACCCATGTTATTGTCCCTTTGGTGCAGGAGCTGCAGGGCGATCGCTGGGAGGCTGCTGTGGTGAAGCAGGACGACAAAAGGATAAAGCTGTCGGTGAACTCTTTACCCACCGCGGTTATTGGTCGATATCAACTCACAGTGGAAACAAATGGTGCAAATGGCCAGGTTGTTTCCACACACGATCCTGCTAATGACATCTACATGTTGTTCAACCCCTGGTGTGAAGGTAAACATGCTTGGGCCGCACTGAGTGACATGATTCACAACACACACTGTGTAAGCTTGATGTTTTCAGTGACTGTGTCTGCTGGAAAGGGTGGCCAAAATAACAGAAACACATTACAATGTATGGATTGTTTAAAGATGGAAAAACACTATTTGAGGCAGAAAAAGAGGTTAGGTTTGCATAAAGACAAGAAACAGTTAGTTTGGCTCTGTTAAAAGGTTAAAAAAAAAAAAAAAAAAAAAACCTCCAGCATCTCTAAACCTCACTAATTAGTAACTTTGTTTAACCTTCTGAAACCCAAACAGTTTCTTAGCTATTTTTGTCACATTTTTGCTCACTGTGGGCTCATTTGTCACTACAAAATAAAGCCCTGCATGTCTATGGAAAAAGCAGAACAATGCTTAATAAAGAGAACTTAAAAATATGTTTTGTGCAGTATGACATAAATATTTATAATGCCACAAATCATAAAAAAGAAAATAGGAAAGTTGAGTTTCTCAAATTTTTTGTAAAACAAAAACTGAAAAAAAAGAGAATTCAATATGTGCAATATTTTCCTAAGTGCCCACAGGTGTTAACAATATTAGGGGAAGTTGGGGATCCAAATGCTATAGATTACTATTTGTTTATGCCTATTTACATTTTTACAGCTTCTACAAACTAGGTGATTTCACACCGCTGTGCACATCAACTGCATTCACACAATGCCGAATGAAGATTTGTCTCACTGTATACAAGTATGTTTTATGTCCCTCTAAATCTGTGCTACCGTCTCCTCTCTGGTCTGTATACACACAGCCTGCAGTTCACCAAAAAAGTCCTGAAACTTCATGGCAGCTGTGTCACTCATACAATGCCAGTTGCTGTGTGAAGCACAGATATTTGACGGCATCCATTTAGGGCAAACTATTTGTTTTTTTTTTTTTTTTTTTTTTTTTTAAGAATGAGGCATATTGAATATAGGGATTTCAATGAAATATCACCATTTTAAGATTTATATATATATATATATATATATATATATATATATATATATATATATATATATATATATATATATATATATATATAAAAATAAAAATTCTTCCTGACAGAACTGTACATCACACGATTGGCTCCTAGCTTGAAATAAAATTGTAAATCTGATGATTTCTTTCTATCTTTTAGGTTAGGGTTAAGAGTCTGATGAAAAGTATAATTTTGAGTTAGGGTTTTAGGGTTCCAGAAGTTAGTTTGTGCAGAATATTAGTAACTTACTACAGTCTCCAACAGGTTGATTTTGTTTGTCTGGTTAGCTCTTTGGCCCTGTTTTCACTCTTTTATGCTAAGCTAACGAGCTGCTGTCTGCACCCTTATCTTTAACAGACATACATAGTGTAATATCTTATTTTCTCATCTCACTCTCCACAAGAAAGCAAGTTTGTGAATTTCCCAAAATGTCAAAATATTACTTTAAAGAGTTCACCAAAAAAGTAAACAGCGTGCCTCTGAAATAGCAAAAATGACAACTTCAGAATCGCTCTTAAGTCGACTGTAAATCTTACAAGCTTTTCATCTCCACAAGATCACAACAGAGTTCACTTACTGAAGAAAAAAACAATCCGTAGGAGGCAGAGATGTGCTTATACAGTCAGGATAACAATATCTGCTAAATATAAATTCAAAGTAAATCCTCACAGAAAAGCTGTAAGGTTGTGCTTGTGAGGAAAGATTTTGATTTGACTAAAAAAAAAAAAAAAACATAAAATTGCAATAAAAGATAAGACTTCCAGTGGCTGTGCTTTCATATCTCAAAGCTGCTTTCTGCTGCTCTCTGCCAGATGACTCCGTGTTCATGGACTCTGAAGAGGAAAGACAGGAGTACGTCCTAAATGATATCGGAAGAATCTACTACGGTACCCAGGACCAGATTGGAGTGAGAACATGGAACTACGGACAGGTGAGCGGGTTCAGTGGTCTTTTAGTGTCAGTTTTTAATGAACAGACTGAACAGCAGAAACTGACATGTACTGTCCGCTTACCTCATGTTTTTTTTTTTTGTCTCTTTTGGTTTCAGTTTGATGATGGGATTCTTGCCGCCTGCCTCTTTGTCCTGGAAAAGAGCGGAACTCCAGCATCTGGTTGGGGAGACCCAGTTAGTGTGGTGCGAATCATCTCAGCCATGGTGAGGTGACATCTGACCTACTGTCCTACATACAGAATTTCTAACATATTTTAAACCACTCATCAACCCAACATGTGATTTAACAGGACACTTGTAGCATTGTAAATAATTCATTTAATTATCACCATTCATTTATATATTTATTTATTTATCTTTTTACCAATTTTCTACTTTTCCATCAATTTACTATTTTCTTTTTATTTTTTTATTAGTTTTCCTTAACATATTTACATTGTTTTGGTAAAATGCAGATAATAACTAGTAAAACACACATACACATATATATATATATACAAGTCACAGGGACTAAACTAGTAACTTTACTTCAGTATTTAAACTACATTTGGTGCTAATACATTGATGTTTTGATTTGATGTACTTTGACTTCAGTTGGATTTTACTTTTACTTGTGATGGGTTTATTTTTCTTCTTCCACCTCTGGCGAACAGCTGACTCTGCCATTGGCCACTCTCACTCTGGCTCAGTCAATAAAACCACTCAGAGATGCCATGACACTGCTGACCTGCTGCTCTCTTGTTGGCTTTTTAGTGAGATGTAATAAAAAGCAGCAATGAGTCAATGCACACTGAGGGGAGGAAAACTATTAAGCTCATGACTGTTCCAGGAGAAAACTGTTTTTAAACCATGATTAAATATCAGTCATGACAGTAACATCACTAGAAATCATGTTATTTTTAACCACGATAGTAGCTTGACTCAGAGAGTTTTGTTTCAGGCTGAAATATTACCAAAATTATAGGATTTGACTGTCAACAGACATGTGTGGTCTCTGGAGGATGAATCATGTGGACTTGAGAGATCCTCTGACTTTTCCTGTAGTGTCACCAGCTGGTCAAAGTTTATAGTAATACTGTGAAGTGTGTTAAGGTGGTTAGACAGTTTGTACAAACATTCATGATCCTCAGAAGATGACCCAATTACTTTGGTAATGTCACATTTCTGTTTTTTAATGAACTATCTTGACAACCATTGCATGAACTGTTGTAAAATTGATTTACTGTTGGAATAGATTGTAACTTTTTTCCTTCTTTCTCATCAGGTCAAAATTTCTTCTCGTCCCGTGTTTTTTTTTCATGACCCATCACCATGCTAGTACTGTCATTGTAAGCATATCATTATGGTGCTGTTATCATGAAGCTAAAAATGCAGCACTCTCATTTACTTAAATCGAAGCTGTTCAGCATTGCAGTGGTTGTACAAAAGCAAGGAGGTCTGGGGAAAAACCAGAACTGGGTTCAACTTTACCTGCCACTGCAAAAGATGACCAATCAAATACATGCTAATGCACATTTCTGGTGAATTACTTTATAATATGAATGCCACATTTCTTCTGTTCACCTTGCAATCATTGCAACAACAGATAAAATAGCTAGCGCTGTTTTTTTGCTGTCAGTGGCTTTAGACTCCTTGTCTTGTCTACCATCTGCATGTCTGTATAACACATACAGTATGATTATTGTTTCATCTACTCCAAGAACAAAATATGTATTATTACTTTTAGCTTCTAGGTTTTTCCAAATAATTCTGTTTACAGTCCTTCCAGGGAGGAAAATATGATCTTCTTCAGCAACGTCAATGTTGAACTCATAAATTAATGAAAAGGAAAGTTCTGCTCTTTCTCCAGGAACAAGGAGATTATTCTTCTCTAGGTAGCTGAGTTATTGCTTCAAGCCCTGAAGTAAGAAGGACTTTGTTTGTTTATCTAGATAAACTCCCCTGATGACCGCGGTGTCCTGGAGGGAAACTGGTCAGGAGACTATTCGCTTGGAACTGCCCCAACAATGTGGAGTGGAAGTGTGGAAATCCTGAATGAATACCAGAAAAATAATGGCACCCCAGTTAAATATGGCCAGTGCTGGGTCTTTGCTGGGGTCTTTACTTCGGGTTAGCTGATTCTTTTTGTTATTTATCACCCCGCCACATGTGTTCATCTGTATATATGTGTGCAATGCCACTAACCATTGACATTCCTTTACAGTTTTACGATGTTTAGGAATCCCCGGTCGAACTGTGACCAACTTCAGCTCAGCTCACGACACAGACGTCTCCTTGACGACAGATGTATACCTGGATGAAAACCTGGAGCCCATCGAGCACCTCAACGCAGACTCTATCTGGTATGCCTGGTCACTGTCTTTCTCACGTAGCTTTACATAACACAGGTTTACTCATCGTGACATGCAGCACTCTCTGGGTAATTGAGCCTGAACCTTTTTTTGAAGGAACTTCCATGTGTGGAGCGACTGCTGGATGGCTCGTCCAGACTTGCCTCCTGGTAACGGAGGCTGGCAGGCTGTCGATGCTACGCCTCAGGAAACCAGTCAGGGAAGCTTCCGCTGTGGTCCTGCTTCCCTCACCGCTGTCCGCAATGGTCAGGTCTTCCTCAAGCACGACTGTCCTTTTGTGTTTGCTGAGGTTTGTGGAATATGTATTTTCCTTTAAGTGGACATTTTTTGTAGTTTAGGAGCAGAACCACACCTCAAGCACTCCTCTTCTTTTAATATGTCTGTAAATCTACTCTGCACACCTGTTTGTTTTTGCTTGCCTTGCATCACCCTCTTTTTGCGTCTTCTTGTACCTCTCTTTTGGCTCTCTCCTCTTTGTTTATGAAGGAGTCTTCCCACTATTGAGCTGCCACAATCCTCAACTAAACCTTTAACCACAACAGTCACTTATCTTACTTCCCTTCAACATCACACATCTATTCTTACTTCATAAACTATCATCTACATTGTGGTCCTTGCTAAGAAAAAGACAAATTCTGTTTACTTTCATAAGGTTACAAAATGTGAAATTTTTTTAAAAAAAATTGATGCAAGAAGAAATACGTGTACTGAATACTAATAATGCACCATATGGCAACCGGCAAAAGATGCACGACAGCTTCCCAGCTGTTTCATTGTTGACTCCGTCTCTTGCCCCTTTCTGTGCACCTCCAGGTGAACAGCGATAAAATCTACTGGCAGAGAAATGTAGATGGAACCTTCAGTCAGATCTATAGCGAGAAAAAGGTTGTGGGACACTTGATCAGTACCAAGGCTGTCGGCTCTGACGAACGCAATGATATTACGCACCTCTACAAACATCCTGAAGGTATCAAACAATGCACAAAAACTCAATTTCCAACTTCGGGGTGGTCACAAGCTCTTGTGTGAAAAATTGCTTGAAAGAAATACTATTGCTATGTTATCTATTAACTTAGCTCAACATTTCTGGTCATTCTCAGGCTCAGCAGAGGAACGCATTGCTGTGGAGACAGCATGTAGCTATGGCTCCAAAGCAGAGGCCTATTCATCTCCAACTGCAGAAGACATCTCTGTGGAAGTGCTCATGGATGGTGAAGGCCCTCAAATGGGAGGGGATGCAGAACTGACCATTGTGTTGCGAAACAGCAGCTCGGAAAAACGCAATGTCACCCTGCACAGCCGGGTGTCAGTCATGTACTACACCGGAGTCCATAAATCCATGGTCAGAAAGGACGAGACAGATGTGGAAGTGCTGCCGAATGAGGGTAGGTGGAGTGTCTACAAGTATCATGTATTGTAAAGCTGAGCTGTGTGTGAATAAGAGAATGCTGTCACTTTAGCAGATTTAAGAATATTTTGTGTCCCATGTCTAAAAACAGACCATGGTTTGCAGGGGCACTGTTGCTGCGTTCTGGGCTTAGCAATTCTCAAGATAACTGTGACTGGTTTAAAGAATACCAAAAAAGCCAGAGCGCTGTTTCGCCCTGTAACTGAATGATAATGAGGTGCAGCCAGACAATTCTCCAATGCCAAAACAGTGCTGTGGGGATGGGTCAGACTCTGCAACAGTACAAAAGTCTACCTACTAGAAGCCCTTAAACACACTAACACACTAGCTTTACCAACTTTAATTCTTTGCCTACATCTCTTGTCTACAGAGAAGACCTTTGAGTGGATCCTAGAGTACAAAGACTACAAGAACCAGCTGATAGATCAGGCTGCTCTGATGCTGACACTGTTGGGTAGAGTCAAAGAAACACAGCAAGTTCTGGCCACTCAGTTCAGTTTCCGACTCAGGACCCCAAACCTTATTATAAAGGTAAGATACAGAGCTCATCAGGAAAATATAATAGTATGAAGAAGATTACAATGCTGGATCTGACTTTCTTTTTTCTTTCTCTTTTGTCATCATGTAGCCAATCGGTAAAGCCGTAGTAGGGGAGAAGATGGCAGTAGAGATTTCATTTACTAACCCTCTACCCCAGGTGCTGAAGGCAGTGGTATTCCACGTGGAAGGACTAGGCCTTCTACCTGCTCGAAAAATTAGTTATGGGTGAGGAGGAATAATATACTTTATATTGTGCTGAATGTTTTTTTTTTGAAAGTACCTTGTCTATCTTTCTCTTTTGTGATTGCTACTGTCATTTCCTGTCCTACCCTCAGAGATATTGGCAGCCATGCCTCCGTGTCTCTCACTGAACACTTCGTGCCCACCCTTCCTGGACTGAGGAAATTATTGGCTTCGTTGGACTGCAAGCAGCTCACACAAGTTCACGGTGTGAGCAACATCAACGTGGAGGACAAAAGTAACGCCGCTTAGTAGCGACCTGCACTGAATTTCGATACTCATTTCTTTTATATAGCCACTGATTCTCTTATTATCTTTGTGTAGTCATTTTAAATTTATTCATAGTGAAAGCCAGTATTTAAATTTACAAAGATGTGACACTACATTGCTGCAGATTAGTAACTACAAGGAGACAACTAATCAGTAAACATCTAAGAGCACTGTGGTGTTTGTGTGGTGTCACTTCAGAAAAGACAGAACCTTTTAGATGATATGAAACCCAATATTAACTTGCAGCAAATGGTACAGAGGATCCTGCAGCATGGTTCTACCACATGCAGGTGAGTAGCATGCAACTATGATTTCTGTACCTGAGTCCCACTGATGTTGCAGAAGTTGGAAAGTGGCAGCATGAAAAAAAAAAAGGAAAGTGGCAGCATGAATGAAAAAAATGTGCCTTTTTAAAAGACAGAAAAAATGTTTGCTTACATATAAATACATACAGTATATTTATTTTGTTTATTTTGCCATGTGATGACAATAAAAAAGTGTTTTATTTAAATGTGCAATCAATGATGCAAGTGATCTTGTATCATTAAAAACACCAATAAATCAAAATCTTGTGTCAAAATTTCTGATATTCAGTGACTCGCTGTTGTCATCATCATGGAATGTTGTTATGGAATCCACAATGGTTGCCAGGGTCTCGCCACCACGATGGAGGACTAATGTTCAATACAAAAATCCTTTGTGTTTTCACCCACAGATTTCCTTAACAGCAGTCTTAAAGCTCAGTGTGGTGGCTCCACCATGGTGGTCACCATCTTGGCAGCCCCTGACTCCTGCTGACCCTTTTCTAATCCAAACTTGAGCAAAAAATTTGGAGCATGAATGGAGCTGAGGCCATACAAACTTCTTTAGGCCATAGACTGTCCTAAGACTGCATCCACCTGTCACTCAAAGAAATCAATTGTGCATAAATGTACGCCTTAATACAGTCTATATGGGTGACTTAGAAAAATATCATCCCCTCTGCAGTCATGAACGTGGCTGTCAAGTTGGACATTTTAATATGGTGCTCAATGTGGATTGAATCTCTTTTAGAGCCAGCCTCTAGTGGCAGTTTGAGGAACTGCAATTTGTGACATTTCAGTCTTGACAGAGGCAGCTTGGATAAAAGGAAAAAAAATCTCATGGCTGCTTTCAGTCAATTGCAAGTGAACATACAGAGATATTCATAGTCACTGAATGAAGGCTTCAAGTCACTGATGCAAGCGAGTGGTAAGTGGATTCAGTATATGCTCATGTAGCCAGATGTTAGCAGAAGACAGCAAAATTCCTCACGATTTAGCACATAAAGTCACATAAACGTATTCGCACACCATTCATATTGTTTTTACAGACTTTCCTGATAAACACAAACTTAAAAGCTTAGTTTCCCAGACACTGATTAAGCATAGTCCTGGACTGCAATGGAGATGTTTACTGAATTCTTCCCTTTGGTCCAACGCTATGCTTAATCCATGTCTGGGAATCTGTTTGAATATGTTAGACTGGCCCTTATAAGAGCAAAGTGCAGAGAGTGGCCGGTGCTGCTGCCGCTGTGATTCACTGGAAGGAAACAGAGGATGTTCTCTGATTTGTTTACTGGATGTACCAGACAGTAAACATGCGTGATTCAGGCCCACTAGGTTTAAAAGTGATGCTGAACCGCAGAACTGTTACAAAAAAAAATTTTAAAAAAAATCCAATATTCGGTGGAGACATTTTAAAAATATCAAGAAATATGAAATGAGTTGGGCATGTTTGTCAAAGCAACAGCACGTCTGGTTCTGAAAGTCGATAATCATGAGGAATATATACTGTTTGGCTGTGTTTTCTTTCACTGAGTGGGAAAACATATTTGAAACTGGTCTGACACTGAACGACTCAGTGGATTGATTTTTTTTTTTAAATGAATCTGGATAATGAATGAATTCCTGTGATTCTGGAAAAGAACTGCTCTATAAATCGCCAGAAAGAGCGTAAAATGTTTTACAGGAGCACAGTGAGGCTCCAGGACATCTGAAGGCATGAGTGGTTACAGCTGTTACTGTAAGAAAAACCTGACACAGAGAGTGAACAAGCACATCTACTGCCATGACCATTACTGGGTCTGCTCTGGACATTTAATCAGAGGTGGATGTGGGGTTGAATGTTAAAATTGTTTGGTGAACTCCACTGTGCCTGAACAGTAATAATGTTGACTTTAAACCTACTAATGTCGAGTGTTTTTATTCAGCCTGTCACACACAGTGAGCTGATGGACAGCTAATCCAACTGAATACAACTTCACAGCTGGCAAATAAAGCCTTCCATTACCCTCATATCAGCTCAGTGAATTTACAAAGCACAATGGTAAAGTGTGTTTCTTGGCTTCTCTGGTTATTTATTCAACGTGGTAATAACAATTTAACTCCCAGTGATAGAGTGGGGACATTATCAGCATGATTTACTGTTGTCTCTTTTTATTGATCGTTATCAACTTACAGATAATAAGCTGGAATTTTTTGTGCAGTTTAAGACTCCGATGTGTAAAAAAAAAAAAAAAAAAAAAAGGTAATTCAAAATCATAATTACATTTTGGAAGCTTAAGTGACATTTCATTACCGAAACGATGATATTTATCATCAAACGAAAGTGTAAAGAAAAATAAACAGTAGGTGACCAATTTTAAAACATTAACAGCATAATTAAATCATAGCATCATCAGCTGTCACAGTTTGGTTCTGGCTCCTCATCAGAAAGACCAGTCAGTGTTGTTCTTTGTTAATGACAGATTTAGCTTTTCTTTTCATTTTAGAAACATGGCACCCAGACAGAGAATCTCATGACATATTTAGAAACTGGGTGACCCAAATTTATGGTTTGCATTCAAAGGTGGGAACAGACCCAGTGCTCAAAAAGAACTACATTTATTTGTCTGTCCCAAGAGCTTAAAGGTAGTGTCTGTGAATTTGCAGTAATCCAAAAATAAAGAAGATGCTTTGCAACTTTGCACGAGTTCCGGTGTGCATAGAACATGCATATGACCAAGACACATTTTTCCCATTTACAGGGCCAGAACTGTGTACCAACAACACTTTTCCCCCGCTGCACGCACACAGGGCAGACTGCAGGTAGACTGTAAAGAAAAGTGTATGGAATTAGAATTGCTTACTGCACCTAAATGGGATACTGTGCAGTGTCATGTTTACATACAGTAGCACGTTACCCAAATAGACCCAATTAGTGTTGCTGAGCAGGTGTTGTGGCATTGTTTGTCATTTTCCATAAAGAGATGAAGATCCTGAGCTACGAGTCATGTGTAGTTTTTTTACCCAACAGACTGCTGTCAGGTCAAACTAATGAGAGCATGACTTCACTCCTCTGACATTTCTTTTTTATTCATTTCCCCACTTTCTTCCAACATAGAGTGTGCAGGCTGTTGCAAATTCTGACTGAAATTTTTGAGCTGTTATATTGACTTTTCCTACTCTGCAGTGGGAAAACATCCAAACCATCCCCTATTTTCATATCATATGTTAAACAGAAATACTAAAATCCTGTTCAATCACTCCACAAAGCACATGACCTCTTGTAGGTGTGAGCATCCTCTACAGCCACTTCAATTTTGTTTGCTTGCTGGCGCATGTATCGGTTGCAGTGGTGTGTTTACATATCGAGTACAGTGCCTCCAATCCACAGTGTATTTTCACACACAAAAAAGTTCCTTTCATCTGTCTTTCACCACAGTTTTCTGTGCTAAGATAAATTGGACAGCATGTAATTACATGTAATTGAAAAATAGACCTTGCTCATTGGGAATATTTGTGTGGTGAAGAAGCTCTTGTGTAATCGATAATGTTAATGATGCATTTAGATGCCCTACTAAGCCGAGCGCCAGCATGTGCATCAGCAGGAGTGTTCTCCTGTACCAGAATGGAATCCATCTGACATTATTATTATTAACCACACCTATGTATCACAAAGCAAAATGTCTGAGCAGGTGCACTGAAACACCTACGCGATGATCAATGCTTGAGAATGCTTGGGAAAAAAGGTGTTTTTGCAACTTCATTTATATTTATGGAAACACAAGCAGTCTGCTACATTATTAACAAAGTCAGTGCAACACTAACAATATTCTGTAATTGTGAACAACAATAAAAGTAATACACTGACCAAAAATATAAACAAAGAATGCAAATATGGTCTACTTTTTCCTCGATTTGGAGAGTAAATTAAAAATCTATTGCTGCTCAAAGCAACCAGTATTTAAGCTGGTCAACTAGTTCAACTGGTGGCAAATCCTCTATCATGAAGTTAATCCACATCCTACTCAGGTGTGGCTTTAATGGATGATAATTAGGCTGCATCAATACACAATACACAATGGAAATGTGTATTAACTAACAGACTAACTGTCTGTGACTCCACTCTCAGTCTGCCCATTTTGTTTCTTCTCTTGTAGGTCTTCCAGTGCAACAGCATCACTTTAACAGTGTTTTCTCTATACAGCCTTCAAGAGCAACAAAATTCGCACAGCACTGTTTTTCTTCCTCCATCTCTTCACAAGCAAAACATCATGCAACACTTTTGTTTGCTTCCATATAACTCAACAACAAAAGCTACCATTATCCATATGTGAATTCATCATGACTCATCTGTACATGTGACAGATGTACATAGTCTTTGTCATATCTTTATTCGAAGCCTTATTGTACTTGTAGTCTTGCGTCTTCCATGCCTTTTTTGTATCGAAATTTCTTATCTTAACTATTATGTGCTGCAGACCTGTTGGACTGAGTTATATTGCATCACATACATTCTGCTGCTTTCCTGCTCACCCAGGAAGTGCATCTCATTAGTTGGTTTTTTTTTCAGTGGTTGTTCAGACATGTGTATATGCGTGAAAGTATCTGGTTGTGTACAATTTTTGCAGATATTAATTGATGTTGACCGACAGCCATGTTATTCGAAAGGGATTAGAAAACGTGGAGGACCTGGTTGTCAAGGCGCATTATCTGCCTGAAGACACTAACTACAAAAATATCAGTGTGTGAGCAAGGGGGCAAAATGACCATCTAATTGTTCTGCATTATATTTTTCAGGTGCCACATTATATGATCTCTCAACTCATGACTGGACACCCTCCATTAATATAGGTCACCAGTATTTCAGCTTTGATGGCGAGAGAAGAGAAGAAAAAAAAATTAAAGCTTTAAAGGGAACAGCAAATGCAAATTACACTAAAAGCACTCAGAATACAAAAGGCCTTCAGCAAGGCTGCACAATCCTTGAAATGTGTTATTTAAATGTTAGATGTTACAAATATAGGTACAGGTAGAGAATAGCTCATGACTACTGAGACAAAGTCATTAAAAATGATCTCGATGTCAACAACAGATGAGTTGACGCCACATTATGCAGAATTTATGTTTCTCTGAGATCATTTGTGTATGAGACCACTATAGTTGGGTGCAACTGGAAAAAGCATAAAAACATAATGCACTCTTTAAAGTGGACTGTAGAGCAAAAACATGGGGAAAATGAAATGCAAATTAGATTCTGTTAAGGCATCATGAAACTTGTGGAAAAATCTGTGTTGCCACATGCATACACACAGTTGGAGGGATGTTATATATTATACATTGGGCGTTACATGCACATGTCCACATGGTGGCGCTCTCCACACCAAAAGCAGTAACTTCCTACCTTGGCCTGTTGCCTAATCTTCCTGCACATCTCAGTGAAGTCTGTGAGCAGTTAAAACAGCCGCCTCTCCTGAGCAGAAGTAATTAAGCTCTCATGTCTGACACTAGTACTTGTGCAGTGTGTATCAGATGCACTGATGGAGTGTGTGCTGATTAATGCCAGCAGCTTCCCCTGCAGAGATCTGCAACTGAGTTGTGTGTTTTACATAATGAAGTTCAATTTCGAATTGTTGTTCCTGAAACTTGAATCAGCCTAGTTTTTCCATTTGTTGCATAACAGAACATGCTGACAAGAGTTTGCTCCCTTTACTGTGAAGCTATTGTTGATGAGGCGTATTTTGTGTTTTTGTTCTGGACTTTTTATCATCAAGGTTTTTATTACTAGTATTTTCTCTAGAATGTCATAAAATGCAGAAAAGTTGTCACAAATTATTAGAACCCAAGGTGATGTCTTCAGGTTGCTAGTTTTGACAAACTATTCACGTGGACCCAAAGTATCCTCAATGTACAACAATACTAAAAAGGCAAATTCAATTATTTTACAACTGACAACATAAAAATGTGTGTTTTGTTTTGTTGTTATTGTTGTTTTGTATATATATTTTTAATAAGAACTGTTAACAATCCCTTCTGTTGAAAATCATTTATTTTTCCACCCTGTTAAAATGTCTATATGATGTTTTTGTTGTATGCTGGAAGATGCTAATAACAAAATAAGCAGTCAGTGCTGTGGAGAAACTTTTCACCTTCAAGCTGCAGTGGCGATGAGTGGGTTTCTGTGTCATTGTTCTTCTTCAGAATCAGTTTCTGGTTCAAACAACTGAGTTAGTACAATGTTACAGTTTGCCATTGTGTATCGCAGAGTAGCTGTAGAGGCTAAGTCAATGCTTGAAGCCCCTGAGGTGCTTCACCAGGATTAAAGAGTTGACGCCGACAAACTTTACCGCATCTGATGAAGAGAGCCGAGACCAATGCTTGCGGTTCCAATAATCTATATTTTATTACTTCAAATAATTGTAGTCCAACAGTTTTTATCTAAAACAAACAATTCATTGTTACCGGCTTTTTCAGCGGCTTCTTCGGTGGGAAAAACAGTTTTTTCCTTCTGGGCGGAACACCTGCCCGGACAAAGATTGGTTCCTATTTATAATATAACGAGCTCAGTGGCTCCTACTGTAGCTTTATTAAGTTTGCACAGAGTTGTAGGTGAGCTGGTGTGCTTAAGCTGCAGGGCCGGAGTGGGACTCATTTTCAGCCCTGGAGTTTCATGCCTCACCCAGGCCACTTTAGATAACAACCAATGTTTCCTCTAATTTTTCCTGAGTGTGAGCAAACACACAAACTCCCTGAGCGTCCCTTGGACCACTGTGAGCAACATCAGACGTATTAACTGTGGTCACACCAGCATCGCATCCATTCAAGTTACATGGTTCATTAAAAGAATCAAATTACAGCATTTACATTTCTGTTAAAACACTTTGTCAACAGGAGCCAGTTGAAGGCTGCAGTGATTTTAGTGACACTACAATGTATAAGAGTGAAGTTATTGAATATTTGTCTCTCTTTACTGTTGCAGTGGTTTTGCAAATTGCAGACGGACCCTGTTCACTCCATAGACACCAATGTTATTCCTGTAGCTTGAAAGACAGCTACTTTTGATAAAACTGGGCTTGTAGCACATTGTCTGCCTTGCAACAATGGGAAAGAGGCACCGTTTATGTTTTGACAACCTATATCTAATGAGTTATTGATGCTGGAAGTCTGAATCTGTGAATATCTTTCCAACTTTACTGAACTTGGGGCCACTACCACCTAAGGAGTGATATATTTAATTTGGAAAAAAGCATTTAGCCATACTTAAAGCTTCAAGTGCTTTATTAACAAGGAACTAAAAATTTTGTATTGTTTTATGATCACAGGTTCTGTCTGAAAAGAGGTGGCATCATTTTAAACAGAGAAATCAAACTAACAAAATGTAATGATCAACTAGTGAGCAATACTGGATTCTGCAAAAACATAAACAACTTTTTTAAAAATCTAAATCTTATCTTAACACAGTTAATGTATTAACTTATTTTTGTGTGTATGCATGTATTTATTGATTTATTTAGTATTGTTAACATATCAGAGTTCTGAGTGAGTTTTTCTTAAGATAGGCAAAGGCCATTTATTGATTACATATAGGCTGTTAAATGTTTATTAAAAACTGAAAAGCATTTAAAAAAAACAACTTAGGCATTTATTGAGTCACTAAAATACTGTAGAGTACAGACCACATCAGCATGATTATAAGCATCCTCTGATAAATTAACAACCAGATACTGATGTCTCTCACCATATGGACTTCAGGAGATGACTGGGGGATGATAAACTGTGACCTACTGGTTGGGTTCTCTCTGTTCTCATGTTTCTTACATGTTTGTCCCCTGACAGCCGGGTCCTAATGTTTTTTGAGCAACACACCATACTATGACGTTTTTACAATGATGGTTCTACTATGGAACCAGTTTGACATGTTCAGGTGTTCTTTGTGTGAAAACTCAGAGATTTCAGGTATCAGAAGGTGGTTTTCAACTTTCTTTGTTAACTTTCTGCTTCAACTTTAAACTAAATTTCCTTCACTAACCCAGCCCTCTGGACTTCCAGTAAGCTGTGTTCCTATTGGCTGTCCAGGTGGCTGCTTGGTGTTATCAGGAACACCTGAGCAGCTCAGTGTCTTCCTGCTTTATTTAGCTGCAGCCAAACATTTCCTCTGCTTTTCTTCACCAGTGAACCGGGTTTGGCTCCATTACTTTAGTTTGTTCTTTAGGCGTTGGCTTGCAGCTTCCAGCAGTAAAATCGTCTTTATTGTGTTTCTTGGTGTGTTTTAGGGCTTTGTACAGGATAGTTGTCTTGGTAAATGTGGTTCTTTAGCCACAGTTAGCACATGGTGTTAATGTGTGCAGTGATTAGTGGATTTGCTGCAGGTGAGTTGTGTCTTTATCTTGGCTGTAGTGAGTCTTTAGAGGTTTTTGGTCAGACACATTCTGTATTCTTGTTTGAGAACCATCGTTGGTTGTCCAGAAGGTAAGAGTTCCTGTCCTGATTCTCTGTTCTCAGAGGTTCTCTGGTAGGCTGCAGGAGACTTTAGCGTTTGGGTTATGCTAGTTTGGTTTTTATACGGTTTCATTTGGACGACTATCTTGAGGCCCCTCCATGTGGTTTAGTGAGGTTTTCTGGAACAGTTCTACAAAGCAACCTGCAGCAGAAGAGACTTTGAGAGTTTTTAGGAAGTTCTGGAGACCAGACTTTAGAGCAGCAGAAAACATTTGTCAGCAGTTTGAGCAGGAGAAGGTGAGCTTCAGAGCAGAAATGAGACGGAAACCTTCTTGACCCGTGTGGTGAGGTCCTGTACCAAGAGTTTGAGCAGGTTGTGAAGAGTCTGTAGTTCTTTGGTCTGAAAGCACAAGAAGAGTCGACTCATTAAAGGAGGAAACAGGAGATATTGTTGGTTCTTCTGTCGCTCTGCAGTTTCCTTAGACTGAATATCAAGTTTATATTTTAAATGATTTCCCATGTGACCCCAAGAAGACTTCAATAAACTCCCTCCATCCCCTGGACACAACATATTTTATTACCATATTAAATCTTTTTTTTGTTTAATGTTTTTGAGTTTTAATTATAGTTTTAGCATAGTTTTTTCTTTTTGCTTGTTTAGTTTTGTCATCTGTGTGAAAGGTGCTAAATAAATAAAGTTGAATTGATAAACTGAATAATTGACTAACTCATGATTGTGACAACAGAAGTAATTTCATTGTGATTTAAGGGTTTATTTCATTTTTAAGGTTGGGGTTAAAATCTTGACAGAAAAAAAGAAGATTAAAGAAATAAACTACATATCAAAAAGCAATTAAATCAACGGGGAAAAAAATGTAATACAATAAAACTTTTAAAAAGGTTTATTATTTAAAAAGTATTTTTTGAGTGTTTAATTATCAAAAATATTTTATCTGTAATTTTGAATATTTGTATTTGAAAAATTCTGTTTAATTTCATAGTTACATGTATTGTACCTTGTTTAATTATCTAATTCAATATTTTGTCTGTTTAATAGAATTTAATTGTATTTAATGTTTAACTATATTAAACAGATAAAATATTGAATTAGATAATTAAACAAGATACAATACATGTAATTATGAAATAAAACAAAATTTAATTTTTTTTTCTTTCCCAATATTTAATTTTTCAATTAAATCTTTAAGGTATTTCTTTTTAAATGATTTACCACCTTTTAATGTTTAATTTTCTTTTTAAATGCTTCATTGTATTTTCTGTTTAATTACTATTTGAAGTTTTATTGTCTTTAAGATGTAATTTTCTAATTAAACATTTAATTTTGTAATTACATGTTTCGTCTCTTTAAAGGTTCAATAATGTAGTGAAATGTTTTGTGTTCTTTTAAATGTTTAATGTTCTTCTTGTTTAATTGTATTCTTTGAATGTTTAGTTATCGGAAATATTTTATCTGTAATTTTGAATATTTGTATTTGAAAAATTCTGTTTAATTTCATAGTTACGTGTATTGTATCTTGTTGAATTATCTCATTCAATATTTTGTCTGTTTAACAGAATTTAGTTGTATTTAATATTTAACTATATTAAACAGACAAAATATTGAATGAGATAATTCAACAAGATAATCCCTTCCAGAGTTACATCTCAGGCAGGAAGGGATTATTTTCATGAAAAAAAAAAACTCAATACTTTGATACACAGAGATGAGTTTTTTGGGGCTAAATCAATGAGCAGAAAGGGACTTTAAAGTACTGTTTATGTTTATTACTAGTTCTGTCTGTGTGGCTTTTCTCACAGTGGGACCTGATTAGGTGAAACTCATTGTCCTTTGATGATGCTTCTTAGCGTGGATTTTGACTCCACCCACAGGCCACTAATGGTCCACAGAGGAATCCAAAGCGTGCCCAAAATGGCCACTGCTCGTACAAATGACTGGAAACTTGAAGATGCACTTCCTTTAGTCCCCAGCAATACACCTGCAAAGTTTGAGGTAGATAAAGAACACAGAAAACAGACACATTTCTTTCTTTTATTACTGAGTTCCTCGAGTGGTCAAAAATAAGTCATTCTCTATAGACCCCCATGTTAAACTACTCAAATTCAGAGCGGAAATAAACATGTTACAGCCTGGTACAAAAAACTGTTTTGGTCTCTAAAGTTAATTTTACCGTTCTTGGCAACTGTATGGGGGATACATTTTTATCTTACTCACCTGTTCAAATTGTATTAGGGCTTGAAGTTACACATAAATACAGAATAGCAGGTGGGTGAGGTCCATGGCCTGGAGATGTTTGCTGCCTCAGCTCCACTCAAGCTCCATCTATTTGCTCATTTTTGGAAGTTACTAGGAGTCAGGGTTTGCCAAGACAGTGATAGCCAGAGCCACCACACTGAGCTATAAAACTGCTGTTCAAGAGACCTTTGCATGATGTCATGCAGAGTTCATCCATCTTTATATACAGGATATGTTCACACTCTGACGTCTTGGTGAGTTGCAGTCTAAATGCATGAGACCTTGAAAGCAATCAGAGCCTACATTTAAACAGTAATAATAAACTGACAAAACATTGACAGTAATTCAAGGAGGCACAAATTGATTCTGCCACCTCTCCTGAGTACAAATCTTAATATGAGACAAATCTACACGAGTCTTTTACGTTTGCTTTGTGCTTGATTACAGTTACCAGTTGCACCTTGTGTTGTGCTGATTAAATTACAGGCCATTGTCTAAGGTTTGTTTCCTAATTATTCGTTGTATTGAATTTAAAGTCTGCCCTCTGTGTCTTCTCTGACTGAGTATAAGATAAGTGAATGCTTTGTTTCACTCCTGCAGGATATTATCTGTCTGGTTCGTACCTTTGTCTGGTCATAGACCGCAGTCAGTCAGTATAATCATCTTTTTAGTGTGTTGATAGATTGTGTGCAGCTCTCCTGTGACAGGATGGACTGTGGGAGGATATGAAATGGCAGATTGCTTGCACTTTGATCAGGACTGATTTTTTTTATCTTCTTTTCTATCATGGATACCCAGCTAATTCTGATGTCTGATGTTTCTCCTGAGTAATAAACCAATTTAGTTGTGATATTGTCATTTCTTTGTGTATAACAGTAGCACTTTGTTCAGTAAATTCACTTGAAAACTCTCCTCTATATTTCAGGGTAGCATTTTGGCTGGATATTAACACAGACAGTGGTGACCTTAAGAACCTCTGTGATGTTTATCAGAGCATTTTCTGATAAAAGACAGTTTCCAAGCATTTGCAAAAATAGAGATTGGCACTGTTAAAGAGCAGCCAGATTTTTTCTCTCAGTCGCTGCACATCCAACACACAAAGTTGATGAAAAGGTTAGTGCCATCAGCTTGCTCCAAATTTTACAATTTGCAGGTTTTGTTGTTGTGTAATCAAAATCTAACTGTTAATTTCATATTTTAAAAAAAAATTATATGATTTGTTCCTCTGCTGCTTTGAAATCATGCATTTGTTGTGAAGCAACAGGGTGGGAGGTTTGTGTTGATTAGAGAAGCTGCAATGTCATCTTTGTTCAATTCTTCTGTGAAATTCAAAACAGAGGTGTGTAAGCAATGACAAGGGGATTTAGCTCTGAAATAAAATGTATTTATGCACACTTAACAGTCTGATTTTCAGTCTTTTAGATGTCAGTCTAACTATTTTTTGTTCTGCATGGAGGCTCCTGGCAGGGAACTGTTGATGGAGGAATGAGGCACAGATGTTCAAAGGCAGAATAATCAGGTTCTCTTGAATTAGAAGACAGTGACATTACCAAACAGAATATTCTCAAAACACATAAAGGTCAGACTGTTGCTATAATAGTTTTTTCTAGCTCAGACAAGAGCACTGATTTAATACAGTTAAGCCAACATGAGCCTGCAAAATAGGAGACACACTGTATAAAGTGGTTTCAGATCCCTGGTCTGATGCTGGTTGTGTCAGAATGTGAGTGATAAACACCCATCAATATTGCAATATGCTCTTCACTGATAAAATGTGTGCACACATAGCTGAACAGCAACATTTATGCTTCGACTGTCTGGCTCTGGAATCAATACAGCCCCTTGAGGGATTTTTTTTTTTTGCCATGCTGTTCTAAATGGTTGTTTTTTGACATTTTCCTGCTTTGAACTCTCACTCTCCAGCTCGTGTCAGACGTTATATCAGCGTGAAGCATCCACTCACTCAGCTATGGAGGACTAAAAGTGCCAAAATTAAATAAATAAATACATCATTAAATAATTAATTAAATATGTCATTAATTAATTAAAATTGGAATTAAATATTTCATTAATTAATTAAAATTGGAATTAAATATGTCATTAATTAATTAAAATTGGAATTAAATACTTAAATGTGTTATTAAATAAATATATCATTAAATAATTAAATATGTCATTAATTAGTTAAAATTGGAATTAAATATGTCATTAATTAATTAAAATTGGAATTAAATACATAAATGTGTTATTAAATATGTCATTAATTTATTAAAATAACAATTATTTTAAGTAAAAAACATATTTCATTATTTCACGATTTAATTAATTATTTCATGGTCCTTGTGTTGCAGTGGATCATGAATTAATTTTATCTGTCAACCTCGCCCGTCAAAGTCCGTGGGCGGGACTAACGTGAATCTAGTCTAATCCACTGCTTTTGTCTGCCTTGAAACCGGAAGTAGAAGTCTTTCTAAACATGGAGGCTGTGTAGAGGGAGAGTCGCTGTGAACTTTCTAGAGAGTTGGTGAGAGATATTTTAGACCTTGCAGAGTATGTGGAAGCAGGACCTGCTTACCGCGAGCATGTAGCGTGTAAAGCAGAGGAATTTATTGACGTTGTTGAAGTTATTTCCGCACTTTCCGACCAAGATGTTGACCGTAGAGTGACTGCAAATTTAGAGGAAGTACTCCGCCGGTTTTCTGGTACCAGGGTGCAACAGGAGCACACACAGGGACCAGGGCGTTTGGCATACCGAGGGAAGTTCTGGAACATCACGTTCTTTGTGGATTACCAGCCTGTCAAATTGCAGCGATGCTCGGAGTGTCGAGCGCTTTTCCTTTAGGACCTACTCGGCGCGGCACGGCTCCGCTCGTCTTTGTTTAGCCGCGATTCCACAAGCATCTACTCGGCACGGTACGGCTCGTCTCATCTTTGTTAGCGAGCGTTTCCATACGGACTAATTTTCAGCACCTTCTCGGCTGAGGTTCCCAGCGAGCTGAGATGAGCCGATAATGTGGCGTTTACATAGTGCAGGCCACTGATTGGACAGGGAGTGACGACACAGAGCAACTTCAGCACGAAAACAAAATCCTGCATTAAAAAATGACTGTAAACAGCGACGGTGTGCATTGCTCTTCACGAAACTCTCTGTTCTTCATAATTTTAATGTGACAGCCAGACCTGTACCGTGGGTGAATGAAGAGGTCGAGACTTTGTCTTTGGTGGCGGACCAAAGAATACAGAGAGAGCTGGACGGAGAAAGTTTATCAGGAGGTCTCTGAGCGGATGGCCGCTCACATATACAGTAGACTGTATATAAAGAGGACAGAAGCAGTGTAGGGAGAAGCTGAAAAAGCTCAAAAATGACTATCGGTCCACCAAGGACCACAACGGCCGGCGTGGGTCAACCAGGAGGTGCTGGAAGAGGTTTAATGGAAGCTATTTACTGGCACCGCACCGCCAGCAACAGGAGGGAGACTCAGCCGCTGCATTGTTGGAGACGTTCGAGAACGGTGAGTGTTTTGTGACTTCAAGAAACTTATACATCATTTATTCCATTGGTGGCAAGCTTCTTTTAAGCAAACAAGTATTTTTAGAAAGTAACGTCGTTGTCTCCTGGAGCAGACAATAAGATAGCTAGTTAGCCATCGGCGCTAACTCCGTGCTCTGCTTGTATTTCGTGCTGCTGTTTCTAACGTTTAGCTCTCAGAAGCTAATACTTCAGTCAGCATGCCGTGTTTTTCTTGTACTTAGAGTGAGTGTTTATTTCTGTTCAAGAATCCCTTTCCACATGCGAAGCCTACTCCACCTCCGTCGCGGAGCCCCCGGCTGCCCTGTCTCCTCTCCACCACCAGCAGCAGCTCCTCTCCAGCACCAGCTTCGACACCGACCCTGTCAACAGCACCGTCTTATCACCGGTAAGACACGGTAAACAGAGAGCATGGTTGATTTTCGTATTATTATTACTACAGGTGTAAATGCCTGCAAGCATGATCAGAACAACGAGACCAATGACCAAGAATTGAGGCAGGTGTAAATGCAAACTGTGCAGCAGCCAGCTCAGGAACGCCTGATGAAAGCTACATGTAGCTACAGTGACACATAAACAGAACACATGCAGCTGCATTTATTTTCTATTGATTTAACAAGTAAGTCACTCTAATTAATTTACGTTCTGGTGCGGTGTAGTATTGCAACCATTCTTCTTATAGTCACTAGGTAGCTGTGAAACTGAATGAAAATATACATAAAAATGAGAAAACACAGCTCTTCTTAGCAACTCCAAAATGTGCACAGGATGAAATGAAGTTCACACCACGTCGTTTTTGTTTGTGGTGGAGCAGTTACTGCTTGTGCTTTGGTTAAAGCGAAGAGTGCCAGAAGTTTATTAAAGTATCAAAGACATGATCATGATTGAAAATGGATGGACGGGTGGCTAAACACATCACATCATAGCTGTGGAGTCCTTCCAGCTCCTGGGGACTACAATCTCTCAGGACCTCCTGAAAAAGGCTCAGCAGAGGATGTATTTCCTACGACAGCTGAGGAGACATGGCCTGCCACATGAGCTGTTGATCCAGTTCTACACTGCAGTCATACAATCTGTCCTGTGCACCTCTGGATCAACCACACAGCAGGACAGAAACAGACTACAGCCCATAGTACGGACTGCAGAAAACATCATCAGAGACCCCACTCACCCTGGACATTTGGACTACAGTGCCCTGTACACAAAAATCGCCACTACTGTGTTTATAGCAATTACCATTTTGCTAATGTGTTCATACATTCCAGTCTAGCTGTACATTTCTGTTTATATTGTGTTCTATTTTACTATTTCTTTTTCCTCCCTGTTCCTCTTTCTATTGTTTATTTTTTATTATTCTCTTCCATATTCCTAGGATGACACCAACAGCCGAAACCAAATTCTGTGTATATTGTGTACTTACTTGGCCATTAAAGCTGACTCTGATCACTTTTCTGTCTTTGGTCTAGGCAAGAGGAAAGGGGGCCACAGAAAATTGGACCTTCCTAGCGTACTTGTGGAGATGCAGGCTGAGGAGGAGTGGAGTCATGCCCAGCATGATGAGAACATCTGGTTGCTCCTCAGCGAGGCAAGAGAGAATGAAGCTGGCCCAGAATACTGCCTTCAACCAGTCATTCCTGGGTGTGCTGGGGCAGCTGGGGTAGCTGGGTAGGCAGTGGGCAGCCGGCGAGTGTGAGCGAGTCCACCTCCCATAGACTTGAGATTTACAAGTGCTGGTCATATAATTAGAATATCACGAAAAAGCTTGTCTTTTGGACAACTGTCAGGTCAGTAGTCTTCCCCATGATTGTGTAGCCTACAGAACTAGGCTGAGAGACCATTTAAAGGCCTTTGCAGGTGTTTTGAGTTAATTAGCTGATTAGAGGTGTCTTCAATATTGAACCTTTCTACAATATTCTAATTTTCAGAGATACCAAATTTGAGATTTTTGTTAGTATTCAGGTATAATCATCAAAGTTAAGAGAAATAAACATTTGAAATATATCAGTCTCTGTGTAATGAATGAGTATAATATACAAGTTTCACTTTTTGAATGGAATTACTGAAATAATGAACAACTTTTTTCATGATATTCTAATTATATGACCAGCACCTGTAGTTGTATATAGTTTTACTTTTAGCCCTCCACTGTAGGAGAGGCCCACCACAGTTTGTACTTTGCACATTGTAAATAGTTTTGATTTTGCTGCTGACTAATAAACTATTTTGTGACTTATGTGATTGCATCATAACTTTTCATTTTGTCTGTTAAGACACTGGTAGGAAAAGAGTCAACAGTCTGAACCAAACAATTCTATATTCCCTAATAATGTATTTGTGTTTAATGGGATTTAACATGTTTTAACACAAACTCCTTTATGGTTCATAATTCTGGTGACTGAATTACACCAAAGCAATACTGATTTATCAAACTGGAATTTTCTTAAAACAGCTGTTTTAATGTTTTGGCGTTTAATTTTTTATTTAATCTTGCTAACCTTCACAAACAAACAATAGCATAGACACATCTACAAAAGTTTATTGTCAGAATTGCATTAAAGAAAACAATAGCGGTCCGGGGACAGAAAAACAGAAGTATAACAAGAAGAACAACTTTTAACTTTTGCATGACACGTAGTGCATCAGTGCATCCTGTACATCTCTGCCCTCCTCCTCTACACCTTGTGCCACTGCAGGCTCATGTGCTGCTGCTTCAGGTAAATCCCATGAAGTCTCATCAGAGAGCATCTGAAACACATACACAGCATACATATTTTAATACCTAATAGCGACAAACTGCAGCCATTACAGGGTCGTTCACAGGACTGATACACGATAGCTAGCGAACTAGCATTAGCTTACCCTCATATGTCGTCTCGTTCATATCCTCTTGTCTTCGGCTTGATACTGCTGCATCGCCTCCCAAACTCTCCTGTGTGTCTCCTGAGTGTTTCGACTCGCCGCTCTCAGCTTTCTCCGACTCTTCTGTTACTCTGAATCTGACAGAAAGCCACAGACCGAGCAGCAGGTGTACTATCGCCTCCATGTACATTGTTGCATTGCGTTTGTGTCGCACAAAAATGACGGTAAGGGACTTTCGGGCCACCGTGCTATGACGACTCAACCCACGATGAGGTGGTACTCAATGTAATGGAAAAACAACTAAACCGAGACGAGCCGTGGCGCGCCGAGTAGATGCTAAAGGAAATGCTAAAGGAAAATTTGTCTTGCACCGCATGTATCAACATTTGGGAAAGAGGACCGAGTCTTTAGCGGTTGCTAATAAAGTTTTGTTTTATTGAGTATCCAAACCAACGTAGAGGTGAATAGCGCCACCCAGTGTATCGGAATGTGTTCACAAGCTCTGCGTCAATCCATTATCTGGAATCGATTTGCCTTGACTTGATGTGCAGGGTAACCAATCAGGTGTTAGGATCCGCCCACCGACTTTGACGGGCGAGGTTGACAGATAAAATAAATTCATGATCCACTGCAACGCAAGGACCATGAAATAATTAATTAAATAGTGAAATAATGAAATATGTTTTTTACTTAAAATAATTGTTATTTTAATAAATTAATGACATATTTAATAACACATTTATGTATTTAATTCCAATTTTAATTAATTAATGACATATTTAATGCCAATTTTAATTAATTAATGACATATTTAATGCCAATTTTAATTAATTAATGACATATTTAATTATTTAATGATATATTTATTTAATAACACATTTAAGTATTTAATTCCAATTTTAATTAATTAATGACATATTTAATTCCAATTTTAATTAATTAATGAAATATTTAATTCCAATTTTAATTAATTAATGACATATTTAATTAATTATTTAATGATGTATTTATTTATTTAATTTTGGCACTTTTAGTCCTCCATACTCAGCGGGTTCCTTCGCTTCAATTACAGTATATGACTTGGAGGAGAATTTTACAGTGTTGCAGAGCTGTGTGCTAAAGATGCTCTGCTTGCTGTGTCACCTCATTCTAAGAAACAAAGCAACGAAAAAAAGCGAAGTTGTGTTTGTATTTTTATGTGTTGCGCTCCTCCAGATGTTGCTCCAGCAGAGGTTTGGCTGAGAGATGATGTGTTTTTCTGGAGTCGAGGCTATCAGCTTGCACTGCAGAGACACCAAGCAGCCACAAGCCACTGCTGATTATGTGATGCATTATTAAATTCTAGCTGATATAAAGTCAGTGCAGATAACGTATGATGTATCTGAAATCAGCTAGTGGGAAAGTACAGGTGCAGTAGCTCTCAGGGGGACAAGATCTCTGCTGGCTGATGTAAATACTGTTGCAGTGTTGAGCTGTATACATATACATATACATATACATCTCTGTAGTCTTGAAGCTCAGCACGGCTTTGTCTAACGTTGATGTACAGTTCCTGTAATGGAAAAAAGAGCCTTGGTCTCATCACAGCCAAAGCAGTGTCACTGAAAAGGCTTTGTTTATTAGTGGGACACACTGAGCACACAGCAGTCAATAACGTCTAAGCCCAGTCCTCAGTTTGTAATGATTTAGAACAAGCTGTAAAGCAGCACTTCAAGCTCAGCAACAAACATGGAGAATGCATCATTATTGGTTTTGGTTGAAGGCAACTACATTTAGAGAAGCATTAACCTAAGAGGTTTTTTTATATATATATATATATATATATATATATATATATATATATATATATATATATATATATATATATATATATATATATATATATATATATATATATATATATATATATATATAACCTCTTAGGCTAATGCTTCTCTAAATATATATATATATATGAGCTTAAAATTAGTTTTCCCAGCTAATTTTAAGATCTCAATATTCTAAATATCACATCTTATCTCAAGAAATCTTACCAAGCCATTTTCACTTGTTCTATTGGCAGATTTTTTCACTTATTTCAAGGTAAAAGTTCCTTTAAATAAGTTTTTTTTGTTTGTTTTGAGAGGAGCATTTTTTCCAGTGTTCTACCCAAGAGCCATGAGAGACCTGAACTCTGCCAATCACTAAATATCTGGATGCGAGTGTCCATCAGCAATTTACAGAATTTGGAAATAACTCCATTGTTTGCATCTTCTATTATATGCATATTCTTCTTATGTGCACCTTCTATTTATATACTGAACCTGTACATTTGCTTACATACAACTGCACCTTGTATTTTGCACTACAAGTCATTACCAGGTTCAAACGTTACACTGCTGTTTTTATAGTGTTTTTAATACACCAGATAAGCTATCCCTACTGTGTCCATAGTTTGCACTTTGACATATTATTAATTTTTGTTATATTTTTATGTTTTCTATTTGCTCATTTCTCAAATAAAATGTTGTCTGATTGTGTGAATGCACAGACAAGATTGCTGCTTAATTTCGGTATACAATGTGCAGCTATGAAGGAATTCTAGTCTGCTCCAGCCTTCAAATGTGGACTTTTGCTCCTCTTTGAGCAAAATCGCTGCTCCACTGACATTAAATTACATGATAACAGAGCACCATTACAGGGGTGATAGCGGTTTGTTGCGCCTCCTAGGTGGAGGAGGTCCCTACTGGCCGCTATGTATGGGGATGATATCCAGTGATAAGAACCATTTAATGGGCTGATAAACTTAAGGATCCACTCCCATCAGGTTGCAGGTGGAGCTTTCTTTATCACTGCTCTTCTTCAGAAATCTGTCTCCACTTCAAACATAAATCACTGTGCACTGAAGTTTTACTGTGTTGGAGCAGAGTCAAAGGTGAGCTGGTTTGCTGAGCTGCAGTGAGTGAGCAAAAGTGTAGAGTCACTTCTCAGCCATGTTAGGCAAGAAGGGATTATTTTAATGGATTAAACTTCTAAAGATATAACTTTGATGCACAGAAAGACATTTTAGGGTTCTAATGAAAGATATTGAGGTCATAGATTAGCTGTCAGGGTTTGTTTGGTTCCCTCATTTTTATAATACTACCTCATTGGAAACACCAAATGGTCCACCCACAGACTTACATTTGCTTCTTCAGCTGGAAGAAAATCTCTTTACTCTTTAAACAAAGGCTCAAGAAGTCTGAGACAGGAGCTGGGCAGAACAATGGACGAGCAAACAGCCAATTACAGCCGCAAAGCAGGGGATACACGGCAGACATCAAAACACCTTATGAGCAAAATTCAGCGATTGAAACCATAATGGCACAGGAAAAACACATTGTTTTTTAAAGAGGGTTTTTTTGGGGGGGGGAGCTAGCAGCAGTCAGAGGCATCCCGCTTTGAAGCACTTTTGCGTCGGCTTCAGCCTCAAGCCGCGTTAGATGTAGAAAACAATGATACTATTAAACTGCTGAAAGAGAACCAAAGCAGGTGAATTCTGCATTAGAGAACTAAAACAAGTAAAAGACGCTGTAAAGCTCTGCAGAACTGAGGGAAAAGACTGAATCAGATGCCAATTCTTCAAACAGTGCTCATTTGTGACAGACTAGTCAACATTTTTGCAATGCTTATGTCTTCCATCTGAGTAAACTAGCTGCATTTAAACTGTCATTCAGATAGAAAAGGCTCCATTTTCCTGTTAATTTTTACACAAAGTTACTTTTGTGATGTTGAATACAATATTTTTTTGCCCTGTTTGTATGCTACTGAACCCAGATGTTTCTCCTATGGTCGTTGATTGTCACTGACTTGCTCTGTGAATATTTTTTGCATCAATTAGGGATGGTGAGATTCAAAGTAATATCTGTATATTGCGTAAATCCATCACTACAAGCAACTGTCACATGAATGTAGCCATGTAATCTGTTGTTCATCAGAAAATATTGATCATAGCTGCTTTAATGATATGAATTGGTCAAATAAAGCTCCAAAACTAAACTTGGTATTCATTGCGTCACATTACGCTAAGTTTACACTCACAGTGCATCCTTTGTGGCAACTTTATGTTGGATGTAATTGTTTGTAGTTATCTAGATACCGTAATAAGCCAAAAAATAACAACAAAACACAGCTTGATGAAGTGAAAGTGTGCGTTTTGTGTTAAAATGAGCGTGGAATCTTGGTATGAAAGCTGAAAGTCAGACAACCGCAACTATCCTGAGGATGAGTGTGATCGCAGTCGGAGCAGGCCTCCTCCTCCATGCTGGTGTTTGACTTCTCACGACAGACTCCAGGTGAGGCGTGAAACAGGTGCATCATCACCCCTGAATGGCATCTGTGCATTCATGCCTCGAGGATCACTTTAATGTGTGCACTTTCATGTATTATTTTTCTTGTGTGTAACTTCCGTGCCCCGTTTTCACGTTTCAAACAAGGTCAAAAGAAAACAGGTTACAAATGGAAAGCGGAAGCATCAGTAGGTGGAGTGTGACAGGTGAGTGACACGAGTGATGAGCAAATGTAGGGCACAAAACATCCAGCTGCCTTCTGAGTAAAAGCAGTAAAGACTGTCTTATTAAGTGTCCATCTTGTTAGTGGCATTTGAAGTTTAGTTTTCCCTAAAGTTTGATTCATTTCCTAATTTTGTGCTTGATAATTTTAAACCCTGTGAGCCTCTTATCTGTCATTGTTATTTTAAGATGGATTATCTGGACTGTTATTCACCATCCACACAGTTTTCATGTAAGACAGATGCAGCTTGATAATCACAGGGTTTGATGCTTTGAAGCGATAACTACTAGTTTTAATGTCAAACTCTCTTTTGATAAAAATTCACATCACAACTAATACATCAAAACAGCGGCTGTGTAATGTAGCTGCAGTGAAGTCAAAGTGATAAAATAAAAAAAAGAAGAAGAAAAAATAGCAGTGTGACAGAAGAACGATTTCAGATAATAAAAACAATTTTGGCCTAAAACCTGTGATGCTGTTTCCGATCTTCACGTCCTTTCTGGTCATTGAACCTGCAAAAAAGATGATCAGTCTTCAAAGATAACTCAGACACGCATGATCGTTATTATTATTATCATGATGCAGCTCATTTATGGTGATTCTTGAACTGCAAACATTGGCAGACTGCACTCAGTTTGAACCGTGTCATCCGTATGGCTCAGGAACAGAAAGCCTGACAATTTTTACACTCTGCAACACTACAAAAATAAGAGGTTGTCAAATCAAGACGTCACATCTCCATGTTTTGTGGCCGAATAACAGAAGCCCATGAGAAGAAAATCGATCACACAGAAAAACATATTACACACCACAGTTCTCCTCAACACAGATTTATTTTTAGGTCTGAAGTGGGACAAAATGTGAGAGAAAACCCATTACAGTGCCAAGCTTTTTCTAATCCACTGCTCATTATATTATTCATGCATTTGTGGTTCTGATACATGAAGTCTGAACTTGAGAATAGGATCTTTCTGGACCTGAGAACAGGATTAGGAGCATTACATTAGAGGACTGACTTTCTTGAGCTCTCAAATCAAAATTACACATTGAACCTCATCTCCTGTAAATTGTCTCCCAGCTGGAAAAAAAAAGACTTTCAATAAAGTGCAAAATCCCAGGTGCTGCAGACTCTGATGAAGATAACAGAGGTGAAAAAAGCTCATTTTTTTAGCGGCCTAGTAATAATATTACTGGAGATCTTATTATCGTGGTGAATTGAGGGATAGGCGAAATAACCCGTAATTCACTGGCACTGCCTTTTAACCCTTTGAAACTCCACTTTGACCTTGCAGAAACTCTGGATCTTCTCCTTGACACTAAACTTTCTTTCTATTTTGCTTCTTGTGTACGATTCAACCAGTGCCAGAGTCTGAATCTGTACCATTTGGATACATTTTAGAAATAAAGAAAGGAGCACCTCCAATTTTTAATGATTTCTTCTCTACATTTAAGTCCTTTGTGCCACTGTTCTTTCATTTGGAACAGTAGTGGGCATGAAAAACAACAACACTTATTTATCAAAAAGATTATTATGCAAAGAACAGCTAGTAGTACTCTGTCCTGTCAAAGCATCGCACGCTAAAAGCTCAGATGTAATTATTTTTGAAGGCAATATCTGGCATTTCTTGTCAAATAGCTTTATTTCCTTATTCCCAGCACTACCCTGTTTCAGCTTTTATTTAATCAACAGAAAAAGCCATCCGATGAGAAATATTCATATAATATCTAAAGTAGCTTAAGGGCCAACAGTTGGTTTGCATCATTTTCCTGGACTAAAGGTCAGAAAACGCTTATGTGACGCCACAGTGGCCTGGGGGTTGGTTTGTAAAACATAAACAGGACACCATAGGACATCTAGAATGACTCAACTTGTTTTAAATTACGTCAAAGTTGTTCATAATTACTCCAAAGTTGTCATGAATGAATCAGAAATTCGTCAAAAATGACAGAAATTTATACAAAATGACTTGAAGTTTGTCCATAATTACATAAAATATGTCTAAAATGACAAAAATGTGTCCTAAAACAATCAGTCAGAAATTGCTCAAAATGACACAAAATTTGTCCAAAATTACCAGTGTTATCTAGAATGATTAACTACACTGAACTTGTCCAAAATTATCCAAAATGTCTCAGAAGTTGTCGATGTTCTGGACTTGGAAAGTTCACAGTCTGGCTCTCAGATCAGGATCAATCTGCAGCACCTGTGAGATTGAGCTCAGCTGTGTGCTGTTGCCAATCAGCTGGGCGGGGATATAAGGAGGGATCACCCAGCTGCTCAGGTGGTTGTGGGCAGGTGACCTGGAAGGTTCAACACCATCAGTTGGTCTTCTTCTGGAAACCTGAGTGTCTTTGGCTTGTGTCGGTGCACATAACAGAACCCAGCACTTCTCTGCCTTTGTTTTGTTGTTTTGGGGAATGTTTTTCTTTTAAGGGGTCTCAGCTTTTGTTTGATCTACCACCTTTGGAAGGTTTAGTGGAGGATAGTGGTATTTAGTAATACACTATCCTCTTTTAGACCACAGAACTACATTTTCTGTTTTGTGCAGTTTTTGTTAGTTTCACCCGTAAACAACCTTGGTTCATTAAGTTCGTCTGAGACAGGAGGGGGTGAAATGTAACAGTCGAGCCTTTTTAAATTTTATTTATTTTTTTTAACACCTTTTTGCCACAATTTTACTACACACAGCAGAAGTGACTCAGATTGTGCAGGGAGGAGGCTTGTGAAGCTGTTAGCATCACGCCACACTTGTTTTAATATAGCAGAAGGATGAAAAGAGTAAATAAAGCCTTGTTGTCAGTGGTCAGAAAAAGGTTCATGATCTGTAACAAATGCTTCCATGAAAAGTGCCCTCTAGTGTCACAGGAAAGACCAGTGGGATGTCTTCTGTCTGTGTCTCTTCGCTGGCTGTCAGTCAGTGGGACAGCACTTCTCTAATAACAGCAGATGAGCCTGGGTCCTATGGCTGAGAAATCCACTGCCAGTTTTCACACAAAACACAAGCATAGGTGGAAAAACCTGCGTGTGAGAGCAAGTATTCCACATTCTCTCAAGTCCTGAATTAGAATTTAACTCTAATTAACTGAAAGTGTTGCTGACCTTTCAGGGAAAATCCTGCAGGAGTTAACAACATAACAGAAACGTGCAGTATGATGCAGAAATTAACGAGGAAAGAAGTCCTCCTGTGATTGACCTGTGGTGGGAAGAGCGCTGCGTAGACTTTTTTCTCTCCTAGCAATTAGCATGTGTAGGGCATGTGGGTTAATTATAAACTCTGACATAGTAGCCTGAAGTATTTTTTCATACATTAACCTGCTGGATGCAGCTATCTGCATCATATAAACTATTATTCCAAAACATTGTGAGCTCCAGTAAAACGTTGATAACTGCACCCATCAGTGATCAGGTCAGAATGTCTGTTCATAACTGCTGCAGGCTCTGCTGTGGTACACTGTAAAAATCAATAAATAAAAAATCTGTACAGTGACGATGAAATGATGTGGTGGCAAAGGTGGGATAAAAAAAAAAAAACTAAAAACAAATGGCGCAATTCTGTAACATTCCAAAAACTGGCTCCAAAAGACAGTGAAAATAACAATATATATCTATAAAATAGTGAAATTTTTAGAAGATTGTATAAATTTGCAGTCACATATTGTGAAAGAAAGAACACTGCAAAAACTCAAAAATCTTACCAAGCTTGTATGTCTCATTTTTAGTCAAAATGTCTCATCCCACTCGATTTAAGATAAATTCACTTAACAAGTGACATTTCAGCAAGATGGAGGGACTTGTTTTAAGACAATGCATCTTGAATATCTTAAGTCAAATAATCTTGAAATTATCTTGTTTTAACCCTTGTGTCATCCCGCATATTTTAAAGTTTGAAAATGTGGAAAAAAAAAAATTCACAATGAAAACTTCCACATTTTCCACATTTTTTGATGGGGGGAAAAAATGTAAAAAAATGTTTCTTTAAGAACATTCGGGGGGAAAAAAACAAAATCCAGCGAAATTCTCTGGATTTTGGTTGATTTTTTTTTTTTTTGAATGTTCTTGAAGAAAATATTAGAAGTTTTACTGATAAATATGTAATCACTAAATATTTTTAGGATTTTTTTGGAAGATTTTTATTCATTTTCTGAAAATATTTACATTTTTTAATATATTTTATTTTAAAAAAATTTTATTTCTTGCCAAATTTGAGGATTTAAAAAAAAAAACTTATAAGGGAAACTTAAGGATTTTTTTTCCCTGAAGGTTTTGCAAATTTTTACAAATTTGCAGAATTTTTTTTTGCAGAATTTTTGGATTTTTTTTCAGACAAGGGAACAATATTTTTTGGTGCCGTAATTGAGGACAACAGGAGGGTTAAGACACCTAAGCTTGACAATCCTGGTAAAATAGAGCTTAAAATAAGTTTTCCTGGCTAATTTTAAGATCTCAATATTCTAAATATCATATCTTATTTCAAGAAATCTTACCAAGCCATTTTTCATTTGTTCTATTGGCTGATTTTTTTCACTTATTTCAAGGTAAATGTTCCTTGAAATAAGGTTTTTTTTTTTTTTTTTTTTTTTTTTTCTTGTTTTGAGAGGGGCATTTTTTTTCCAGTGAAATACTTGAATAATTTTAAAGCTCTGTTCATCTCTGATCAGTGATTAAACCTGTAAAAATAATTTCTGCGCATCAAGTTGTACAACTGAAATAATACAGCTACGTGTTTGAACCAGAATCCGATTCTAAAGAGGAAAAATAGAACAGAAAGCTAGCTGTTGCAAGCTGACAGGGTTGGTTCATTAGGTTAGTTTCAAATGAAAACCTTGAAATCTGATTCTTTGTCATCAGCGTTGTGGAATTTTCATCGATGTTGAGAGAATGAGGAAGCAGACTCAGAGACACACCGGAGACTCAGATGGTATAGGATGAGAATAAGGTTTACTGACGTCAGGAGAAGTGATGCAACAAAGCAGCAACGTTCATGTGAGCATTGCCAGCATCAGTTCTGGGGATTCTCTTCAAGCTTTGGGTATATATTGTAGTTGGGAGGAATGCCAACCTAGCACAGAGATAAATGATCTGCTCAGGCATGTCAGACTAGATAATATCGAATCTTGACCAGGTCAGGGAGTCCTGACATATCTTCTTCTACAACATTTGTCTTTCTCACATGTCTTCTTCCTACAGTATCTGTCTTTCTCATGGCCATATTAAGGTGAGACAAGGCCTGAACATGCTCACAGCCTAAGTACAGAGAAGTAAAAGGGGAACAGTGTCCAAGGGTGGTAACCTGTAGGATAATATGAAGAGTTATAGGATGATTTAGGATGACTTCGGTTAACAGCTGCAAGGAAATATTTTGGAAAGATTCATTGTTCCTTCATAATCAGGACAGGCCCACAAAATTTCACCAAAATGCAGGAGCTCAGCCAGCATTCAAGAATGACTATGGGGGGATCTGATATGGACAGCTGTGAATTCTAAATATGCAAAATGCCTTTTATTTAAGCTGTTTTGAGAAGAAAAACACATGTTTTCCATTTCATAAATACAGACACTTCTTCCATAAAAAGCTGCAAAAAAGACACAAATTAGCTCATGAAATTTCACCAAAATGGAGGAAATGATGTGTTCAGCACTCAAAAATGACTGCAGGCCCATTGCAAAAGCTAAATATGCAAAATTTTATTTGCATCTAAACTGTTTTGGGAGAGAGTGAAAAACACTATTTGTGAAACCCCATATTTTGAGGCTGCATCAGTTGTTTAGTTAAATTAATTTTTTTTCAATTCAGTGGATTACATTTCTAATTACAAAAACAGACAAAAACCCATGTATTTTATATTCAGTCACCGACTACAGTTCAAAGTAACCTGACCCAGCATTTTGTGGCAGAATGTCCAGTGGGAAATAAATGGAAAATCAGCTCCTTGCAGTAACTGTTCACCTCCTGAACTTTCCATTTTCCTGCCTAAACCTTCTTCAGTCTCAGCATTAAACCTGCTCTCAGCTGTGATGCAGACAAGAGGCTCTTTTTTAAACAGGCTCATCAGTTGTGACTGTGAATATTCAGAGTGACTCGGAGTAAAGAAAGCGAGCTGTGGGACACGTCGCTTTCAAAGCCGGCGAAACACACTCAGGGGATGTGTTCCTTTTGTTTTCTCCAAATGACTCGCGTTTGCATGCAGCTTATCATCTTGGAAACACATGTGGTCTTATCCGGGAAGCCACAATTTGTTCTCTCCGGTTGCAGATCTTCTCTCGAACAATCATCTGCTCCAAAAGAGCCAGAGGTCTGACCATTCAAGTCTGAGTCCTCGAAGGATCTCATCTGTGTTTTGTGTTCACCTGATATTTGCTTCACTAACAATTACATTACTGCCACCATTTTTGAATCCCAGAGCAATCCCAACGTGAACTAGAAGGATGTGAACCACTTTCAATTTCCTTTGTGAAAGGTTGTGAATATTGGTTCTTAGGTCTCCCACGGTGCACAGAAACGATGTCAATATTCGCGCTGAGCAATTTGTTTTCTATTTGCAAGTCCACCTGCGTCTCTGCACAGGTCACCTAAACCACAACCTATTCATCTCATTTTCTACTGAGCTTTTATGAAATGCTTCCAAATTGACTTTGTCACCCGTTTCGGGGGAGGGGAGGGAGTCACTTGTACTCCTTGACTAGTCTATTTCCATTCTGGCTGATGAATTTTGAGATGCACGTATGACAGTTGTGTCTCCCAAGTCCCTCACCTCCTTTTTTTTGGATCTGTTTAGGGAGAACATTTTGTCTTTTCTCTGCATTTGGACCACTATTATTAAATGGAATAAGTGAGAAAATCACACCATCGCAATTTGTTTTTATCCTCGAGAGCTCCTGCCACAGAGGACAGCTAAAAACTACAATTTCCCTGCATGAAAAAAACTTTCTTCAAACAAAAAGCCACTCAGTGCAGTGTGTTGTATTCACAGTCAGACAGAGAAATGGAAAATGTGATGATGGGAAGCTGCTCCAAAGTTTAACTGAGGTGTTGCTGAGTAATAACAGACAAAGAATTCTTAAGATGCGGTCAGTCTCCTAACCTTTACATCTCAACAATTTACACACTGCATGCTTTATTTTTGCCTTTTGCAGACTTTCTATTACTACGTTTTAGACATTATATTGTATTTGCTGGCAGGAAGCAGGCAGGCCAGAAGCGAGCATCATCCAGACTGATTTTTCTGTCAACACCACGGTCAGTTTGTCCCAGAGTTTAACAATCTCCAAGGGTTTTATTTTTTTCCTCCCAAATAAACTATCCCCCATTATTCCCACGGGGCAGAAGGATGCCGCTGTTGTTTACTGGCCATCTCCAATCCCCAAGGACTGTTTTCGGACATTTTTTTTTTTTTGATTCTGTTCGTCTGTGCTGAAAATATCTAGCAAAGGTCAAAGCCCAACAGTTCTGTCACGCCTTGGTAATAAAATCTCGACAGCCTCCTTCAAAACAAACCACCCTGTTTTCACTGCAGAGTTTTGTTTTGGGGTTTTTTGATGTGGGCTTTTGACAAAGTTTGTTAGAGAGCAGCATTAAATTAGATTTTTTTTCCCATGTATGTTTGTTGAGTGTAATTTATACGCACACGCACACACACACACACACGCGCACACACACAAAAGTTCCCACACAAATAAAAAAACAGCAAAAATGCTCTCCACCCACTCATTCTTGAACCAGATAATATGAATCTTATCTTAACAATTACAAACCTTTAACCTCTCATAAAACACTTAAAGCAGTAATCTGACATTGCAGGAAATACACTTGTTCTTGCCAGGGGTGACATGATGAGATTGAAATTTTGTGTAAAAGCCAGCCTGGTTCAGTCTCAAGGTACCACCTCCAACAAATCTCACTATTAAATTTGTATATTTCTTAGTTGAATCTGTACAAAAATGTGACTGTACAAATCATGCGTTATGATTTTATCAGGTCAGTAATAAAGAAGATTTAATGTGATAAGTAGTGAGTTTTAAGTCCCTGTGTTGTGCAGTCAGTGTTTGTCTTCCATAGTTAGCCAATGCACTGATCATAGACCGTATATAAAAAAGTAGCATAGTGTCAGAGTCTGAAATGCTGAAATACCTTAACCCTGCATTCTTTCCAACAACCACCAGGGGGTGACTCATCTGGATGCAAAAAAAAGGTCCAGTTGTATACAAGTCTTCTCCTCGCTTGATTTATTACCTTAGTAATCAAATTCCTAATGAATTTATGGTCTAAATCTATAGTTTTAAATCTCTTTCAAGACAGCAGGGTGATCACTTTGTAAATTATGGTCCCATTTAGAGTAAAACAGAAAAAAAAGCTGGTATGCTTTGATTGACAGTTGCAATCGTACAGGCATGCGTTCAAAAGACCAAGATAGTGACACACAAAATGTCAGATTGAAATCTTTTAAACGGCGGTCCACAAAGTAAAGGGTGATGCCATGGTGGCTACGTTCATCTTCTACATATAGCCAATGGTACCAACTAAACAGATACAGTTAATTTAAGCTGGTTTTGCAACACACGCATGACTTTGTGTGAACTAAGAAAGTTTTTTCCTCATGTCTCTGTTTATTGCAGTTTTAAATCCACAGGATTAACACAAATGTTTTGCTCAGGAACTCATATGGATGTATCATCACCTCTGCCCATGCCGTCTTATGCAAATTTGCATCTAATATATTCTTCCCATTTACTTTGTTGTCTTCCCCCGTGTGATCACAATTTTGGAGGAGTTGCAGAGCAGATTTCATTACCTTCAGGCAGAATCAGGCACTCTGTAGCTGTCTTTATGATTAACCGTGTCCTGCATGTAGCTTCATATTTAGCATAAAGGCATCAGTGTTGGCTCAGTTCTTTTATCTAACTCTTGCCAAGAAAGCAAATTACAGGCTGTCTACACTACCTGTATTCCAAGTTTTTCCAAAAACAGAGTAACAAATCCTGTAGGCAGTCTTCTTTTTATTCTTTCTTTGGCTATTACACCGACACACATTCATCACCAAGATACAAAGCGGTCATATAGTTTTTTTTAGGTGGTATAAACCAGTTCAGTGTTGGAATAAATACACAACCATCTAGCTTGGCATAGATCTTATTGTACAAATGCTGCTTTCAGTTCATAGTGCTCGACATTTTATAACATCAACAAGTACATCTTTTTAAATAGAAGTGCAGATTCAATGTTGGCAGTAACAGCTGATTTTCCCCCTGCCCCCGAGCCCACGTTTCAGATAAAACAATATAAAATATCACTATGATAAAAGTACACTCAGCAGTAGTCAGTAAACAAACACGGGTTCTTTTCTTCTTTTCTGGTGCTTTGAACTTTGACGACTCTACACTGGTTATTATATTGCTGCATGATGAAAAGCTTGAAGTTTCCTTCATTTTCAGATGAACAGCCATGTGTTTGAAATGGAGAGGTGAAAAGGTTCCATGTGCAGAGAGATTTTGAAACCACTAAAAGACCATTGAGACCATTATTTCACATCAGCTTCATCTAAATGGGAGTTGGAACATTCAGCCCTTAAAAACCCCCGTTGTGCTTCCAGTCTGACAAGCCACAATTTAACAACTTGGTGTGCTGTAGTTCTTGTACAATATCTCAGACTACATTATGGTAATCAGCTCCTATCGGGCTGCATATGTCATCATTTCACATTCTCCAGCACATAAAGACCTAAGTGGTGAGAAACACTAACCTAACTCTTTCCTGTCCTACTTACACAGATTGTCTGTCAAGGCTAACATACATTTTGAAATGATTTCAAAAATGTGACTTCAGCTCTTGGTGGCACTTGATCCTCTCCTCTGCTCTGTCATTAAGAACATTGTCATGACTGCGTTGCTTTGTCGTATTGCTGTCAAATATGTTGCAACACTGAAAAAATTCTCTTATTTTTGATTTTCAGATGGAAGAACATTGTATGGATTTTTACAGTGTTTGACCAATAACATTTACTGCATTCATGTAGTATGGAAGTGCAATCTAACAGGACTGGGCCTCAATCTGAGGCTGCACCGATTGTCTTTTGGGACACAGGATCTTTGAGAAAGCCCTTCGAAAGCTGCTGTGGCACAGAGGGTACAAGAACGGGTTGATGGCGGAGTTCAGCCACAGAAGCCAGAATGTCATCTCGTACCAGTAGTTCGCCACACACTTGCCGCTGCAGGCAGCACGGATGATCATTAGCAGAGTGTACGGAGCCCAGCATATCCCAAAAGTGCAGACTATAATGGCCAAAGATTTGGCGATCTTTTTGTCTCGGGAAAGACGAGATCCTTGTATCCTACGGCCGGGAACCACGCAGGAGGCTGAGTGCTGAAATAGCCTGGAGTTTTTCCTGTTTGGTGAGAGCTTCTCCCGCTGCATGAATATCTGGCTGGTGTTCGGTTCCCCACTAGAAGAGGGGTTCAGCACGTCATCGTCCTCTATGACAGCAGAGATCGCAGTGGGCTCGCTGGACGACACTTTCCGAGTCTTGACAAAAAACACAGACCAGGCTGATGCTTCTTTGTGCTTCTTAATGGTTTTCGGTGGCTTGGGTTCATCCTCAGCGCAGGCGCCTCCTCTCTTATTCCTGCGATGAACGTTCAGGTAGATGCTGAGGTTGAAGAAGGCCACCGACACGAACGGGGTGAAGAACTCGAAGGTAGACGCGCTGAGCAGGAAGTACCAGGTGAAATAAAACTCCACGTAGCACTCGTGGGATGGGACGATGCTCTTGCCAACAATGGTCTCCCAGAAGATGATGGCGGGGCCGTAGAGGAGGAAGGCCAGCACCCACACCGCCACCATCTTCAACACAGCCTGGCGGGTCATGTTCCTCTGAGCTCTGTATTTAACCTGTGTCAAAAGAGAGGCACAAGTGTGACTCACAGTGATGTAAGCGTAAAAAGAAACTCAGCTACATGGCTTGTAACGTTTCAAACAGCTGCTCACATACTAACAGGCTGATAAACGAACTGGATTCTGCTCCGGGTGTCTTCTTCAAATGAAGCCCTTGTTGTATTGTGATGCCTCAGAGCAGCCGAGAGATGCTGCAAATAAAACCCTCTCATGAAGCTCTCATTCTATAGCGTGCCACTGAAGCCAATGAGGGAAGGGGAATGTCGGGCTGAGAGCCACATTCTCTGATGCAACACAAGTATAAAAGAGACATCTGTTTGCTGCTGATCCACTTCTCCTTCACCATCATCTGCCGCTCATTCTCTTTGCACTCGCTCCGTTTTCACTTCAGTCTAAACTCTATCATTTAGAAGGCCTCCTCTATTTACCACTCTGTCTTTTGTTGTTTTTTTTTTTCTTTTTTTTCTTTTGTCTGATACCGTGAAATGTCTCTCTGCACTTGCAACAGCTGGATACGTCATGGTGGGACAGCAGTGCGGCAAATGTGACTGTGGTCGAAGAGCAGCTTAAAAAAATCCGTTAATGATGAAACAGACTTCCATTTCTTGATGCTTATAATTGATTTTGGCCTCAGTCACTACAAAAGCAGAAATTTCTCTGTTGTAAATAGAAAAATTACTGCTCTCTGTGGATTGAAAATGAAGAAATAAATACAGCGATTTGAGACTGAGCTACTAAAATGAAACTATTAGACAAAAGTAGCCACAAGCAATGAGAAATTCCTGCAAGTGTTGTTGTCATGACCACCTAAACCGAGACCAAATCATGACTAAGGTTGGTGTTTACTGACACTGAGACAAAACCAAAACCACATCAGTGCAAATTTGACATCGCATGACACATGCAGGACAAAATGTGGAACATGGTGCTGCACAATTAAAACTAATACCCTGAAACCTACAGCACATGCTGCTAATAATACAGCTAAAAGGGCTGAACGATTGGTTGATTTCAAACCAAAATCACAATTTATAACAATGCAAAGGCTGCAATTTAGTGTATTTGTTAGGCAGAATTCTGCTCCAGGGTTTAAACTGTTGTTTTAATGGTTTTACAAATTCTTACTGTCCTCCTCGTGTGACAGTTTTGAAATCAATTCTCATCTGTAAGAAAAGTAGCAATTACTTACTTTCATTAAAATCATTCAACCCTTATAGCCAATATTCCCTCTGGATGAGGGATGAAGACATTTCTGAAGGGTTTCCATGTCTAAGTGCCAAAAAAGTTTGTGGTCCAGCTGTCTCAGTATGCGATCCATTGCAGAATTTACATAATGCTGTGAGTTTTTTAATTAAGCTGTTTTGCATATTAACTCTTAGTAGTTTAGGTAGCAAAAATTTAAAACAGGAACTGTGGCTTACATGGCCTTGCAGACATAAGCCTCTTGTAAGCTTCTTGAGCATTCACTTTTTTGAAGTGGGAAAGGTGAAACTTCTAATAGAAACAAAAATGTCTTTACTTTGAATTGACTCGGGTTATTGGTTCCATTTGAAGCAGGAAGTTCTACATCTAATCTCAATAATGACATATACATGAACCCATGAAACAATCCAACAATGCACAGGAAATTCAGTGATATCTCAGCAGCTGTGGTGTGGATCAGCATAGTTGTTTAAAAAGTGAGTTCTCTTTGTCTGTAGACTTACATAGCCAGATCTTTCACCACAGCACTGGAGAATGGTCTGACTGCACCTCATCATCATTCTGCTATAGAGGGGTGGAGGTGGGAGGCAGGGGGTGGAGGGGGGGACTTGCTACTTTGAGGTGGTTGATCTTCTAGAAGCAAAGGGCATTTTTAAAACATGCAGATGGCCGAAGAGGAAGAGAAAGCTGTGTGAAATAATGGCAGACTTATGCCTGAAGCATACATCTGGTGAGTCTGACTACTTTGACAAAAACAAGATCGAGTAAAAATGCCGCTGATTTTCAAAGAGTTGCAGCTGACAAACATATATGTATTAATACACATATTTGCTATTGTGGTGGCTTTAGTAAATTTGAAATAACAGACTGCAAGACCATAAAAATCTTCGCATCTGAATATTACAGCTTATGCCTATCAAGGACAAACAAACACGCCTGAAAGACCTTTTTATTTTTGATGACTAATAATGATTATATGTAGGGAAAAGTGGCTCTGATTAAAGCCCCTTGGAAAAGGCTGTTTTTTCAGTCTTCTACTTCCATGAAATTGGGGGACTCAAAAGGAACAGATATTAAAATACAACCATCAAAATCAAAGCAGAATAAGAAGTAATATTCTGAATTTTAGTCTCTAATATAAGTCAGGCTCCAGAAAGTGCTGCATAATGCAGCCCAGCAGAATTTTTAACAACCCCATCCTGCTTCATGCATGTCAACCCCTTTGGATGAAAAATCAGTAAATTTAATAGAAAATCCTTATCAAACTAAAAATAGCAGCAAAGTGCATTTTTTCAAAAAAGATGTTGCATCATTGTATTGGCAGATAAAAAAGAACATGCACACTCCCCAGACTGTGAGGTATGAAGGTGGTAGGGTCCGATGTGTTTGATGTAAAGCTAAAGCAAACTGCAGCAGAGAAATATACATCAAAAGGACAATCAGCTACAGATGACTATGTTTGTCTTTCCTAAATCCAATGACCCGAGAAATGTGCAACTTCATAGCACGACACAATCTCATGTTGGCGTCAGTGGACCCTTACCTGACCTCGTCACTGACCAGACCAAGCTTCTCCCACACAAATGTTGACATTTTTAATAATACGTATGATTATATTTATACGTCTGTGGAAATTGGGGAAAATCTGTATAATTATGGACATTCCGTATAAGTTAACACCTATGCTGCTTTTAAAATGCCCACTTCTTCCACAACCAACATCCCCTAAAAGATGCAGGAAAAGGAAATTTGGAGTTAAAACAGAGGTGACCCTGATGATATCATTACAATGTCAGTGGGGCTAAATCCAGTTCCTAGAAAAAGTATTCACTCCCTTGGAATTATTGCCCTTTTATCGCCTTTTATGAAGATGGTCGATAGTCCTGACTCTTTCCTGTCAAAGTGAAAACAGATTTGTAAAAATATTGTCAGTTATTCAAAAACATGAAAAGTACAATCCTTCCATTTTGTAATTATGGATTTACTTGGACTCCAAGGGTTATTCAGTGACCTTGAAATTTTCTTATATCCATCCTCTGACTGAAGCAAGGTCACTGGTTCACTCGTCACATGACCTTTCAGATATGACATTTATTTAAGGCACAATCACTGCACTCACATGATCTCTATTTCACAAATTGTGTGACTCCTAGAATCAACTGGCTAGCTTGAATTAGGTGAGTGAGGAGTTGAATACTGATGCAATAACTAATTTTACATTTAATATTTGTAATTAATTGGCATTTTGGTTGAAATCTGTTGTCATTTTGACATGAAAGCGTCTTTTTATGTAAATTTGCATCAAAAAAGAAAACAAATTAACCATGACTTAAATTTGACAGTAGAATTCTTCCAAAGAGGGGTTGAATTTTTTTTATAGTCTCCCTCCTGATGCACATAGCAGAACACAGCTGTTCCCTCAGGATGAGCAGCACTGCGCAAAGACAAGCAAACCCGAATTTCATGCGTAAAATAAGTGGATTTAGACTTTACATTATGCATATTTGTCCCTATTTGGACTGCTGAGTCCAGTGCTAATGTTTGCATTGATAATATTTACTGATCAAATTAAACAGACTGCGAGCTTTAAAATTGACTGGACAAAAAATAGAGATTAAAAGCACACACCCTCATGAGGGAAAAAAGCTGTGAATGTAAATGACTTCTCAGTGCAGCACAAACTGCTCCCGGGAGTGACACATTTTGGGGATGGCTGTGGTATAGTACGTGTAACACAGATGTGTTTCTGTGTGTGTGGTAATGAGCACCTCCACAGTGCAGTCTTATACTCACTGCTCTTGTGACTGACAGGAAGCGGTCATAACTAATGAGGACAATGTTGAAGACTGAGGCGGTGCAGAGCAGGTAGTCCATGACCAGCCACACTTTGCAGAGGCCCTTCCCCAGCATCCACCTGCCTGTCAGGTTGTATGGGATGTACACCGGGATGCAGAAGGCACCTGTAACACACACAAAAACCACACATCTACACACTCTGCATGACGATTCAACACACCCCAACCACGAACACTCACACCTCTCCAGACCCTCCATGCAGCCCTGATGAGAGACCTATTACATGTGACAAAGAAATTATTGGCTGCTGCAAGGTACCAACACAAACCCCATGCAGTGAAAGACATTTCAGGGACAGCAGCAGTCTGACATTCATTAAAGTGTAGGGTATAATTTACCTTTGGCTGCAGATAAGAGCAGAGGAGTGTGAGTGCTTTGCAGAGATGGAACAGGAGGATGCTTCAATTACGCACAATAATCCAGGTGATGAATGAACCTTAAAGGACGGTGCAGTCACCACCAACTCGCTGCTCATCAATAGTGACTCAATAATTATATTGTCGAAAAATGGCAACGTGTTTGGGGCGTGCGCAAAAGGCATTTTATTCAGAGGCAGGAACAAAAGATTTGAAAATCTGGGCGAAATGGCACAGGAGACGTGTTTTTCTAAAAACGAAAGAAAAAATGAACTCACCCACAAGAAAATCGGATATGGCAAGGTTGAGAAAGAAGTAGTTGCTTTGATTTCTCAGGGTTTTATCCACAATAAAAGCCATGATGACCAGCGCGTTCCCCGCCACCACCACGACCACCAGAGTCCCCATGAGGACCGATAAGATCACCACCAGGTATCCCGGGAGGACGGTCCCAGCCTCGGACACCGCAGGCGTCACGTTGCCGCTGGAGTTGGACTCCAGGATGTGCGCGCCCATAGTTAATTCACAGCCAGGATCAGTCACTGTTTTCATTGCACGCACAGAAACAGCGAGCAAGTCCAGCCAGCGGTGCGCTCCACTTTAAGCAGGAGTTGAAGCTGCGTGAAGACCTGTGGATGGATGGAGACACTTTTTCCAAATCTCCCATTTTTCCCCCCACAACAGGTCTTTGATCTAGAGAGACACAGGCTGGAGATAAATCAGATTTTTTAATAATAATATAAATGAAAACTGTAGCTCCTGTGAGTGTGCTCTCTCCTTCCTGCACAGTCAATTCTCTACAGTGGAGCTGTGGGATGTGCGGGTACCTCGGAGCGCACAGTTGCTTTTGTCACAGATGTAAAGATTACATGAGTGGAAATTAAGCACCGCATCCTGTCATATTTTCAAAATATAGCTCTTGCTGCAAACGCTTTCAAGACCAACAAGGGCTGGCAATTTTATTGAATATGCACTCAAGAAGCAATATTAATGCGGCAAGTTACAGTGACTGTTTTTCAAGTTATAATCAAACAAAATAAATTATATTCAAAGCCAATTTGTGGCCTAAAAGGCAGCCAAAGCAAAAATAAAATGATTACATGCTTGTGCCATAAGCCAAAAATCACACAAAATGTGCAGAATTGTTTCGAAATGCCCAACGTGAGTTTACCTGTGAAACAAAGAGGTGCAGAAAATCCTTTTATTTTGAAGCCCATTGAAATCCCATCCTTCCTCAGCTGATTTCTGCTCATTGAACATTTTGCCTCTTTGTCCTCCCTGATCAAAGGCTGAAGTCTGCAATCAAAAGCTGAAGTGGTCCAGAGGCTGAAGCAGACTGAGGTGAAATGAGCTGCAGGCTGCAGGAAGTCAGTCACCATGTGGATGTTCACACCAAGCAGCAAGTTTAGACATTCAGTCAAGTGACTCTAAGGTCAACGTCCAATGTGAATTGCTGTCTTCTTCCTCCTCCTTCGTTTTCTACAGGCCACAGTCTTTAGTTAAGACATGAGCTAATTCTCTAACACCTGATCAATGTAGACAAATGTAAATACTTGCTCCTGTGAGACTTAGTTTAAGGTGTTGCACAATGAAAGTCATTTTACTGACAGAAAAAGCTGCAGTTTACTCTAGAAATTAGTTTGGTACCCCCAAGGTATTTCATATTACATAGGTAAATATAAAATGAGTACAAATACAATTGCTAGCTCGTACTAACTACATATACATTATGCAAAATAGCATACATTTTGAAATAATTCAGCATCAAAACTCACTGACAATAAATGCTCATCACTATTGTTTCCATAATAGTGTGTTATAATTGTGTAGTGGAAAATGTATTATCTACAAGCATTAATGCTTACTAATTATCTGAAAGCATTACAGATTATGTGCAACATTACAATATGTGTAACTTAGTACACATATAGCGATCATAACATTTTGATGCTTATAACCTTTGATACTTGTAGCCTTTGATAACCTTGTTAAGCTGTCTGTGTCTGATGACCTTTTGAGACATCCCATAAGGTAGAGAATGCACGAAAGGAAAGTACCGTTTGTGCAGGATAGACATGTTACCTTTAAACTGACTGCTGTCTGAGGCGTTAAAACCGAGATGTAGCATTTCTAAGAAACAATACATGTCAGCATTTCGAAGAAGCCTTTGACTGATGGGTTTTTTCCCTCATGTGCAGCTTATTTCTCCAACAACTGATAAAGAATTTTCCACAACAACTGCATAGCAGAATTTCCCCCCATTAACACTTTAATTTAATCTCATGTCCTAATGTAGCTTCTCAAAACTGTGGATTTGCCATCACCCATCTTTCAGCTTCTTTTTTGCATGTACTTTGTATTTCTTAATATTGCATCGGTCAAGATGTCAGTACAATTCTGACCTGTCATTGTTTGTTCATCAAAGGGTGTGCTGTGGTTTGTGGTACTGGGATGTTTGTAGCTGATGCTTTGTGGACTTCGTGACTTGGGTTTGCATCCTAGAGACGCTTGATCAGATTGGAATCTGGGGATTCTGGGGGCCGGGTCAATTATTTGGGCTCTTTGTCATGTTCCTTGAGCCATTCCTGAGCAGTTTCTGCTTAGTGGTGGGATGCATTATCCTGCTGGTGGAGGCACTTAGTCTTGTTGCCATGACAAGAGGTGGTGCTTTGTCTGGAACAATGTTTAGGTGGGTGTTATGTGTCAAAGTAGCATCGCCATGAATGCCAGGAGCCAAGGTTTCCCAGCAGAACATTGCATTGTAAGGAGATGATCAGTATGATTCACTTCACCTGTCAGTGGTTTAATGATTTAGCTGCAGCACGTTTCCTGTATGTCTCACTGAATGTCACAGTCAGTGGTTCTGTCCTGAAACTTTTTTTTTTTTTTTTTTTTTTTAAATTAAACCTATTTCCATATCTGAAACTGATGTCACAATGTCCTTGAGCCACCTGGCCTAAATCACATACTTTTGTTTGTATCCTTTCCCTACATAGGACAGCTGCCCTTACAAAGAGTTTACTGTTGCATGCAGCATGTATACAACTGGACACATTACTTTATCATAACACTGAGCTTTGACTGACCTGCTGAAGTATCCCTAGCAGTCTGTATTTCTAAATGAGCTCTCTCCGTCTGTCTCCTCTCGGCTGCACAAGACACAGTGACACAGTACTGCTGTGCAGAGGACTGTGGGTCAGAATGGCCAGAAAGTCATCCAGGCTCCTGTACTGCAAAATCAGAACAGATGTAGGAGGACACCCTGGTATTTTTAGCAAATTGCATTTGACATACTTTGAATTGGGACACACTAAATCATTTTTTGGCATACTGTACAGTACAGTATGGTAGTATGGGTACTGGAAGGCACGCAAATACATACCACTGCACTAAGATGAAAACTCAAAGCACTGGTGGTTCTTTAGGACATGCAGGTGGCAGCTGATGTCATAAAACAGGACATTCTGAAATTATTCATGGTGTAAAATCATTATGAATTAAATTAAAAAGGCGATTAAAAAAGGCAATTTGAAATAAATTCTAACATTCATATAAAACTGATGTGAAGATGATGGAACGACATGATGCGATCATGAGTTGAATTTTAACAGCTAGCTCTTTAGCTATGTATCGGCTCATTTACACATTTTACACAGCATGGGTGTACTTATTTTATGTTGTGTTATTTTATATTTATTCAATTTAATCTCAAGCACTTTAGGGCTCCACACTTGTCTGCATTAAAGGATGTGCTGCATTTAATATTAACCTTAAAGCCTTCCAGGACACCAAACTTCTCCTACGGTGTGTTACCACAATCAACCGCAGGAACAACTGTATGGATTAATTTGGAATCTTAAGCACGGTAATTATTCTCCTCAGCCTCCAGCACGAATGTGAGTTCTTGACGAGTCTCTAAGAAATATGATTAAGGGCTGAGATGATTGGCTTCAGCATGATGACAGCTTTTCAGGGAGAAACAACTCTCTGCTAAGTGAATTATCTGTAATTACTTTTAATGGCTGAAATGAGCTGCCGGCTTCGTAAACAGACATTGAGGAAAATTCAAGAATCTCCATCTGCTGCATGTCTTTCCAATGAAATGTCTCGACATCATGCTATCTGTCTGATCCCCTCAAGATACCGAAAACAGATTAAAAATCAACTTCTGTTTGCTCTTTCTTGGCACCACAATAGACAGGTTGTGCTGGTGCAAACCAAACTGCCAAGTGCACAGATGAGACCTGGGTATTTTTAGAAAGCGAGTCCTCTGCTGCCTAAAGCCAACTGTGAAGTGGTTAATATGCAGGCTGCGTCGTCCCAGGGATTGAGTGACACCAAAACGGAGAGGTGAGGCAAAACCCCACAGGAGCCGGTGTGAGGTAAACGCTCTGAAAGAACGCCACTGTGAAAAGTTGAATATTTAACAGGCTTCCAGAGGATGTGAAACGCACCGGGGAAAACGGACATGTGACTTACGAGAGAGAGTTCATGTGAGCGACTTTTGTGTAGCAGCGATGTGTGATCATATTTCTTGGAAACGAATTGGGAATGAATTTCATTCAGTTGCAGATTTGGCTGAAAGATGAATTATCACTTCCAAGGACAAGGACTGTATCGGGATCGAAAGTGAGCGACGGAGCATTACAATATTTTTTTAAAAATGATGATCAAATGCTGAACAAAATTGCTGATTCAAGTCTGGAAAGATGATTTCCAAGAAATTAGATCAATAATCCAAATGTGACACTGATGGATATGAAGAAACTTCAAATTCTGCTGATGTTGAAGTTATATTCAACCCACAGTTTGCTTTAATGAAAACATTTTCTGCTAGTGAACATTTAATTTCAAGGCTTCTCTGAGAAAATGTGGAATTATAGATTCCAGAGAGAAAATCAATCATCCCTGATAACAATTCAAAATTCCTCGTTGATATTTCATTTGTAAAATTATTCTGAATAAATTATCTGTAACTGCAAGAAATTGTTTTTCTCTAAGACACGTGTAAAGTGGCTAAAAACAAGCTTTATGATGCATTAAACAGCAAAGACCATGAACCTGTGTTTGAGTTTTTCTTCTGAAATTCATTTTGTCTTCTTGGTTTTTGGCCTTTTTGTCTTCGCTCCTGATTTGGTGGCCTCATCCTGTGAAACAAGAGGACAGGATCAGAGAATCAAAAGACTAATGACTGCGTTACATTAGCACCCCATTTCATAGTGCCAAAGCTTTTCCCATGCTGAATAATCGAGTGCTACTTTCCAGCTCATGACACACTCTTTTGCCCAAACTCCCGCTGTGCCTGCAAATGTGCAAATTATAATCCACTGATTGACACGCACCATACTGTTTTAATGTATTCCAATAATTGCATCAAACACTGCATCCCTAAGTACTCTTATAAAACACCCTCCACTAATTATTGCACTGACAAACCACATCGCCAATTTCTACATCTCTGATGGCTCTGTTGTAATATTCACGCACTTGTCTTAAATAACTCATCGTGTTTGCAATTGTCTCCAACACTCGTCCGCTGTTCAAAATGTTCCTTTCCAATTCAGGTTGGGGTTTCCCTGGAGATTTAGTCAACAGAAAGTAGCCTTGTTGCTGTTTTTAATTAGCAGCCCACATAGTGCAAAGTGACTGGTAGCAACCTTTTATGTGTAACATTCAGCTCTTTTTTTCTGACAATATTCCATTCAATCCAGCATTCAGACATTTTATTCAATTTTGTATTTACTTGTGGCAAAACTGAATGTCCTGTTCCTAATTTACACTTCTTTTCTGAGCACTATAAAACAATGACAGACCTTTGAATGTACCGACAGGATAAAGCACTGAAACAAAATTTCAGCAACTGACCCGACATCCAACAATAAAATGTTCTGGGTTTCCATCATCAGCATCACCTCACAGATGAAGATTAAGCTGGTGTGTCCTATTTTGTTTCCTTGTATATACAACAATCAGCCACAAGATTAAAACCACCTGCCTAATTCTTTGTCCCTATCGTGCCGCACAAATAGTTCCAACCTATCAGGTCATGGATATGAGATCTCGATGGATGTCCAGTTGGGACACTGGGGACAGATTCTGTAGGGTGCTGGGTGAGGTCTCTTTGGATCAGGCTTATTTCATTGTATCCCACTGATGTTCTATTAGATTGGGATAAGGGAAATTTGAAGTCCGGCTTTGTGCCTTGGGCTCTTTGCTGTGTTCCTCAATCCATTCCTGAGCAGTTTTTGTCTTTCGGTGTGGTGGGACACATTACCCTGCTGGGGGAGTCGCTGGTGTTAGAGAGCGCTGTTGCTATTGGGGAATTGTGCCTGGTTTGCAACATTAAGGTGGGTGGTACGTGTCTATGCGACATCACTATTCCAGTTCCTTCATCACTATTCCAGTTCCTTCATCACTATTCCAGTTCCATCATCACTACTCCAGTTCCATCATCACTATTCCAGTTCTGGGTCGCTGCTCATGTGGCTGACCGGTCGGCTTGTAGAGCATGTTTTTATAGTGTTTTATGGTGTTTTTATAGTGTTTTATAGTGTTTTTATAGTGTTGTCCTGTTAGTCGCGTCTTTGTCTAGTCAGTACATAGCATCGCATGTGTTTTTCAACCTTTAATTATTACGTCACTGTTGCACTGCCTGCTCTATGTGCCTTTTTAATTGCCCCCTGGGGACAAAAGTATTCTGAATCTGAATCTGAATCAGAATCTGAATCCACATGAATGCCAGGACCCAACAGCATATCACATTGATAAATGTTATTTACTTCATGTGTCAGTGGTTTTAATTTTGTGGCTGATTGGTCTATTTCCTCTTACTCTAGCAACGTCAGTGTCAGCCTGTCAGTCAGTCCACCACATTGTTTGACAATTTAAAGCCTTGACAACTATTAGATTGATTGGAGAACCTGATCTGAGGGTTAAAGCACCAAATATGAATGGCAGTGCCTCCAATTTGCATCCAGCTGGGAACACTTTCTATATCTCTGATGGCTCATTTCTGTCATCACCACCTCCATTTATGTCATCCCTCCTCTGTCTGCTGTCCAATAAAGGCATGGATGTCAAATAAAAAAAACAACTATTCATTGTCCCCAGAGAATGACTTTCGAGACTTGTATCAGCATTGTTGGGATATTTGTGAGATTTTTTCATGTTTATTGGATGGAAGGCCATGAAATTTTGTTCATGCATTCTTCTTCTCCTCAGGATAAATTGTGATAACTCCTTTCACTATCTCTGTAGCACCATCACCAGGTCAAATTTTGGCTTTAATTTATGACCAAACACCTCCAACAAACTAAATTTATTGCTATCAGTCTCAGCTGTAGTTAATGCTAACTGACTGAGCTCGAAGCTGTACAGAGTTGCTGGCATAGCTACAGACTCATAACATCAACAACGTAGCCTTCAAATGATGCTCATTGACCATCGACTCTCTGAAGAACTGTCTAGTGGATAAACAAAAAATACCAGTAAATAATTATTGCCCAGCTTGTGCTGTCTTCTGCAATATTCAACTGCGGACAAAATGCCTTGACAGCTTGACCTTTAAACACCGCATGGCTGCCTTTTTAACAATCTTATGTGCCCAGGATGCACTCACTCTGGCATTTTAATACCAGTAAAACTGTTCTAAATGCTTTACTCTTTATCTCAATATTTATCATGTCTGCTTATTTAACCTTCTACATCAAAAAGTTTTTCAGATACGCATTTGATGACCTCAACCAAATAAGAGCTGCTCGTTTTCTACTTCAATCAATTCAAACCTAATTTTTGAAGTGTTTCGTGAACTGAAAACAAGTGTTTCTGCAGAGGTGGTAAATCCTCCATGTGTTCGCAGTCGCTTCTAATAAGCTGTCACAGAATCCGGGTTTGATGTCCAGGGGGAACGGAACCTTTGCTGTCAGGATGGGAATCAAATCAAGAGCTCATTTTTTACAGTCGGTTGATTTAAAGTAGGATACTTTCAAGAGTAGGTTTGCTGTACCTTTAATCTACCTGTGGCTGCCACTCAGAGGTCAATCATGTTATAAATGGAATAACTCTGCAGAACACAAAGACGACTTCAAAGCCGACGAGACCTAACTTCAGGCTAGTGAAAGCGCGTTTGATCTCCAGAACATGTGGCAACCAGACACTTCAAATGAACCAATATCTTTAATGTGACAGCTACTGAAGAGCTACTGTGGAAACACAAGTCACGCTGAGCAGACATTCTATCTTTATATAATACACCAATGTCTCACTGTAAATACATACAGGACTGACTGACAGCACCACTCATGGTTTCTGACTCTGCTTTGGCTGCTAGAAAGGAAAATTAAAAGAAAATCTCATCTACAGTCATGTGTTCCCGAATAACTGGACGAATATTAGGGTGCGAGACAATTAGACTGCAAGATAACAGGTGGTTTCTGGCATGAGAGAACTGGCAGTGAAGTCAGATTTGACTGATGATGTGTCACTGGAAGATGACAGAGCGATATGTTGAAGGCCCAGAGAGTGTCTCACCGTGGAGGCAGTGTATCCCTCCTCCACCAGGATGTTTCTCGCACAGTTGTTGATGTGTTTGAAGCGGTCAGGACCCAGCAAAATGCCTCCGTACCAGCGGGACACGACCACCATGACATTACGCACGTCTAGAATCTGTGGCGAGAAACATGAGAAATGAGTGTGAATTTGAGAGAGACAAAGACAATAAATTGTGACTCAACACCCGTCACTGGCAGCTATTTCCAAGCAGCCAAATATTTCACACCAGATGTGACATTGTGGATGAATCTTCATTAAGTGTTTCTGTCTCAGCTGGCAGCCTGACGGTTCAACATTTGGGGGTATTTCCCTGTTTTGTTCGATAAGAAGATGTATTTTCATTTCATCTTTGTGCAGCTCCAGAGCATATTTAGGTGAGATTCAGAAATTGAAGATTTTAAAGTTAAATTTAATGATATGCAAAATTATGGAACACATAGACATACATATGCACAAAACACCATGAAATAAACAAAAAGTATGACCTCAAACAGTATAAATGCAATCCTCAAAGCAATACAAGCCTAAAAACTAACAATTAAAGCTGCTATAATATATTTTTTATACTAACAACAGATTAAACAACTACATGAGTGTGATAGAGGGCTTGTTTCTTGTCACAAACCCACAGGTAATCATCACTCAGCTCTGCAGCTCCCCTCAGCTATTTGGAGCATTTTGATATTTTTCAACGCTGTTGTTTTGATTTTCCTGCCAGTTACTTTGTTGTTTTGGTGCTCCCATCGATGTCAGTGCCCGGCAGCAGCAGGCAGGCAGCTTTTTTTCCTCGCTCCCTGCCCTAAAGCTGGCGATTAGCTGCAAAGTATTCAGCAGCTAAAGAGTTCCATATTTCCCTCAAGATTCGGTATGAAGCAAAACCCTGTTAAAAGGAAAGTGAATATTGAACTGATTCAATGAGCGTCCAGAGACACGACTTCAAGTGAATACTAATGTTGCTGTGTATCTGCTGGATATGCAAATAAGAAATTGCTAACTGAACTGGGGGGTAATATATCAGTTTTTATTTAGAGCTTATTTGTGCTGCTCCAAAGCAGCCAGTGAATCAGTTTATGTATCTTCAAAAGACAACAGCAATCTCGCTTTTTCAAAGCTGTAGTCTAATACCTCAGAAATAGATTTTTTTACCGGTCTGCTGTTAAATAAAGAAAAACAAGAAATAATGTGTAAATGTAAAAATAAAGGGAAAAAGGTATTGTTTTGGGTTTTTTGTACTTTCAACAGAGGTTGTTTTTCCTGTTTCTTTGCAGTAAGGTAAAGATCTTGACTTAGGAGTCAGTCTACGCTCCAAACCCCCGACCGAAAGAATGAGGTCAGGGATACAATCAGCCAAAATGGGTTTTCTTCACAGGCTGGCTGGGTGCCGCCTTAAGGATAGAGTAAGGACCTCGGACATCAGGAGGGAGTTCGGAACAGTCAGTTAAAGGAAGATGAATGTCTGGAACGCCCTGATGTCATCACGACCCAACCCAGATAACTGGAAGTAAATGAATGGATTAACATGTTCTGATTAACTTCACATTTCCTGAATGTCCAGTGACAACTAAGCACATTTGCCAAAACACCACACTATAGCCGTAAAATGAAGAGGAGCATTTGACCCTGGACTGCAACACATGCACAAAATGTATAGTCTATCAATTAGGGGAACTCATCCACATCGGATGGTCAACAGTATCAGTCAGATCCTTCTTTTATTCATCACCTCACACCTCCTCATTCCTCGAGAGAAAGAGCAAATCTAAATGAGGAAATGGGACGAAAGATTCACGGAGAGGAATGAAATTAGAAGAGAATAGATGAAGAAGAAAGCTCTTCATGTAAATTGCTCAGGATGCTGAGAGAATCACAAGTAGAAGATTAATCAGCATGTTGCTCAGAAGGACGAGTGCTGATGCTATCGCTTCAGTTACAGTAGCTCAGTGAGCTGCAGGAAGTGACCTGAGAGTGACATTCAATCTGCTCTTCCGTCCACATGGGTTAGGAAAAGCAAATTTGAAAGGAGGCTGCTGAGTTTAGGCTGTCTGTTTTTTAATTAAATGCACTGACTATGTGCTTTCATAGCTGTGTTTAGAAGCACACCCTTTTAAATTGTCTGAAAAATTTAGAATGCTGATTTAAACATGTAAAAACACACATTTTTTGGCCACTTGGAGGCAGCACGTCATCACAGACATCTTATATTATGAAAACCGAATTGGTGAAATTGTTAAAACATTAACCCCTTGACGCCTGAATTTATTTACAATTAAATAAAAAATTTTTTTGTCTGTTTTTGCTTTCCAGCTGATGCTAAAATAAGATACATAATAATAACAACAGATATATAATAGTTAGGTCCCACTCCAACCGGTCCTACGAGAAACCAGTGTTTGCAAAAGGTTCTGAGGTACGTATCGAATATGCACAAACTTGCATTGGGGGAATGGATGCGCTATCTCAGCTGCAGTCTGAATGAAAGTGGTATGTTTTGAATTTGCGACAATAGATGTCAAGGAGTTAACATCACAGATGTTGCCTGACTCGATCAGAGTAATATATATTTAGATCAGTCGATACCAAGTCCCAATCTGATTCCAATTCCTAGATAATGCAAACTGTAAGTATTGAAGATTAGCTGCAACACCTGGCTGGGCCACCAGGTAGAGCCTTTTATTGCCTAATACATTGGCAACCAGAGGAGATTCAGTTCCTGAGTAGGGTGTGTCTGCAGACCCAGAAGCTGCACTTTCAGGGTCACAGTTGTAGGACCCCACCTCTAGGACTCATAGTTTTCGCCTTGCAATGTCCTCAAATCTAGCCAAGATGAATGATAGTCATAGTGGGAGTACTGAATGTGAATTCAGTTTGTCCATTTAATGTTAAAAGAACTGCTCTAACTTGTAATCAGGCACTGCAAACTCTCATGTTTTAGCTCCAACTCATCAACAAAACCCCAACTCTTAGCTTGCTTGCTTATCTATTTAATGGAGCCATTGAGAGATTTTGGGGGGCCCAACTCAGAGTTAAATATAGCAAGCACATGAATTAAACTACAGAAGATGATAAAAGCATGTTGACATGATCAGGGTGTGTGCATGCAGTCATTTGCTGTGTGTGTCTGTTGTTTGCTGTCCATCAAGATGTAGTATTTTGGGGCTAATGAGCCTTTAAAAGCAGAAGTTGTGCACTGTAACGATCATTCATGGAGGTATGTCTCAAAACAGAGGGCTCTAGATGTACAGCCCTAGAATATGGTCCTAAAAGTGCAGCCTCCACATGCTATTGCAGATCCTTGTTGGCAAGCAGAGAGCAATGTAGGGGTCCAGCTACTAAAGGGGTCGCCATGACAAAGTCTTCTGTGATGCTTAATGTCCTCCTGTCAGAACATTTCTGTCAAATCATGCCAGGGTCGAATAGGATAACATTTTTGCATCCCTGATGCATGAAACAGCTGCTTTATTGATTGAAATATGATCTTGGCTTGAAATTGTGTTGTTAACACTGGGCAAATGACAAGTGTGCTCAGTTACTATTGAAAATGAATCAACAATGGACTGACAATGCTGTGGTAATTAAGAAAGTTACCCTAATTTATGATAGAGTCAGGCTCAGGTTTATGTCGATAATGATTAATTAAAAACTGCCTTGATCAGCCAGGATATCCATAATTATAGCTTGATGATACAGTGGAGCCATATTTTTCATTATCCCTTTCTTCAGCGCTAACACTAAAAAACCAAAGCGCATTAACCTCAGTGTTTCTTCTGTTTGACTGCAAATTACTGCACCTGCTTCAATCTAGATTGCTAGTTAGCCGTGCTTTCATCTAACAAATGCATCTTCCCTGAATGTCAGAGTTTGCAGAACAGCTTGGTTTGCAAATTCTGTCTCCCCATTAGCTCTCTGATGGAGAGCTGGGGATAAGAACCAACACCCGCCTCTGCAGTGATCATTTTACACTGGGGACTGAGATTTTCACACAGCTGCTGTTTCTGGTGACTGGGGCCAAACTGTCTATCGCCCCATCTTTCATCCTGTTGGCATCTTGTGCCATCTTTCCACAGAAGATGCTCACCAATGAGTGAAAGTCACCCTGTGTGTTCAGTTTATTATAGTATTTAACTTTGTCCTGCATATTGCATACTGTATGTACAGTGCATGCTTGTGATTTAACGTTTCACTTGTTTGGTTCGGTTGAAAGAAACTGAGGCCCATTTGTGCATTTAATATGGTTAATTTGGGCTGGTGTGAAAGCTTTTATTCATCTCCTTCAGCAGATGCAATCTGAGCATTTCAGAGCAGAGAAGTTACCCTCGGTCGAGGAAGATGTTCTGTTTTTCCTGAGCCTGGCACTGCAAGATGTTTTTTTCTTTTTTAAAGGGATTTTTTTCTTCCAACTGTCACCAAAGTGTTTGCTCAAATTGATTCATTTGGATCTGTCTGGTTTCTCTCTGTAAAACAGTACTGGAAGGTCACGATGTTTCTATGTGGACTGAATAGAATTGAGAATGCTGCTTATTTTGTCACCATTTTGAAACTTTATTTTATACATTTTTTAATCATTCAAATTTGGATGGCTGGTTAATAACGCATTTGTCCTCAGGTCGACCAGCTCAGTGCTTTACACAGACTTTAGAGATGCTGAATTGCATCCATAACACTAAAAGGGAGCAGCAGCGGTGGTGATGGCCTTTGACATTACACAATGTTCTCTGCCCCATTTTTAATGGAAAAAATAATGATTACTGGAGCGTTAATGTAAGGTGTCATAGATACATGTACTTTCTGCCTGGGTTGAGGTGTTACAAAAAGCATTAAACAAAGAGACACTACTTTTCATGCTTTCCAGATATTTAATAGAGAGCTTGTACCTAGAAAGTTTCAACATGATTTTTTTTTTCATTTCTCCAAAAGATAATTTAAGCAAATTAGAGCCAAGACTAGCTGAGCCGAGTGATGTGTTTTTTCAGTGGCTGACTGTTTTGGAAGGGAACACTGCATTAGTCAAAGCTTGATTCATCTGAATTCAGTGCAGCAGATCACAGATTCTGAGATGTCCACACCAAGAATCTAATACAGTATCTCTCTAACAGGGTCACACTGGTGTAGACGACTGCTGTCACCTTATGAATGAGTATGAACTATGACATGAGTCATGCATCTCATGTGGAAAAGCCGTGACGCGACGCGGCACCAACTGGTAATGAGTGTGACAGAGCTGATACAAGTCACCGCCGAGGTCTGATTACAGCAAACTTTTCGTTTTGTCAGAAACCTTTTACTGGCTTTCATTCAATATTACGTGGAAACAAAAAATGTGTGGACAATTGTAGCATTTCAGTGTGATGTGGGTGTGTGTGAATCACAGTGCCATCTGACAGCACGATCTAGTGACAAGTGCCTCTTTGAAATGTGAAATGAAAGCATTAATAAGTGTGCGAAATTACTATCATGGGACCAAAGTTCTCTGTAGAGGACATTGGCACATTATGTAAATACAAGTGGTGTGTGTGACACTATAATGGTCATTTCCCCTTGTAAAACCATGAAGACTCAGTTACTGTGTACTTACATTTTTCTGAAGAAGTGCAATTATCTAAATTAATGTTTGACTCTGCAGTGGGGATGAGCAGTTGCAGTATTTTCACGTCAACTCAGTGTCTCAAAATCAAACAGATTCAAAGAAATTGATTAAATAGGCTGTTTGTCAGAAGCTTTCAAAATGATTTAATAATTGTTAGAGTTACCTGAATCTTTAAACATACTGTTTTGATTTCATACGGAGTATGAATTTTTATTCTCAGAGTTGTCTGTGGAGCAGACCAAAGACATTTAACAACAGACTTTCATTTAATCACCTAATCTATCAGAGTCGACAACAGTTTGATTAGTTGAGGTCAATATTTTAGTCAGTTCTCACACAGTTTTGCAGAATTCAGTTTGCCAAACATGAGGATTTGTGACATTTGTTGCTTTTAATCATTGCAATTTGAATTAATTTCAGTTTGGGACAAAAAAGCGTTGACGCATCAATCTGTAGGGTCCATCATCAGGACACATTTTGAACAACTGAATAGCTACATTTTCAAGCAAACGTCTGTCTCCTAACATGACAGACCTTATATCTGATATATATATGAGTTGTGAGAGCATAAGTTTAGTATAGAGAAATGCCCCACAGAGCTGTGAGTTGTGGATTCCAATGCTACATTCACAAATGATTAGCCACAACGTTAAAACCACTAACAGGAGAAGTGAATAACACTAGTCATCTTGTTAAAATCCAAGGTTCTGCTGAAAAACTTTGGGTCCTGGCATTTATGTGGATGTTAGTTTGACAAGTGCCACCCACTTCATCGTTTCTGCAGACCGAGCACACCCTCAATCCCCAACACCAACGGCCCACAGGTCCCAAAGGTTTTACTGTCAGGCATCCCTGAAGGTTCTGTGTCAAAGGCCTCCTGGGTGAGAAATGTTCTAGCAGCACAAGAGGAGTCTACTCATTAATAGGAAGGTGGCTTCAGTATTGTGGCTGATCGATGTACGAGATGCACAGAGTATGAACTCAGCTGCCGGCTTGTAAGGTACACATGGCTAAAAATAATACAGAGTAATATGTCAGCCGTGTGCTGAAGCCTTCTTTCATAAAGGTTGCTATTTACACCTCTCGAAAGCAATTTCAACAAAAATAAGAGCTATAACCATCAGAAAGACAGAATTTAGTGCAGGATTATTGTATAAGACTGCAATAGTTGTAACTAAACAGATGTTCTATAACACTGTAGATGCAAATTTCACTACCCATTATAGTAGAAGAGCGTTTCTTTTTTTCTAAAATGTAATCTTCATTATTATTTTCAAAGGTGTTCCTGGAGCTTTTTATTACCCTCCAAAATTAGTTTTAATATGTTGCAGCTGCCACTTTACAAATGAATATATTACAGCTTTAGTCTTTCATCCACACACATTTTCAGACTAATTACAAAATTAACTAGAATAATTCTATTATTGAGATGAATTAATAACTGCAGCCCTGCGTCACAATGTATCAAACATCTACAGTGTCTTTGTTTTTTTTGTGCTTTAATTAAAATGTTGCTTTGACCAAAAATCCTTTTGTACTTAGGATACACCATCACAAAATGTCCCCATGGGTACTAATACGGTGGCTGCAGAACACTGGAACTGGAGCAGCTAAATGTTCTTCAGTCATCATTTATTATATTTTTCACACCTCTGCATGATGTCTTATGTGAAAAAGGCCTCATCTGCTTTGGTTGTTCAAAACTCTTGGTGCAGTTAACTGTCCTTTTTCATAGGATCTTAAGTTATCGAGTTCCTCAGAAAAACTGCATTGGAATGCCTGGGATGGCTCGTTTGAAGTCCTGGCTTTTTTTTCTGTTACCTACTATCTATGTGATCATGTAAAACATTTGCATGGCATACCCTAGCAAAAACAAAAAAAAAATTGCATTTCTGCTAACTCTAAAATGTTTCAGCTTAACACCCTGTGAATTACTTTAATTTTTTAATGGCAATGTCTACACAATAATAGGAAAATCCCTATATCTTTAGTGTTGAATTTTACTATTAGTATATACTGTTATTGAAGTCACATCCCCTTTAATACAATATATCTCTTCAAATGCTTACAATAGTCTGTGGAAAACTTCACTGGTAACAATCCCAGTTTAAAAACCACAGCAGAGTCCCAATTATGCAGAATGTGAGAATGAACATGGCAGCTTAGAACAGAACACCAATTAAACATGAGAAAGCCACAAGAAAGCTGAGCACGGGCAACAGATTTAACAATGTGGTTGTGATATGAATGGCGGGCAAAAGCTTCGTGCAATCTGCATTGACTAATTTATCAGTCCAGACGTGCAGCTTAGCATGCAGAACAAAGAGTGATCTGTTCGGGTTAAGGTGACAATTTTTCTCAATGAAATGATAACCTGCAGCAAATGGAGCAATCTCCCCCCTGCAGCCGTCTCGCCGTCGTCTTCGCAGTCCTGCAGGAAGCTGTGCTTGTCCTCGCAGTAAATCCTACAACAGAAACAGACCCAGCAACTCGGTATTAGGCAGGGGGAGCATGAAGATACTTTTTTGTTTGCAGAATGACACCGTGACACTGGCCGCCTCTTCACCGGAAAAGTTTTTTAAGTGTTTCAAATGTCAACATCTCCTCCCTGTGAGTAATGACCACCCAGGCAGTGCATCAGCAGCTCAACATCGACCTCATTAAACCACGCTAAGAAAACTCTCGGGCGCGCACGAGCACACACACCCACACACTCACACACACACACACACACACACACACACACACACACACACACACACAAACACACACACACACAAACGCAGCACGGTACTGTCAAAAAGCCTTAATATTCTCGGGTACTTTTTGTTGACCTTTAATTGCAGTAATGTGCCCTTTAGAGAAGACGGATGGGTTTTGAATCTTTACTTATCTCATGTTCTTCTCCACTAATGAGCCACTAAGACACACCATAACATAACTCCGAGGGCATTAGCATAATTATTACATACTATAGTCATGAAGGATGTTAGATCACATGCTGTAAAACCAACCTGTATGCATAAATATTATGGGTGGCACTCGCAATCTTCTTGTTTTCGTACAGCTTCTCCAGGACCATTTTAACCTGCAACACATGACAGGTGAAGTGTATCCTTTGCCACTCTTACATGCAGTCTACTATTTAAAACCACTGACACAAAGCTGTTGTTGTGCACTCTGCTTCAGCACAGTGTGAGCTATAAACTGAAAAAATGATGCTTGGTGACAACTTCTGAGGTCAACGTGCTGTCTGGCGCTGCTGACTAATGCACAAAGCGGTATTAGTCAACTGTTTATGAGGGTAAATCACATCTCATATAAATAAAACGGAGATTTGAAAGGCTTAACATGTAACAAGATTTGTTTTTGATGCCTCCTCTGCATTTCTTTGATTCATTTTTGCTTCCCTCGCAGGCTGATTATAAAGCTTGTTTCCATGCATCTATACACCCACCAGCAACTTTAGCAGGTACACCTGTGAAATGAACTGCAATCTACCACAACAGCTCTGCCATGAATTCTACTTTTACAAAGCGTCTACATTTTCAGTTTTTGTTCATATAGTCAAAAAGTTCTAGTTTATGTTTACTACTGAGACCATTGTGCGTGGTGGTGTTGTATTGGACTGGATTACATAATAAAGTGTAAAATCTTTATTCTGGAACTGTATTGATTTCACATGTGTACCTAAGTGGCCGCCGAGGGTATATGTACACGTCCAGTGTTTTTTTTTTTGTTTGTTTTTTTTTAAAAAGAGAAGAACTTTGAAAACTATTTCCTTAAACTGGGTAAAATGTAGTCTTTTCAGAGGACTCCCAACATATTCAGTGATAAATAAATTAGTAAGACATTGTGAAGAAATTCTTTACATAAATTAAATGTGTAAAAATACAAATACCTCAATAAACAATAAATAAATAATTTCAAAAAAAATATTAAAACAGTAAACATTATTAGAACATGTTATTTAGTTGTTTTTTTTGTCAAGGTTTACTTATAGTTACTAAACTTTATTTTTAACTTATTGTTTAAAACATGAAGAATATCATTCCAAGGTGGTCTATATATAATTTATAATTACCTTTTTTCCCCCCTATACTTTTTCATGATGCTTTCAGATGTAACTGGCGCAAGTTTGATCTGACTCAAAACTCAATATACCCATATGCTAGCAACCTGTCGATCACATTCTTGCCACATCTTAAAACGTGTCCTGCTTTATCATTTATCTTCCTCTAAATCGGACCATACATTACTAAATAAACATAATGCTGTGTGTAAGGAGACTTGAAACTGACAATTTTGACCAGAAACATGTCATGAAAATGCATACTGAGGTAACAAATCAACTGAGAAACAGGTTCATTTTCTCATAGTCTTCTATACAATCAGACCAGAGGAGTTGCCCTCTACTGGCTGTTAGTAAGAATGCATGTCCACTATATAGACTGGGAAACAAATGTAATAATAAAATAAAAACGTTGCAAAGCAAAGAAAATTCTATAACAGTGAGCTACTTCTAAAAGTCAACAATGAACATTTTCGGGCTCTTATAGTGACTCTAAAAACAAATAAATAAAGCTATAATGGATTTTTTTTCAAGTAATTTACTCTCAGTGAAGCGTTTCTTGTTTTTTTTCTTAATTAAGTCTTTGGTTGTACTGAACACTTTGAGGACAGAACATAAAAATATGTAAATCCTTTCCAGTTCTCCTTTTATTCAGTTCACGTGCTTAACGGAAGACAGATGTTTCTGTAGGGACCTTTTTTTTCTAAATAGCACCTTTCAGCAGGTGGAAGCTTTTAAGATGAGCTGGTATGTTGCAGGAGAGCCAGATTTGTATTCCGGAAGGAGCCTGATAATGTTTCAGCTCATGAAACCGCTGCGTAAATTTACAGATTGACATCCTTCTCCCTGCAAGACCCTCATCAAGTTATTTCTGCTGAATCTCATATCAGCATTCAAAAATTCAAAGATCTTGTTGCAGCTATATATTTAGTGAATTATTTTTATTGTACTAAAAGTTTGTAGCAAAAAAAACAAAACTTAGCCGAGCGGTACCTGTCTGGGGGTCACCACAGGTGCCAAATGGGGCTGGAAGGTGCTGCGTCGGTCTGTGATGGGATTTCCATGTTTTATTGGAGGTACTTCTTCATCTAGAAGATAAATGTGTTGTTCATAATAAGACAGACAGGTTGATGTTATCATAATTAAATCCAGTGCAGTACCATTTGCCTTATCCATGAAGAGATGAGCATTTTCTGTGTTCAGTTTCAGAGTCCTGAAATCTGGTAAGTCTTCATCATCATCCTCGTCTTCCTCAGCAGTCACGTTCACATTTTCTGGTTGATCCACTGAAACAAGTAAGAAATGTTATGCTTTGTCAAAATAAAGGTTAATTTATTTTTTTTAAATGAGCAAATTATCTCTCAATTGCCTTTACATGACCTTAACATAGATGATAAAATACTTGGAGATGCTGACATGGCTTCTGAAAAAGGAATTTGCTGATTATTGAGAGAGGTTTGAACTAAGTGAGTAATTGAAACATATCTGACTACAGAGCAGGGAGATGAGACACAAAGAGCTGATCTGAAGGTGAGCTGAAATTAGTGCCATGTTGTTATGGAAACAAAGGTGGACTATGTTTAAGCACAGCCTAAATCGGCTGATCATTCATGGACATATGCACTGATCAGGCACAACATTAAAACTAGTGACAAGTGAAGAGAATAAAACATCTACTGTCTCTGAACAACGGCACCTGTCAAGTGGTGGGATATATTAGACGGCAAGCAAACTGCGGCCTTTTGAAGCCGACGTGAAAAAACTTTGACAAGGCCTAAGTGTGATGGCTAGACGAGCGGGTCAGAGCTTTTCCAGCAGGGCAGCTCTTGAAGTGTGGTATTGGGATAGAGTGGTTTGTACATATCAAAAGTGATCCAAAGAAAGACACCTGGTGAACCGGAGACAGGGTCATGGGCTCAGTGAAGCATGCCGGGAGCAAAGACCGGCCTGTGTGGTCCCATTCCAAAGAAGAGCTACAGTAGCAAAAACTGCTGAAAACCTTGAAGTGGCAACATCTAAAGATTTTCATCTAGATATAGAAGTTAGGTCACTATCTGTAGGTGAAAGATGGAACTCAACAGTGACCGCGCCTACATCTTTATTGAAAGTAGAGCAACATTTATCCACACCAATCAGGCATAACATTATGACCACTGACAGGTGAAGTGAAAAACATCGATCCTCTTGTTATAATGCAATGTTCTGCTGAGAAACCTTGACATTAAAGTGGATGTTTCACATGTACCACCCACCTAAACATTGTCGGTCAAGCAACCCTCCCACTTCCCCACCTCCCATGGAAACAGCAGTCCTTGATGCCATCCACCACCCTCAGCAGTTTAATGCACCCGGACACACAACTAAAACTGCTCAGGAGCGGCCTGGGAACACGACAGAGCTGAGGTGTTCACCCAGGTTCCACATTCCCCAGATTCAAATCTTGCTGAGCATCTGTGAGATTTGCCTGGACAAGCCTGATCTAGGTAGGTCCCGCCCTGCAACCTACAGGACTCACAGAATTCACTGCTACCATCCCGGTGCTGCAGGACATCCCTAGAGGTCCTGTGTCCATGCCCCACCGGGTTAGAGGAGTTTTAGCAGCGTAAAGGGACCAACAGAACTATGAAGTGGGTTTCTGAGGCGACTTTCTCAGGAAAAATATTGTACTTGGTTACGAATGCAACTGTCAATGCAAAGTGAACATTTCCTCGTGCTGCAGCGTCACTTTAAAACTGCTGAACTGGTGTAATATGAGTTAATTAACCTTATTTTTGGTAGAAATTATGTTCAAGTGTAAGTCAAGGGTGCCAAAACTATATGGTTGCATATATTTAGTTCTGAAAAAAACAATGATAGAAGCTAAAATATAATAGTGGTACTTATTTAGGAGAGTGAAAACCAAATTAATAAACTGTACTGATATTGGCATATATTAAAAAACCTTATGGGTCAGTTAGATCTTGTGGGTCATTAAAGAGATGGTCAGTATGTGAAGTCTCATAAGTAGCTTGGTACAAGATGTAGCAAAAACAAAGACTGCAAAAAGCCTGCAAGAAAAATCACACATACAATGCAGAGATGCACACATGATAGGAGGTGAGAATCAGGTGATAATCAAACATATGAGACCAAACCAGACCAGCTTGGTTTGTTGTAGCTCCTCTGTGTGGTGTAATAAATCTACAAATGAACTGCAGATCAATAACTCTGGTCTGTTTTCCCTTTTATCAAATATGATATGATGATTTGGTGTTACAGTAATACAGTGAGCGTAGTAGCCTGATTGGAAATGCACCATATTAGGAAGTTGTAACTAGAAATGCAAACTGTTTGTCAGAGAGCTGAGCACTGTTGTTCATGCTACTGTTCATCAAAAAGGTGTCAGCGAAACAAAACAACAGTCTGTTCATGCATTTTTTGACAGCAAAGCATTATAAAGCATTGCAAGGAGTAATGGAACAAGCCTTTAGAGCTTGTTCCAATATTCTGCAGACCTAAAACTTCTCAACAACGTGACCAACTTTCACTGTTCCCCGCTGTTTCCAGACTCAGGCCCCGTGAAACATGAAATCAGGTCACAGAAAGAAGGAAAAAGGCCAGATATTGCCTAAATTCTATAAAATGACAATACCCTGTTGTTTATCAGTATAAAGACACATTGCTGTTACCACCAGGAGTTATAGATGTCGCTATATCAACCAGGACAGACTTTCCATGATAGAAATGTTCCAGGTGAGACAGTGCATTGTAGCGAGATCAGATCAAGCAGTGCACAAGTTGACTTCATTCCACTGCCGAATGCACCTGCAACGTGTTGATGTGAGCATCAGAACTGGGCCATGGAACAATGGAAGAAGGTGAGTCATGTTTTCTTTCCTATCATGTCAACGGCTGCTTGCTATGCGTCGTTTACCCGGGGCAGTGATGGCAGCAGGATGCACTATGGGAGGCGGCCAGATGCTCTGGGAAACATTTTGCTGGGTAACTTCAGGTCGTGACATTCATGTTGATGCTACTTTGACACAATCCACCCACCTACTCACTGCTGCAGACTACACACACCTGGTAATGCCAACTGGATTCACTGATGCCTCTTTTAGGAGGATAATGCTCCCACAATCTGTCCAGGAATTGTTTGGGGAACATGGCAGAGAGGTCAAGGTGTCGACTTGGCCTCGAAATTCCTTAAATCTCAATCAAGAATCTGAGTCAGATACACAACACTTGACCTCTGAGTGCTTGTGCATCTGACACAGATGCTTGATTGAGATTTGAGTCCAAACCTCAACAAGTCAGACCCACTTTGTCGAAACAAGGGCGATCTACACAACATCAGTCAGAGGGTTTTAATGTTGTGGCTCACTGGTGTATGTTCTGTATGTATCTTTCAACACAGGGATAAAAAATAGGCCAAAATGTGCTCTGGATGCATGATTTCCCTCCAGCATTTGATTACAGTAAGTCCATTGTTGAAATCAGCTCCATAAAATGCCTGGCAGAATTTATGTGGAAATATACACTGGCAGAATGTTTACAAGTTAAAGGATAGGCCTGTCTATATGCAAATATTATTTTTTGTTATTCTAAACAAATCCTGAGAAAATATCAAAACCAGCAATGCACTGCTCCATCTCTCAATGCTTTTCCAGCTTTTTGTGCAGCTCTCAGCCTCAGATCAGTCAGTTCCTACTGAAAATATTCATTTCAAGCAAGGGTTAGAAATATGTACTTCCATTAAAAAAGGTGAGAAAAAAAAATCTTACTCCAACATCTGGACAATGTTGTTTTTATCAAACAATACTAAAATCTCTGTGCTCTGGAGTATTTCTGTCTGTGTGATTGACTCAAAACAAACAGAGCAACATGTCACCCAGTGTATCAGTGAGACTCACTGAAGTGTTCTGAGTAGTTTTTGAACTACAATCAAGGGCATAATTTTTATTCAGGAAATATGCAAATCCAACATTATCATAAAAATCACGTACTTTTCAAAAGAGGTAAGAAGAAAAACAACACTTGACAACAACAGAGGTCCATGGCACAGAAAAACAGACTCTATCAGGCTTTGCATACACAGTAACTACTGGTAAAATGAATCCAGTGTTTGGGTAGATTTGATAATAAGACAATAATCATTTGATAATAAGCAAAAATGCAATGTAATGCTTTAATATTCTGCATAAGAAACAGTTGACGCAAATAAAAGCTGCCAGATTTTACATGACTAGAATAAAAGCTCTGACCTGAGTACAGATCTGTTGTGCTTGCTATGATAATGTGAAGTCGAGTAATCGGCACATCGCCCAGTTTATTCAGTGCATGCTCACCACACATGCACAAGCTGCCCAAACTTATTACAAGAAAGTGGGTTTCATATGTAGATGAACAAATATAGTTGTTTTTTTTCATCATTTTTGCTTTCTGTGTGGGTTCATTCATGCAAACTTCATCGTGACACCCATTATGTCTCTTTACTTTTCATGTCCTCTCTGTCATATTTACTCCCTTTTCATTTCCTTTCCTGTGAAGTGTGCATCCTCAGCCCTATCACCCCCTTGTCGTTCTTCTTCCTCTCTCCCACCACGTGCCTCTCATCTGAATGAATAAGCCATCTGAGCTGAAGTGCTCTGACCAGTTATACTGACTACCACATGAATCTCACAGAGAGGACTCATGACTCGCAACAACGGGGAGGACAGTTAATATTTTTCGGGCTTGTTGCTCAAAAGAAACTGCACTGTCTGCCTTTATATTACATACTGCTCAGGGCTAGATAATGGAGACAGGCCAGAATCACTGCCCCTCCCCTCCAGAAAACTTGATTCACTGTGACACAAAATCTTTAATTTCGGTACCTTTTAGTCTTTTTACACTTCAAAAGATTCTGCCAGGGTAAGAGAAGGCATTAAACAGATATTGATCTTAATTCAGTGCAGTCGCTCAATGTCAGGGAGAGTTTTTTAATGCCACTACAGGCCTTTGTGCTCATCTTATCACGGCTTCAGAGCAGACCAGACAGTTGTGTTGCTAATGGAGGAGCATCTCACCTGAACATGGATGGAAGACACATTTAGATGTATACTGAAGGAAACATTTGATCTAATAATTGACTTTTTTTTTTTTTTATCAAGGTCGAGTTGTGGATGTTATCATTTACTCTATCTTGTTGGAAAGTGTGGAACTGACCATTTGCTAAACGTCAACCATAAACACAGGTCGTCCCATGACAGCAGCAGGCCAGTGAGGATTTAAATCACAAGAAGCAACAACCACAGTTTAAAATTAAAGCCAGTGTGGAAGTCTCTTAAGGTGCAATACCACTGAGGGTCACTAGGTGATGACTAAGTGTTTAACTCCACCCCACTTCTCATATTTGAAGGGTCCTGGGTCCAAAAGGAAAAAATGTTATTGATCATAAAGTCATTATCCGAAATTCAAGCTCAACCAGTAGATGATCACTTACTATCTTCATCTTTGTACGGAGTCTGATTTTTTTACATGAATGTGGATGTATTAAAAGAGCTGGGGGAGTGCACTGCCCCTCAGCCTTGCTGTTAGTTAGTCTTAGTGGTTGCTTGTAGTATTGCAATGGACTTCACTGTTTTTGTCATGATTTTTTAATTCATAGAGGCATCCAATTTGTAAAACTGAGACGTAGCTTTGTGAGGGGCTCGATGGGAACAGCAGGAGCAGCAGGAGGTGGAAGCAAACCCACAAGCTAAAAAAATGTTTTGACCCATGCTCCAAGCAAGCAAGTCTCATTCAGCTGAATGGGTACCATCTGCAAATTAAGTTTCCATTTCTACTTAATATATCCATGAAGTTGAAGCAGTGTGCTCGGGGCTTTAGGAGTTTGGAGGGCCCACAAAGAGCCCTGGAGCTCTGACCAGCAACACACAAACAATGCTGCTGCATGTGCAACTACAAAGGCTCACGTACACTATAGACGTGATACATTTTGGAAGAGTCCAATACACAATTATTGTAGTTACACATGCAAAACACAGGAAAATAGCAGCAAAATTAGCTTCAGGTTGAGTTCATGGACAGACACCCCAAGTGCAACACGAGCTGTTATATTGGCTGGGTAGACAGCTGGACTGATTAGCATAGATTCGTATCTGTAATATCAAACATGCATGTGTGGCTGGCCACTCTAACACTAATAAAAACAGGTTTCTTCGCCCACCTTCCATTAAATTGCAGCTAAGTCAAGCATCTCTCAGCTTGAGGACAGCAAACTTGCAGAGGACAAAAGGTGTTTGGAGCACACTGATTAAATCACCACCTTTAATTGTACGGCTGTGAATTAATCAGTGTGCTTCAACCACCTTTTGTCCTTTCAAAGTTAACTGTAACACTTGCTGTGCAGAAAGGCCTCTTGTAGCATGATATAATGTACGCAGTCATCATGTGCATGTTTAAAATCATTTTAAAGGGTTATTCTGTCAAGCTATCCTTACAAAAAACCGAAAGGTCAACGGGAAACAGTTTACAGCCCTCACCAGGTTTCATCCTTGAGCACCAGCTTGTGCCTGAGAGAAATATTAATGCCCATTGTTTTAAAAAAACTTCGGCCACAACTAATATTTTAAGCCACAGATGTGACACACGAAGGCAGAAAGTTCAACAGGGGCAGCAGTAAAACCTGGAGTGTGCTTAGCCAATGTTCAGCTGAAGCTGGTGAGTGCAAGGAAATGCTCTCAGTTTTACACAGCAAACTCTCCCGGACTGGTAAACGTCTATCAAGTGTCATTTTAAGTCATTATGTAGTGTGGCCTCAAGCATGAATTTCATTTTCCACACCTCACCTGTTTCGGAGCTCTGGGATTTTTCCACGAGGAAATCTCTAATTTTTTCCACCCAGAGGTAGAGGATGCTCTCCCCAATGTGCTCCCTGTTGAAATTTAAATGTTTCCATGTCAGGGTGGATCCTCTAATACACACACACACACACACACACACACACACACACACACACACACACACACACACACACACACACACTACAGAGATATTGTACGGTGGAAACAATAATGAAAGGCTTTTGTTGTGGCTGCTATCGCTCCACGGTATCTCCTCATGAAGTCATAAATTACGAGAAGCACTCACACATAGAGGTCTTCTAGGCTGTTTGCCAATTTGGCCCTCTCAAGGCCTCGCAGCCATGCTGCACTACAAAAGACGAGAACAAACACTGGGGTTATTGAATAGGATGAGGAGTGGGTTTCTGAGGGGGATGCTCCTCCATATTAAATTTGAAAGGCAAATGGACTTACTTGATTTGGTAGATGGGCGGAGCTGCACTTGGATAATCAGGAGGGAGAATTATCTGATCAATGAGGAAAACATCATAAACTGGATTAAAATGAGACTGCAATGACTGACACTTGTGATTGATGTGCATGATATTATTGTTTTTTCTGTACTTGCAAACACGCTGTCAGCTTTTGCTCCTCCAAGTCATTGGATATTTTGATGCAAAATATCCTGGATGCCTCATCTATCACGCACCATTCATCACCATAGATAGCAGACAAAGCCTCGACCTCTTCAATCTAAATGAAGAAACAATAACAAAGCAAAAACATTAATCATATCAGTCTGCAGACATTAATTATGGATTAATCCATGAAGTCATCACATCATTTGGAGCAGCAATGTCTAACATAATATGTTAGTAAAAATACAAAGCATCAAAAGCTAATAATTTCAACACTGAACTACAATTAGCCTCAGTTTGTGATTTCCATGTATTATTGTAACTGAGTCACAAAGCTACTTTCTTCTGTTGTTTAAAGTAGTTCTACATTTTCTGAAATGTTCACTATTTGGCAGAGTTAGATTAGATAATTAGCTTAGTTTAGCTAATTAGCTTAGCATAAAGATTAGAAGCAGGTAAAGCTAATCTGGCTCTGTGAGAAGACAACAATGCCTCAAAATTAGCATTTATGATTTATTGGGTCAAGACCAGTAATTTCACAGCCAAACAAATAATCTAACACATAACTTCCTATGATAGGGGGAATAGATATTTTCGCAAATTTGTGTAACTTATGGATTCCAGTAAATGAAATATAATGTCTAACAGGCCCAGAAATTCATTTGTGCTTACAGTCTTTATGCTAAGCTAAGCTATGCTAACAGTCTGCTGCCTCTTGGTTCCTGCAGGAACTTTTAAACTGTTTTGGTGCAGCGCCAATGTTTGTGCAAGTATCAACTGCAAAAACCAGCCCAGCAGAGTCTCCTTAGGGCTTTTTAGAGAAGAAAAAGTAGATTCCAGAGTAGGTACTTCTGAGCAGCCCCGAAAAACCATTGGGAAGGTCTTTTTTCTCCTCTCTCAATGTCCTCATCAAGTGGCAGTTTTCTCCTCTCCAACTAGTTACTGTCCTGGTCAAAGCTGTCAGATCCCACAGCAAAATGGAAAAAGAAAAGCTAAAAAGACAGATTATGGGGCAATTCCTGTCAGCATTAGACCACCTCACAATTTCCTGCAGCTGAAAGACAAGATAGTAGTGTCCATCTTCTCCTCTAAAGACTCCCTCCAGAAAACTTTCTTTTCCTCATACTTAACATGGCCATGTGGTGTTTTAATATACTCAAAGACATCACAGCATTTTCACATTTAAACTGCAGTGGACCAATGGCAATCCTAAACCACAGACTTCATATGTAACAAACCTAAAGAACCAATTTATTATTTTTCTTCTTCAGAATCTGTTTCCAATTTGAATATGTATGGTTCCAATATTAAAACATGCTATCATGTAGCGTAAAGTAGCGGTACAGCGTTTGAGCAGAGTCATAGGTGAGCTGCTGTGCTTGAGCTGCAGTGAGTGGTGATGAGGTGGATGGAAAAAGAGACAGGAACTTTACTCATTTATATCTCAGCCATTTTAAGGCAGTCAGGGATCATGTCAATGGAAAAGTCTTCGAAATATACAACTGCGATACACAGAGATGAAGTTTTTACGGTTTTAATCGATGACTTTTAATCGAGAGGGACTTTAACTTTAAGCAAGATGGTGCATCGGTTGAACAATTTTGCTTTAACAAGACCGCCAGAAGCTCTTCTAACGCTCTGGATTAGAAAGAAATGTTCACCTGCTATGCAAAAAAAAAAGATATTTAGTTTTCCCAATATATGTTTGTTCTCCAGAGATAGATGAAAAGTCTGTTTTATCATGTTACACTGTATTGTATATTGTCATACAAAACAGCATTCACATATTTTTTTTGAAGTCTCTGAGGATTGCAAAAAGACTTCCAGAACAGCAATAATTGTTGTTAATGTTAATTTTCTCCACAAAATTGGATGCTGTGACCTGCATGCCACAGCAAAGTGTGAGAGACACACACTGGATGACAAAGGCCCTGAGTATAAATAAGCTTTGTTTTGTTGATGGTGTTAATTTACGTCTTTTAACTTTTTCTGTCCTGCACCGTTGGCTGCACTATGTGAAGATGCGTAGCTTGTTGCGCATCTTGTAGCACCTGCTGAGCTTCAAACATCACTTGCATATGTGTTAATGAATCCAGACATCTTGGGAGCAACTTTCAGTGTGTGCGCGTGTGAGTTTCTTCTTATTCTATTGTCTGTTTGTGCATGTGCATTTTAATTATAAATACCACCACTATGTTTGTCACATCTGTACACAACAGTTCCTACTGGGCTTATAATACTGCAACAATTAGACACTAAAATAGAAGTTGCCACATCTGCATAACCCTTTGAATGCCAAAACCTGGCGGCTTTAAATGGAAACTTGCCAAAATTATACGAAATTATACAATTTATTAGGGCAACAAACTGTTTTTAAAAAAAGCATATATTTTTTAACTTTCCGATTGTATCTGAACATATTTTGTTTGATGTACAGTTCCATCAGGAAAAATTACCAAAAACAAGCCAAAATTGTGCAATTTCAATAAAATCCCTTTATTCTATTCACCAAAAATTAACCATTTGCACCAGATAATGAAAAATTGACTGACTCAACTGCAACCAGCAGTCACATGACAAAAACTCTGAGTTTGCAGGTGAACTGCAGGCTGTGTTTACACAGAACAAGAGAGATTGAAAGGAAAATATAACACACCTGATCTATAAAACAAATGCAGCATGGCTCATACATGGTATACAGAGGAGCAGGTTGGAAGATACATTCAGCATGGTGAAACTTCTTTCTACAGTTTGTGTAGGGTAGTTTGAAAAACACCTGGTTTATTAAGGTTGTAAATATATAAACAGCAGTAAATATTTAAAGCATGTAACACCTATGGGCACTTGGGAACATATTACACATACTGTCTCTATTGTTGTTCTTTTTTCCCCCAAAATGAATTATTAAAGAAATTAAACAGGTTTTGATGTTGTAACTGTGTCATACTGCAAAGAAGATTTTTTTTTTCGTTTTTTCTCCTTGTAGTCATTCTTGTATTGTTTCCATAGTGGTCCTGGACTTTAGACTGCAGTAAAAATGAACCCACAATGAGTTAAAACACACCCAGAAACTGCTTGTTGTCCAGAGAGAAGACTTAACTTTATCTGAAAGTATATCAGAGCAAAGACTTCGAGCTTACTTGAGCCTGAAGATCTCCTTCATTTTCTGAATTTATGATATCCGCCATTTATTCACCTCATTATCTAGAGTAAACTGCTGAAAACATACCACTAAGTTAGTCAGAAAAGAAAATAATGCAGAAGACAGCAGAACATGAGCTACACGTTACCATCCAGTCTGTGTGAATCTGCTTCCGGGTTAAACCGGGTTGGTGCGTTTGCTCAGTCTCCCAGGGTCAGAAGTCTTCATTTAGACAGAGACAAAAAACGAAAAAAACCTTAAGAATTGAGAGTAACCGCTGGTTTATACTTTTAATTTTTTTTATTTATTGGAAAAAAGGTGTAAAAGGCTGCGCGAGTTGAATTGTATCCTCTACGGTCTTTTATTTTGAAATGCGTGATCGATCCGACCGGATGAGCGCTTCTGCAGAAGATCAGCTGATCTAAATGTAAACACTGCACAGAGGTGTGCGTGTCTGTCTGTGAGTGTGTGTGTGTGTGTGTGTGTGTGGCGGAGAAACGGGGTGACACAGACGCAGCTGTCTTCCAACCGTCGGCCACTTCAGCGTCTTCTCAGGCCGGTGACGGTGAAGCGTCGGCGGGATGTGTGGACCGACCTGCGCCGCTCCGCCTGCCCCGCAGTAGACGAGGCTCAGGGGGGCTTAAAACATCACATGCAGCTTACCGGAGGGCCTGGGCGAGAGCAGATCTGTCCCAACACGCTGGATTTTTACCTTACAGGACTGGACTAGTTGAAGCAGTAAGTGTCTGTGCTCACAGTTTTTCCTGCTTATTCCTAATTTTCATGTCGTCTGGCCACAGCTGCCACAGAAATCTCCATCCATGGAGGTAGGTTTGGTTTGAACACTAAGGGCGGCACGTTAAAAAGGTTGTCTGAGTGTCCTACAGGAAATGTTGAGTGTCAAACATTTAATTTCCTGCTTTCTGGTCATTTTTTATGCAGCAAATAGTCCCTTTTTTGCATGCATCTGTATTGTTTTATCTGCGTACAGCTGTCATGTTTTTAACTTCAGGGGCAAACACTGAGTGGGAACTTCTAAGAGATTCAGTCAATGACAAGTAGACTTTTCCTTTTTATTATTCTTGAAGACACATGAGATTTCATCCAAGAGGCTCCTTCAGTTTTAACTGACTGACAGTGAGTCCCAGGTATGGAAAACCAGGGTATTACTGGAAATGTAAAGTAATTGTACTCTTTAACTTGTCATCATTGTGTCTAAAAGTCATTAAGAAGTACACTTCATGTCTCATACCACACAGGAGGAAAGGATCTCTTTTTAAAAGTTTCAATCATGCAAAGGATCTCCAGAACAAAGGCGACTGTGGCTGAATGCTGTCAACAAGCAGAACAGGGATGACAGCCTCTAGAGCCCATGTTCAACCTAGTTTACTGTGGAAATCATTTTGTGACAGAAATTCTGCTGTCTAGAACAAAGCCCCACAATTAGTTCATAGCCCTTTATTTAACCTACTTAGATATCTGCACATGATGTTTTAATGTGACTGCAGTGTTTCTACTTGCTGTGCCGTATTCTAGCATAATCTATCTCTTAAGCTGCAAGTAGACCCAGCTTGACTTGTTCACAGAGGACAGTTTGACAGCTCGTACATTTCGTTTTGTTTTCAAAGCTCCCAAAATTCCCAAGAGTCACATGCCTCCAGATGTGAATGGCTGCCAAAATGTCTGGGGAAGGATCTCAAGACTGTGTTCTAAGTACCTGATAAGTGATGTCATAGATTGAATCCTCTGTTCTGAGATGGCTTTTTTAAGTTTAACTGAAATTACTTACATCACTTCTCTCTTACACCATCAGGATCTCTACTTCTCACCATGCTTTTGCTGAAGATCTCTTTCACTGCCAGATTTCAAGATAACATCCATTTATTCATCTCATTATCAAGTGTCAATAAATTAAATAAACCAATAATTTAATCAGGAAAGAAAATAATGTGTAGGACACATCAGGTGTATATTGTGATCTCCAAAATGCATGGCTTTTGACCTATTGACGTCCCAAGATTCACATGACTTGAGGTGTGAAAGACAGCAAAAATGTCTGAGAGATATTTTCACATCAGCTAACTACACTTAAAGTCTCAAAAGTGAAAGTAGACAGTCTGGTGGAAAAATGGCCCCTGTGACTAATGTCTACATCAGTGTGTAATCAGTGTTTTACAGCTGGAGAAACAGTGACTTTTAACTACATCACATACAGTTAGATAGTTTAGTCAAACTAACCTAAGGGTCAGGCCCCCTATACAGGGTCATAAGATAAATGTGAGAGGTTATGAGATGATTAATGGGACAGGAGAGAAACAAAGCAAAGTCCTGTTTTGGAAATGTGCATTCATTTTGTAAGTTTTCTCTAGTTATTGCTCAAAGTATGACACACACACACACACACACACACACACACACACATATGAGTAAATATGCTTCAACAATTACGGAAAAAAATTGTAGCAATATATCACAATATATCAGTCCATGTATTTGCATATATCGTACTTATGAATGAACGAGTCTCTGTATGTGTGTGTGTCTGTTCTTTGTCTTTCTCGACAACTGTTCATCTGATCTACTTCAGACTTGGCAGATGTATTACTAGGCCCCTGAGGAAGTTTAGTGTCAAGGTTGAAATCATTTGGATCAGCGGCCTTCATATTTTGCCCGAAAGTTGTTTTCTGTTATGCTTTTACAGCTCTATTGTCTGTGGTCTTTTGGCTGCCTGTGGGTGGAGCTTAAGTTGCTGCTCTAGCTCGGCAATATTATAAAAGGCAAGATTTAAGAATGTTGTCATAGATCAAAAAAAATTAGATTATATCCAGTGATATATATCCAATAGATAAATAAAATATTAACAGATATTTAGCATTTTTTTGAAATAGTTTTTCAAAAAAAATTTGGACTTTAACATGCATTTGGTGTGACATTTTGCTAAATATGTATGTAACGTAATAAATCTGTTGGAGGTCAGATAAAGCACAAGTTACAGATCAGATTAAACGGTGCTGTAAAATATATTCCAAAAATGCAAATGAAAATGGATTTTAAATGTTACCTCTAGAGTTTCCAGACACATACATTCTACATAGTTACATCATATGAAGAGATTTTTTGAAACCGTTTTCTTGAAATCTCAGCCTACAGTAGAAAGACAAGCTGAGTAGCTGTTCATGTCGCATGCTTTTCAAACCCAGGTAAACCTGTTTCAGACTAAGTTTTCCGCTCAGCGCCCTGCAGACGTCACGGCTACATTGCCTAATGTGTCCTGTCCTGTCATGGTGATTTATTGATTCATCCCCACAGCCATATGACTTTCTGACTCTGCTTAAAGCAAGCTTTCACTTTATTGCTGTCTTTGTGTGACAGCGTTTTGACTACAAATGCAAAAAAGAGCGTCATGTGGTTTCCTTCCTGAAAGCCTGGTCTGGTGACTGTGGCCTTTTGAAATAATTCATTTTTCCTTGTTCTCCTTGTTGACAGTTACTTATTTTTCACTGTCTGACAAAACCAACTCTTATGACTTTTTCTTCACATGTCTTAAAGGATGACACATAATGACTTGTTAAGCAATGTAAATCACTCAGAAGACTGAAGCAGCCAGTTTAAAGGTGCAGTCTGCTTTTTTTTTTTTTTTTTTGCAGTACTCACAAAAAGTACTAAAAACTGGAAAAACTCTTAAACAGTGTCTCAGAAAACGAGCCTAATGGTGTCACATTAAGTTGTCCTCCTCTGCAAGAAATTGCAGCCCACAAGTTTTAGGGCAAGCTGAACCTTTGTGCAAGAACAACCCCCGTAGAACGTCTTAAAGGGCTGTTTTCAGGTGGAAAAAAAAAACTACCCAAGGTAGATGCCCTCATCAAGTAACTTCTCTTTTCCAACATCCCATCAACAACATAAAATTCACTATATGGACTGAAGTTACATCCAGTAACTCACATTTGTTGTTGTTTGGTGCAATTAGAAATAATTGCTGCAGTTGAAGCTGTCGACTATGACACCATAATGGAAACAAAAGGCTGAACAGGCCAATGTGGACGCCAATCCTGTACATGTTGGCGCCACATTGCACCTGCCCCGAGTTCCTGCCTTGACAAACCATGTTTTGATGTTGATTGTTATTTTCTTTCTGTGTTTCCACTGCAGGCATCCATGGAGGAGCTAGATCCAGAAGAGCAGTTCCTGCGATACGCCCGGAATGGAGATCTGCCTGGGGTTCAGAGGCTCCTCATGTCCAAGATAAAGGAAGAGACGCAGATCAACATCAATTGCAAAGGTATGCAATAGCACATGGGGATGATATCAGTTTTAGTGTGCTGATGTAATGCAGTATGTGTTGTTTCATCAGGTAAAAGTAAGTCTAATCTGGGATGGACGCCTCTTCATTTGGCCTGTTATTTCGGACATACAGATGTAGTGGAGGAATTGCTCAAGGTAGAGTTTCTTTTCTTCAAAACATGGAGATTTTAAATAACTGTGCATGTAACACATGTGTCATTACACCAATCCAGGCGGGGGCAGATGTTAACTTGCCCAATAATATTGGAGATACACCTCTGCACAAAGCTGCCTTCACAGGAAGAAAGGTACCTTAACACCTCAACAATTTACCAGTTTGCCTCTACTTTATGCATCTCCTTGTCGATAGCAGAAATTTTTGTGCATGCATTTATTCATCCATTCAGTCTGTCAATCAATCAATCATGTATCGATTAGGAGGTTGTCATGCTGCTGCTGCACTATGATGCATGTGCTACTGTCATCAATGGGACAGCGCAGATTCCCAAAGATGTCACTCAAAATGCAGAGATCAGAAGCATGTTGGAAGGTGAGAGTGACATGTTGTCATCTAAAAGTTATCATGGAACATGTTTTTAATCAGCCGTCATAATAAATGTTTTTATATTCATTCATACGAGTTGTTGATTTTATTCTACACTTTTTTCTTGTAAATCCCGTCACTGATACCAGCGGCTGAGAGAACAGAGGAGAGGAAACTGGAGGAGAAACTTTTGGAAACTGCTCGGGAAGGAGACCTTTCAACGTTAACTCAGCTGGTTAGTGCCAGATGCTTCTTTCTGATGCATTTTTTATTGAGCAATAGAGAATATAGAACAGAGATGTTACGCATCACATGTCTTCTTGTACTTTTATCCACCTGCCCCTTCGTTGTGCACACATATACAGACAAAGTAAGCTTGTACAATAGCGGAATCCTAAGAAAACAAAGTCAGACCTCAGTGTTAGACACCCCCATTCTCCCACTGGCAAACTCAGACACCTCCCACCCCGGATCTCTACATATAAAAACAAATGAAGCAAAATATGATTATTTACACTCACCTATCATTCCCTATTTGTGCATAATTTTAAGCCTTAATACAGTGTGAGCAGGTGCGTTAGATAAAAATTCACCCCCTGTACATTTGCCATGAATGGTGAAATTAGCTACAGAGACCAAAACCGTTTTTGTACCATGCTGTGAACATGTTTACTTCTGCTGTAAAGCTGGACAGTTTAACATGGGGGTCAATGGGGATTGACTCGCTTTCAGCCAGTTAGCCTCAAGTGGTCAATTGAAGAAATGCAGCTTTTGCCATGTTAACTTTAACATAGGGTTAATTTTTCAGTCCTGAAAGTTGCTGCTTGTTTCCACTGAAAGGGCAACACTTTCTATACAATGTGCCTCACTGTATCGACAAATCTAAATGGGAGTCATCACTAAGCAGGAACACAATCGAAGAAAGTGGAATCCACACTTGAAGCACATCATTCAAAGTGGCAGATACTTCCTTCCACAATCTAGCCTCATCAGATAATTCCAAATACATATGCACGCTTCTGTCACAATTGCAAGAGTAGCAAGAGTTACCACAGCAGCACACAGTGCTACCCCTAGTAAATTAAACAAGGAAATAACAGTACCTGCTAAACGACATGTTGCCGTTGTCGCTTTGGCAATATTAACAAGGATTAAACTCTCACTTGTTCCTGAACTGACAGTTACATTCAAAAGTATCACCCCATATTCACAAGTCCAGACAGGTGCAGTCGACTACGCCCTTTGAATCTCAACACAATAGTTTATGACAACCTCAATATGAAAAGCTCTTGAAAAAATCTGTGTTTTCAATAGTAGTGCAGTGCCGACTATTACTGGTTAAACTCTGAGGTTACTGATCTGTGACAACATGGTAGGATTTTGCTTTTTAATCTGTTACAACATTCTATAGTCTTGCCTTGAAACTATGACAACATTCTAGGATTTAGATTTTGTTCTATAGCTGTGTTCCAATTCAGAGGCTGCATCCTTCAAAGGCTGCATTTGAAGGCCAAGCATGTCACAGCTACGTGATCAAGGCCGTCCTATTTCATTGAGACATTAAGACTTCTTCAAATGCAACTGACGAATACGTCCTTCTTTTCCATGACTGCAAAGGATGCATCAGGTGCATCTTTTGCAGTTCAACATCTCCCAAGATTGGATGAGCGCTGGTGACAGAATATAGAACGTAGGTGGAGTTTTAACTGTTCACTGCTGACTGAAAAGATGGATTTATCCGTGGTATTGTGTTACAGCTCACTCCAATACTGAACGATACAAATGTAAAAAACCCAATAGACTTAAAATTTTTTTTGAAAAATCTGTAGTTGAGTACAACAGTACAGTACCTCAAGTTCTTCAAGTGTATAAAAACATTAAAAAACGTCCTTTCTGTCCTTGGGGTTGCTAGTTCGGGTTGCTAGAAAGGTGCGGTGCTAGTGGACGTGAAGAAGCAAGCAAGAAGTCCGTCGTCAGACTGTCTCATTTAACAAATACTCAGACACAGTCATTGCATCCTATGAAGACCCAGGACACAAGAGTCTGTCCTCCAAAAGGATTCAGCCTCTGAATAGGGACACGACCTGTGACAACATTCTAGAATCTTGCATTATTCTGACAATATTCTAGAATCTTGCATTAAAGTTCTGACAATATTCTAGAATCTTGCATCAAAGTTATGACAACATTCTAGAATCTTGCAACAAAGTTATGACAACATTCTAGAATCTTGCATCAAAGTTATGACAACATTCTAGAATCTTGCATCAAAGTTATGACAAGGTTCTAGAATCTTGCAACAAAATTATGACAACATGCTAGAATCTTACCTCAAAATTATGAAAGCATTCTAGAATTTGGCCTTGAAATTATGACAGCATTCGAGAATCTTGTCTTAAATCTGTGACAACACTGTAGAATTATGCTTTGAAATTATAACATTCTAGAATCTGGCCTCGACATTATGACATCAAATTAGAATAATGCCTTAAACCTGTCACCACATTCTAGAATCTTGCCTCAAAATTATGACAACATTCTAGAATCATGCCTTAAATCTGTGACAACATTCTAGAATTTTGCCTCGAAATTCTGACAGCAGTCTAAAATCTTATATTAAAATTATGACAACATTCTAGAATCTTCCCATTGGTGATGTTGCCTAGCTAAAGGACGGCTAAGGATGCTGTTATAGAAGTGTAACATAAAACTACTTTTTAGCCAAACTATGAGGATCAATCATCCAAACAACTCCAATGCCGCTCTTCCTCGGGTCCCCAGCAATAAACTTGCCAATTTTGAAGTAGATCAGATTAACGATTGACAACATATGTGAAGAACAGACAGACACACAGTTGGAGTAAAGTTTTGGAAAGTCTAAACTATTCCATCTCTTGGTCACAGTGTGAGAAATCAAAGAGTCATGCTTCAATTCTTGGAAGAATAATAAAGAACTGAGACAACATCTGTTCCTGTCCTGTGTGTTCTCTGCAGCTCAGCAGGAAGAAGCCTCCGGACATCAACTGCACAGATCTGCTGGGTAACACTCCGCTGCACTGTGCAGCCTATCGAGGCCAGAGGCAGTGTGCCCTAAAGCTGCTCAAGAGTGGAGCCAACCCCGGCGTCAAAAACAAGAACGGTATGATGCATCAGCCGGAGCTGGCAGCCATGAATGACTGGTGATATTCAATATTCTTCTTTTTTGTCCACAAATACCCTGAAAAGGGCAAAACCAACGATGAAGTCATGCTGTTAGAAGTCTTGCCTGCATAACAAAAACCTGAAAATAATTAAACCACATCGGTGAGTCACACTGTTGACTGGGTGACTTCATTGTTGAACGTGTTGTTCTGCTGCTATAACTACTGCCATACAAAATATATATTAATACACAGCTGAAAATAGTCCCCCCAAAAATGCTGCCATAGCCAGGGCAGAGGATGGAAATTATTGAGAAGCCAACGCATTATTGGTTTGAGTTTCTTTAGAGGATTTTTTTTTCAACAATAAAAAAATGGCAGTCAGTAAGAAAAATATAACATATCAGCCTTTTCCTCTTGCAAGCTCCCATCTTGACATTCTGCTTGCACCAAAAATATGTTTCTTTAGGTGGGGAGTGGCAGTTTCACTTCATTTGAGAAAGGTCTGTCTCCCAGAAAAAAACACCTGTCTGGAATAAGCAGCTAACCTTTCCTAAAGAATTTTCCAAGTGTAACCTACAATTATTTTTGTCAAAACACGATGGCTGTTTTCATGATTCCAACATGATTATGAGTGCAAAAAATGTAGAAACTGTGATTACACGAGAGGCTCAAGCTGTCGCTGGTTCGCATGTAATTGAAGCCTTGATATTTATAACTGCTGTCAGCAGCGTTAAAATATCGTTCAATCAAGCAGTGTTTCTTTGCCTCTGTACACATGTGCTGTTTTGTGCTAAAACTTAATTTAACTTGTTTGTTTATAACTCACAGGCCAGTCGGTGTCTGACCTGGCCAACGATACGGCCATGAAGCAGTTTCTTGAAGGCAACGTTCATCGAGTGAGTGCTTCGGCTTCCCAAAGCTCTTTTGATTTGTTCTTCGATTTGTTTTTCACTTTGTTTCATGTGTCTTTGTGTCTGTGTCCCCTGCAGGGTTTGACCCGACATGTCAAGAAGTATGAAGGACTTCTCTGGAAGGTAAAGTCTGGGAATTATTTCCTTGATGGCTGACAGAAGCCAATCCATTAGAGATGGAGAAATCACAAGCAAAGTGGAGAAATTCGACTGCACAGTTTGACAGCTCATAAATTGCCTTCAGAGGCCCTGCTGCTACAGAAAACCCACATCGCAATATGTTTACTGGTGCGTCTTATGAGGCTGTTTATGGGTTGACAATCACATCTTAAAAGAAATGAGTAGAAGTTGAATTTAGTCGAAGCTGCAAATATTTGTCTCCACTATGCCAAAATAAGCCATACAACATATCATTTGTCTGTCTTTGCTTTCACAGCATGGATGATATTGATATTGTTTGTCAGTGTGTTTTGATTTGCCAATTTTTTGTGCAAATGATGCAGACAGTGTGCATTTATGAACCTTGTTTTGCTAAGTATGCTTTTATTTTGAAAGAGTAACTAAAAAGAAAATGGCCCAGAAGTCTCAGTTTTTTTGTCACTGAATTTAAATAAGGTTTAAAAAAAAAAAAAAAAAAAAAACATGAGTGAGCCAGTTTATCAGTGTTGATTAGTTCACTGCTTCGACACACAGTGGAACAATGACAGCTCAGTGACCTCTGACATGATTACCAGTCAGCACACTGAGCAGTCACATCAGCAGCCTAAGATACCAGGCATACTGCAGCCTCATTAGCATGTACTGATTGAGGGCTGAGGACTAAAGAATAATCTGTACAGTGTTGAGCCTGCTGCATGCAGTGCCATAGGAAATCTTTTCCGACAGTAGCTGCTGTGTCTTAACTGAGGCAGGCAGAAACATCCAATCAGCAGTCTTAAAATTCATACAGGTCTAAGAATGGTCCTGCTGGAGTTAAAGATTATGTCAAGAAAACTGAAAACAAGATCTGGAGCTTTAATCAGTGCACTGTTAAATTCAGTGTCAGTTTTATTAACTTTTTTATTTAACATTTTCTTGATTGTATTAATATGGCAGCAGTGTTGTACAATGTAGACAGTAACACCTCCAGCATATAAAGATTCACGAGGTTACCTTCAATCAGTGAAACAAATAACAATTAATTTTCTCAAAATTAATATAATTTAGAATCTCTTTTAACCAGCTCTTATACAGCAGAAGAGAAGCTTATTTTCACTGCAGAGCAAAGAGTTTTGTGGAGGTCAGAACATGTCATTTTGTCATTGAAAACACAGAGACTTCTAGTGGTGGAGCCTCAAATAGAACACTCAGAGGTCTGGGATTAATTCTCATGCCAAACATAGTCCCTTGTGTGTTAAGAATTTTACATCAGAAGCTGTCTGTGTCATTTTTGATACATTTAATTTGGTTAACTGCTGCAGAGAGGGGGTGTTTTGAATTCCCTAGTGTTAAAATTCACACCTCAGACTGGCTTCTTCTCCGCTGCAACAAGGACAAATACAAAGTTTAAAAAGTGAAAGAAATGGTGGCTATAGCATTACGTTGCTAGAAAGCCTAGAGAGATGTCACTTTATCCATGAGAGTCCTGTGCTTCTGTGTTCAGTAGCGTTTAACCCTCTCTGTGATCATTGATTTAAGCCTAAAAGCAAGTTTATCCAGATTAATATATTTCATTTTTTTTCCATAAAAATAATTCCTCCCTTTCTCCCTTCAAAATACCGTAGATGTAACTTTACACCATTGCTTTGCTGTAGAATGCACAGATCTACATAGTTTCTTCCAGTTTCTCCACCCAACACTCCATCACTCGCTGCAGCTCGAGCACACCAGTTAACCCAAGACTCGGCTCAAACATCGTACAACTACTGTACACTACATAATGACACATTCTAATATTGGAGAAATTCAACCTGTTTAACTCGGGACACGGTTCTGAGGAAGAATAATGATACACAAAGCCCCGTCTTGCGAGTTTACAGGATTGGTTCATCACATATGAAACTCTGGGAGTGTAAATCTGTGTTTTGAGACTGTCGTCAGTTGTACTGCAGTCTCAGGGAATGTTATGCCATGGGTTTGACTGCTTATTTTGTCCCAAAATTAGTCTTTCAGCATTTAACAGACAACATATAGATGTGGTAACAAGGTAAAAATACTTGATTTTCACCAAAGAGGGCCTTTAAAACTAATTTAAATGGAAATAGAGTATGGTTAAAAACTTGATTCCTGATTATAAAATGGCTCCTCATTCATTAGCATGCAAAGCTGATGCATGTGCTGAAAGTCTTCCAAGCTACAACTATAAGATATCCAAATGTTCTGCACACCTCTATAATTTTAGGCCGATCGATCATGTCCATTAGCATCAGCCGAACCTGTAGAGCAGATGTGAGCAAGACTCCTGCCCAGTGGGATAATATAACAATCATGCAGCTTTTCTACACTTTGCAGATGCTATTAGATGAAATGGACAACGAAAGAGTTATTTTGCAGGGTTTGGGATGCTCACAACCCCTAGTTTTCCAGTAATTGTGTCTGGGGAAATGCTTTTTGGGCCGGTGTGCATCATGGCATAAATACAGACGTTGTAGAAATGTGTTTTGGCCTCTTTGATAAAATAGCCACACAGTCCTGCACTGCTGCTCTGGGCTCAGAATAGACAAAAGTGGATAAAAAAAACACCTTCCTGAACATCTGTCTATTCATGTTATGTCTGAACAAAAGAACTCAAAACTACTGTATTAATTAGAAGACATGATGAATGTTTTTGAGCTTTCCTGACCTGCAACACCTCCTAATTTGCAACTCTACATTCATTCACTTTTTAGCTCCGTTTTGGTCTCCACCTCTGTTTTTGGTCTATTTCATATAACTGCTTATTGTCCACCCTGTTAGGAGCTAGTTGTTGTTTCTTGTTAGTTACTGAGCAGGTGGATATATATTTTAGAGGGTTTCTGCTGAAAAGCTGTAAAGATGCTGGGCAGAAAACCAAAACAATGAGCAAGAAAGATGTTAAAATGTTCTGTCTAGCTGAAAGGAACTGCAGTCAGATGATAATTCTATTAGGGGTCATCACTAGAACCATCCTTTACACAGGCAAATATTCATCCAAAGATATTGATTATAGACACTTTAAAGACACAAGACCAATAATGAACTTATTCTGCTTAAAAATATTGCCTGAAAGTGTATTCCTCTGTTTCAGGTAATATTAAAAACAAATCAGTCCCCGATCGTTTCAGTGTAACAATCTTACGTTGGTGTCCACACAGCCGCTGTAGGTTCTTTTCAGTTGTTTCCACACTAACGCACCAAATGCTGAAAATAGTTGTAATTACCACGTTGATGCTGATGCAAGTGCTATGTAAATGCCACAGTACAACTATTGCAGCTTCTGATTTCTGTGAATGCAGCAGCAGGAAACCCTAAAAATGGATTTCATTTTCACCTCCCACTGACTTCATAAGTGACAAAGCAAACCCAGACTTAGCTCAGTCCTGTGTGTGTGTTTGTGTTGCAGCTTTTCTGTACGTATTTCTAGCATGTGTTTTAAAATTTGTTAGGTATTATCAAATGTGTGGCTGCATTTGTTTCAAATTCTTACTATGTTAAGCATTGTGAGATGACATATGTTGAAAATTTCGCTATATAGATAAAATTGAATTGAACTGAGTTGAATTTCCAGCTTTTCTGCTATTCTCAGGTGTCTGTGCTTCCTCTCTAAGCCGACACTGAAATAGGAAAAGACTAGAATAATAGAAATCACTGAAAATCAGACGTGATTCTTTTCTTGTTTTGTCCCGCAGAGCTCCAGATTTTTTGGCTGGCGCTCCTACTGGGTTGTCCTTCAGGACGGGGTGATATCCTGGTACTCAAAACAGTAGGTGCATCTGTGCTACTTGAATCAGATGAGGGAAAAGATCTCAGTGTCAGATAAATGGAAGTACTGTGCACTTTTGATTAGACAGGTGCTGGAGGTGACAGACAAATGAGCTAAAAATAGAGGGATTCTGTCTTCTGTACTTCAATTGAAAATCTGTCATCTGTCAGGATTCCAGCTTCAAAAGAAACGGACTCACCTCCTGTCTTTTTTCACATCAAGGTCCGACGCAGCTGCCAATGTCAGAAGGCAAGGCTGCAAGTCCCTCACAAACGCTCACTGTTTGGTAAGCCAACGTTTGAGAATTGCGCTCCCTTCCTTGACCCCATTGTGGAGTTTGTGTGAGTATGCACAAGGGAATGTTTCTGATGTTTTCCAGATACGAGCCAAAGATAACTGCTTTTTTACGCTCAAGTGCTTTGATGACAGTGTGCATCACTTCAAAGTATCGCCTAAAACTGACCCAGAGGCAGCAAGAAAGGTACGTTTGATTTTCTCTTGAGCTGTGATCTCTTCTAAAAGATCCATTAGTTATCTCTTGACCTTCTTAGAGAAAATATTAACACTTGCACAGGCCCTAATGTTTTTCTGAAGATTATTAAATCTTTCACTGACATCTGGAATCTTTCACTTGTAATGCACGGATCAGTGCTCAGAATAATAACATGAGCACCAGTCAAGTTCCACTTCTTTACTGCATCACCTGCTTGTTTTAAAGGAATAGGCTGCATTCCAACATCCATCCTACAATACTATACAGTATGCAAGAGAAGGATTTAGTATATCCCAAGACAGTATGTCCAATATAGTATGCCAAAAGTACCAGGATGTTACTACATTCGGTCAGATTTTGCAGTAGACAAGCCAGCATGCTTTTCTGGCTATTCTGACCCAAAAACAAGCTTAAGCCACCAGGAGCGTACAAACACATGACACCTAGTTTTGCACAACAGACTGCAAGTATGAGTTCCAAATTGCATGTATGCTGCTTGAAACTGTGGACTTTCTGAGAGCAGCTGTAGCAAAAAAAACAGCCATAGTTTGAAGTGTTGGGAAATACAGCCGATTAGCATAGCTTAGCTTAGTTTAGTATAAAAACTGCATAGAGCTGAAATGAGCTGTCCTTACACTTTAGTTTTTTATGCAGATTAACAACAGTATGTCAATTAGTCAACTTTAAGGCCAAATTAAGGTTTCCACATCTGTGTTTGCTGACCAGAAAAGATTTTAAAATAGACATGTTTGCAGTTCTGTTCATGCTATGATAGATATGCGTCAGTCTGCTACACAGATGGTCCCAATGCCATTTATATTGAACACAGTTAAACACAAAGGGCTCCTGTGGATGTGTTAGAAAGGCTCTGATTTTCCACTTTTTATAGGATAACAACTGTGTGCAGATTGGACTGTAGTACTGTGTCATTGTAGTTTATATCTTGACGTTCACAGGACATCTGGAGAATTTAAAACTTTGCACTGTATTTGAGCATGTCAATGTCAATGTCAACTTTATTTATATAGCACATTTACAACTAAAAAGCCCAAAGTGCTTCACAACAATAAAATACACTAAAAGATAACACATAACTTTAAAATTAGCAAAGTCATAAAAATAGAATAAAAACATAAATTATACTATGCAAATAAAATAACATATTCAGCACATCTGATGATTAAAAAGCCAGGGAGAAAAGGTGCGTCTTAACAAGAGATTTAAAGTGCTCAAGTGACTCAGCAGCTCTGACATGTGGAGGTAAACTATTCCACAGAGTGGGACCGACAAAAGAAAAGGCTCGCTGACCTCTGCTTTTCTTAAATTTGGTCCTGGGAACATCCAAGAGTAGCTGGGATGAGGACCTCAGAGTTCTCGCAGGTTTACGAATGGACAGTAGGTCTCACAAATAAGAAGGCGCCAGGCCATTTAGACATTTGAAAACCATGAGAGCAATTTTAAAATCAATTCTCTGGCGAACTGGGAGCCAGTGCAACGATGACAAGACTGGAGTGATGTGTTGGTACCGTTTGGTTCCAGTCAGTAAACGGGCAGCAGCGTTTTGGACCATCTGTAGCCTGTGAATTGAGGCTTGGCCCAAACCAACATAAAGAGAATTACAGTAGTCCAAGCGTACTGTAATAAACATGTGCATCACTCTCTCAAAGTCTCTTGGAGGCAAGTATGATTTGACTTTAGCAAGCAGACGTAGCTGAAAAAAACTGTTTTTGACAACGGCATTGATCTGTTTTTCCAGAGTAAAGCCAGAATCTAAGTACACACCAAGATCTTTCACAAATGGTCTACTGAAAGAGGACAAAGGACCAAGTGCACTATCCACACCCTCTAGAAGAGACAAGTCACCAAAAACAACAATTTCAGTTTTTTGTTGATTTAGGCACAGGGAATTTAGAACCAACCAATCCTTCATTTCTCTCAGACAATTTTGCAGAGATTCAATGGATGTAGAGTTTGGTCTCAATGGGACATATATTTGTAAATCATCTGCAAAACAATGAAATGAAATGTTGTACCTCCTTAAAATAGATCCCAGGGTACAAATCAAAGCACCTCCAAACTCCGTTAACAACTACTTAGATAACAACTCCTTTAAAAAAAGGCATCTCCTCACATAGCCTCCCCTTGTAACAAGCATTTGCTTTGAGCACTATTTGTTTTTTGGCACATGTGCAGTCGGTGCACTCACAGTGCCTATAGCTTGCATGATCACAACTTTTGGGCTGCACAGATGCTTTCAGGCTTGACTAGAGGACAAAACTCACCACATGCATGAGTTGGCCTTTAGCAGTGTTGGTATGTATGTTTAATTACCTCCTGACTGAACAAACAGGAAGCTGCCTGTTCATAATTAACAGACAGATATGAGAACGGATTTCATTTTCTCATCTGAATTTCTTCTAAAAAGCAAATATGCATATTTCCCATAGGACTTCTAAACGCAGATAGAACCTGATATTTGCAAGGGACCTAAAATGGTAAAATGTTTGATTTTCATGGTAAACCAAAGAAAAATGTGTTCTACTTCCTCCAGGCATGGCTTGATGCGCTGGAGGAGCACTCAGCGTTCAGCACACACTATTGTTCCCAAGAGCAAGGCAGTGAGGAGGAGGAGGAGGAGGAAGTGATGTCACTCGGGGAGCTAACGGACTCACTGCAGGTGGCTTTACACAAGCAACAACCACAACAAGAAATCCATAATTAGCATGTCGGCATAATGATCCACAATGTTTTCTCTGAGCTATAAAGCCCATCCCGGTCCTCCCACTCCACGCTGCTTTTGTTCAACTGCAGTTTTCTTCCTTCTCTTTGAATTACCAGGCAGCAGAGGTCAGCCAAAAGAAGCTGGAGAAGGAGGTGGAAGCGCTCGTGTCCATGCTGAAAAATGATGGGCTTTCTGAAAGTAAAACCTGTTATTTCACTGTTTTTTGCTATTTAAAATAATACATGTAACAAAGGAGAAACCTCATAGTTACAACCCATTCAAGAGTGGAAATGAAAACCTTATGATTAAAATTACAAGCATCATCAAGCGGATAACTGTAGACTGTTGACGGTAGAATGATGGAGTACTCCTAATTAGGAGTCTGCACCATCTGCTTTGTTCCGTTCTGTTTTTTAGAGGTTTCTACAATGCACTGTTTGACAACTTGAACTATACATTTGCATCTGTTAGTCATTCTGCTTGTTTTGTCGGTTTTCCACTCATTATTTTGTGTGTTTGATCCCCACAGGATTTCCATCAGCTATAGTGCAGAAAATGCAAGAAATCTGTGAGTTGTCCAGTGAGACCAACTCCAGTCTCAGCGTTTGCCTCAGCCTCTTCTCCAGACAGGAAGGGGTAAGTGTCAGCTTTAATGTTCAGAAATTAGGCGTGGAACTGTTTGCAAAATTCACGGTTTGGATCACATCACATCACAAATTTGGGTTCACAGTTTACGTTCAGTACGTTTCTGATGAAGCAGGGGAAGGAGGGCATTGCACGATTCAACGATTCCTTTACAAAACTCTGGCTTCACTTCTTCATAGTTAGATCGTAATTTTAATGAAGGACAACAAAAATTGCAGCTTACCCACCTGATCCCTGAGCAGTTTTCAGTTGTTTTTTTGCTCTTGTCACCTTTTTACTCACTGTGGATTAATTTTTCACTACAATAAAAGTCCTGAATCTCTATGGAAACAGCACAGCCGTGGCTAGAAGTAAAGAGAACTCAGAAATCTCTCTTGTGCAATGTAACAAAGTTAGAATGCCAGACATCCTAAGATACATTTTTGATTTGTTTCCATACTTGTCTCCTATTTGCTCTGTGTGTACACAGCCTGCAGTTCAGCTGAAACGTCAGAGAATTTTTCTTACATGAAAAATATTGGCCACAGCTAATAACTAATCTCATGCCTTCTCAGTTGCACCAAGGAGCACAGAATATTTATTTCTTTACATAATGTGGTTTGTGCAAATGGTTTGTCTTTGGGAAAGTTTTAAATGAGAGGTTTTGATAAAATATTGCGATTTTAAGCTTAGAATTGGTTACGTTTTCACAACAGAATGGCATGTCTGGCACAAAAAGTTTAAAAATCTAACTACGCTTTCTGTTTGTACAGCTTCTGGCTCTGATTAATGGTAATATTTAGGTGTTTTTCAAAATATACCCTGCCTTATAGACTAAGCCACATTACCGACTGCATGCAGAGGCTGTTTAAATGCGACATGGAGGAGCTGAGTTGTTGCTCTTTGCGACTCGACTCTCTCCTTCTTGTCCTGTGAGGGAACACACTCAGGTAATGTCTTCTTAAATGGTTAATCGTATAGGAAGTATTGCTACGTGTTGCTCAGTGCTTTCACACAGTCACTATTTTACATCCTTAATGCTCGATGCTGGCAGATCCTCTGACTGTACCTTATCTTGTCCACTTGCCATTTTTAAGACAGACTGACAGCTGTGCTCAACATTAAATCCATGCTAGTAATTTATACATTCCCCGAACTGTGACTGACAAACCAAACAGGGCAAACCTTTTTCTTGATCCATTCCACCATAACCTAGAGCAGGTTTTTATGTAAATGAACTCAAATCAAGGAAAAATCCTTATACATATTATATTCAGGGATATAAATGGCATTTTAATGACAGTTTAAAGAACCGCTATAGTTTTTTTTTGATATGTGTAGATTATGTGACCAACACCTTGTTCCTTCATAACTGAAGGCTTTTGTAGAAACCGTGAAGGCCACATAAGATGATATGTTTCATTGAGATTACAGTGAAGTGATGCTTTAAAAAAACATGCTATAAATATTGTAATCAACAGGATCCTTCTTCTTCGTGACCCTCATATGAATATAAATATAAATATACATAGTGGAGCTTTGTATACTTATACTGATATAAACATACTTTGTAAGAAAGGATTCGTGCCTCATTATATAAAAAACTCATTGCACTGCAGTGATTGGAAGCTGTCAGATGGGTTTTCTTTGTGTATGATTGAATGGATTTGATTAGAATGGAAGGATTCATTAGAAAATTGCATCTCCTCCAGAAAAAAAAACAGCACTCCTTATAGCTCACAACAAGCTCCAACCTTAGACAAAACTTTACTTGTCTGGCACTTGACTACACACTGATAACACTGTGATTCACCTTATTAATCAATTTCCAGGAGACTTCTTGAGGTGATGTGTGTAAAGTTATGAATGGCTGCGGCACTTCAAGCTTATAGTAATTCAGCTCATAATGAACCAAAGGCATCAGGTTGTGTTGTGAAACTGCATTAGCAACACAAAGGGGAGCTGTGTTGAGTCTTTACTGCATTGGCCTTGAGCCCAGCAGCGCTTTGGTTCAGCCGCTGTGTAACAGCAGCACTATTGTCATAGATTATATTCAGATTTTTCTGAAAGTATTTATGGATAAAACAACATGCCTAGAATATCTGGTTTTAGATACAAGACTAATTACAAATACGAAACAAAAAACATGAAATAAGTAGCGGCTCTGTGAGGCTGAACTACAGCCAATCACATCTCTTCACATTCAGATTTGGTGGCCTAATATAAGTTTAAGGAGCAGCAAAGTCCATGTTGACTGTAGGGTGTGGTGTAGCAATGGGTTAGATGGAGAACTTTCACTCACTCAGTAGGGTTTGAATGCTATGTAAAGCTACAAGTAAATGTGAACTTTTAACTTCACAGGTTTTGCACATTTGAGTTCTGTGCATATACCTGTAGTCATCTGGTGGGAGGGGCTTAAGACAACAGGTGTTGCAGCTCATGTCGGGTTTGCACGGTTAAAGCTGCAGTCAGCACAAATCTGGAAAAGACAGAAAGAACAAAAGAATTTGAAAACCAGCCCTCCTCCTGCAGCGCTTCCCTCGTTGTGAGCTTCAAACATGCCAAAATTGTCACCATTAACGTGTGGCTTCAAATGAGATTTAAACCCTGCTCCTTATTAGATTTAAAATCCTCTGTATTATTCCATTGCACCTCCATGTTCTTTGCTCTCTGCAGAAATTTACTCTCGGACCACTTGAGTGGCAATATAATGAAAGATTAGTGTGGAATTCTTGCCCAAGGATACAAAAAATACTGCCTACCTCTGCTTTAATGCGTATTTTTGCAGGTTGGGTCACTTAGATTGGCTCTCATAGTGGCCCAGGTGGTGCATTAAAAACCCTGCGCGTCTCTGTTGAGCTTCTATAATGTTTACCACGCTGGCAGTTTAAGTTTATTGTGTTAGGATGCTAAAGGCACACGCAGTACCTGTGAGGTTGAAGAAAATGTCAGCCGTTTTGCAAATATTTCTTAAACCAAAGTTTTGGACAAGATAGAGGTGACTGAGGGAGAAAATCCATCATGAAAATCCATTTAATTTTCTCAGTCTAGATGAAACTAGTGGATTAAGATTCCCAAACCTATGCTGTTACTGTGTCTAAAAACGTAATATTATTGCATAAATCAGTCCTCCTCATTTATTTGCAGTGTTGTGACCAGATACAATGAGAGGTTTTTAAGGGGTACGTAACACAATATGAACAGTGTGAGAAAACTGCATTATCCATGTGTGAATGTCTTCATATCTCCCACCATTAACAGTCAGCGTTACTTTAACAGTACATTTTAATGATCTGTGTATGTGTTTATGCATGTGCAGGTTGTTTAATGGAGTATCTGGTTCTGTTTTTAATAACTTAAAGCTGAAAGATATACAGAGATTCAACAGGAAACCGTAAAATTCTAAATTTAGGGACAGCTTACATGAAGAACTAACTCACAATTTTGATGAGATTACATCTGGTTTCTGCTGGAGCTGAATTTAAAGCAGCGTTCACTGATGATGCATATAATTTACAAAGTATATAAAAGCGCGCATCCATCAGTCTCTATCTCTGTTTTGTATGCAGTAAAGCAAAATGTATACTGGCAGCAATGAAGATCCAAGACTGAGATTGTTCATTTTTATTTCGCGATAATCCCTGTGACAGTTTGAGTTCGCTTTTTGGACCAGACTTGTAGCAAAACATCACATCAGAACGAGAATTCGTGTAGAAACTGATGTGTCGTGCTGCTGCTGCTTTTGATGCACCGCTGTGATAAATATACACTTGAGTTGAAGGAAATGTAAATCAAAGCATGTTTACCTTTACACAATAATGCAGCAGCTCAGTTCTTTTCTGCAAGACACAAACAATGATGTGAAAATAATTATTCAATACCAAACCCTGAATTTTTACAATCACAAGTTGTGGGAAAGAAATCACTTCCAGTCATGTTGCTGTTTTTTGTTCTCTCTCTCTCTCCTCTTTGTGCTCACTAACACAGCTTCGTATCTCAAATAAGATGGTTACATTCCTCTGGGATCTTTAGAGGAGACGTTTGCTGCTGGTGAAGCTGCCAAAAAGCTGTTTGAGTTTACCAGGCAGTCCGGTTCTTTCAGGGTTTACACCTGGACTGGGCCTCTGTCGCTCAGCTGTGCAGCCTTTTGAGCTGCGGATCTACAGAGGCAGAGTGCATGATAAAAGGCTCATGGAATCTCAGAGCTCGCCGTGAATAAGCCTCGTTTTAAATAGGAACAACTCAAACATGTACAGTATGGCTCAGTGTGCATAGGATCCTTCACAGCCTGAATGAAGCTGCAGGGAATGAGCTCATTCACCCTTTAACGGGGAGATACTGAATCACTCCCAACGCCCGCTGCTCCGGTTTGCACTTTAGCACCACCTGCAGAGGGGTCAGCAGCAGGGATTTCCTCTTTAAAGTTCAGCGTAGTGCAACAACAGAAAGCGATCTGGAATCTGTCATTATGCAGCACTTTATCCCCACTTCACTATGACTTGGGGATGATAGTTTATCTGTCAGCTCTTCTTCTTTGGTTTCCTAAAGTAAAACATTGCCTCATCTGTGTCAGTTAAGTAGATTTTTTTTTGCAAAGGAGCCACTAAACAACAAGCCCACCTTCATATCATAAACACTCATGTTTTGTGTCAAAGGAGGGTTTAGCTAATGGTTTATATTCGAGTCCATTACCCGTCATTTGATCCCCTCTCATCTGTGGGAATCATGTTCTCCAGCAGGCCATTTGAGACACCGGCATCAAGGCAGCTGTCCTCCATTACAGATAAACATGGCTCTTCCCTCTCAGCTCCATCTCTGCCTCTCTCCATGGGTGTGATAATGAGAGGACGGAGCAGAGGGGGAGGATCAGTCAGTCAACATGCTGTTTGTCTGCTGCCATCGCAGCCAGTCTGATAGTCACGCACATTTGTCTTCTTGTTTGGAACCAGAGCTGGAATAAACATTTTGGTAGCTGCGAAAATGCTGAACCCATCTCATGTCAGTGGTTATTGAATGCAAGATGTTGGTCTTTGCTTCTGTGAGTGATTAGTGTGTTTCCTTTTGTCTTTGCGTGTGTGTGTGTGTGTGTGTCTGTGTGTGTTTTTGTGTGTGTGGGGAGCTCAGGTGCGCAGTGTGAAATTGGAGCAGGAGGTAGAGAAGAATAAGATCCTCTCCGAAGCGCTGCAGACTCTGGCCACGGAGCACCACGAACTTGAGCAATCCGTCGTCAAGGGATCTTCACCGCGCAGTGCCCTGAGCGAGGATGAGTTCCACGACGCCGTGTCTGGTGAGTTGACGAGTTATCAAACAGGAGATTCTGTGACCAAAGCTCCCGCTCACACTCGCTGCTCTGTCCTTCACCTGTAGGACACCGGAATACTTTTTCCCGCCACTCGTTGTCTTTGGTATGTTTTGCCGCTCCTCGACACTCGAGTGTTGCCTGGTTGTGTTGGGAAAAAAGAAAAGACTTGTCCCATGAATGAGTGCTTTTGGTGTGAAAAACAAAACCTGCATGATGTAGAAACATTAAAAATATGAGCCTGATGATGCTCCAAGGTTTTTCGTAACTGAAACCTGTTTGCACTTGTTTTGCGTTTGTTGAAATGTTTTATCTAATTCCACACTTGACACCTTATGCAACACGTTTTATAGATAAAAAGGAAGTAAACAGAGATAGGTCACAACTGAATAAACTGAAACATGAATGTACATCTGCATGGGAGATCTGCTGTCAATGTTGTAGAGTTTGGCCTGCAGCTGAAAAATATTTTTATGGTTGATTAATCTGTCAGTTATTTCCACTTTTGCTGTTTGATCTATACATTTTCAGAAAAAGGTGAAAAATGTTGATTTGTGTCTCCTGAAGTCCAAGATGACGTCTGCAAATGTCTTGTTTTGTTACAGAAGGAGGAAAGAAACCAGAAAACATTCAGATTTAAGAAGCTGCTATTAGATCATTTAAATTTTAAAAAAAGTATTACTCTGATTTAAAAAAATAGTAGTCAAGTATTAAATTACCTGCAGCTCATCAATTATATTACAATAGTATTAGATTCATAAATGCATTTTTAAAAAATCCTAAATAGATAAATAGAATCAATGTACGTAATGAATACCAATTAAGCAAAGGAAATAAAGTTAAGCTTTTGTCTCGCCTCACTTGATGATGGATGTCCAGTGGCTAATTTGTTCTTTAATTTGTTGTCATCTTTTACTTCATTACTGCTATTTAGAACCAACACTGGCCTTTTGATACTTGACATAATTTAGGATTTTAAATAATGTAATAACTATATATTTGCAGAGAAAATGATCACAGAACATAAACAGTCTTGGTACAGAAGAAGACCAAAGACAAACACGTCCTCTTAATTGGGACATTTTGCTGTTTAAAATCGAAACTAATCAGGGATCTTTAGTGGACAAACTCTCACAAAATTTTGCCTTTTGTGTACTCACGCTTCTTGTTATTTATCGCCCTATAATATCACCTGATATTGACCTGGGTGGTTTACCAGTGTAGCTTTCTTTCACAATCACAGAAATGACAAACATAAATTAAGCAAAAAAAGCAAAAAATATCCATGTATTAGTTTTTACACACTATAAGCAGAATCAAATTAATGAGGGAGACATTTAGCAGCTGAAAAATGAAGTTCCTTCCAGTAGACAAACTTTTTCGAAATATTCTCAGATTCATTTCTGATACTTGCTACTTCAGGCCAACATATACACAGATACTGATACATCTGCAGTCAGCTAATATCACTTCATTGATTGTTCTGAGTAAATGATGACGGATTTTCCGTCAAACTACAAATCTATGTTTTATCTGACTTCATGCTCTTTAACAGTTGATGTTCTCGTTCTTTAAACCATCTCGTGGTCACACTGAATGTGTTGGTCCCCGCCAGAGTCAGAATCGGAGCTCTCCCTGAGCGGCTTTGAGACGGTGGCCAGCCATTCCTGTGAGGAGGACGAGGAGGACGAAGGCTCTGTCATGCTAAGCAGCCCGTGCAGCAGCCCCACTAGCATGTTGCAGGAGGATCACCATGGCAACAAGGATGAGCTTCAACCCAACGGGATAACAAAGCATAGGTCAGCGGTGCTTTACGTCCCCACAGCTACTTAAATGGACCAGTGACCCCCGCAGCTTTTATCTCCCATCTAAACAGGAACCAAGTCAGCGGAGGGGCTTTGCTCCTCGTATCGCTTTGTTATTGTTACATTTCCCTGCTTTTAATCGCGCAGCTTGGTAGAAGATATTTCGCGACCTCTACTTAGAGTTCTGCTTTCTTAGTGATCTTTTCCTTTTTATGTTCTCCCTCAGATCTTTCCAGTTCATAGTGTGAATAATTTAGAGTCGGGGCCAGCTTGGTCGCGGCACGAGAAAGAGTTGCATTGAAAGGACTGAGCTCTGTGTTGGACCTGTTAAATATTGATAAGGTCACAGCGTAATGTTGTAATCCGTTTGCAGTATGATCCCATGTTGACTGATCATTTGGACAGAATTTGAACATAGTTATTATGTCAACTCCTCGTTTTTTTTGGATTATGTGCTGTATTCTTTTGCTTTTAAGCTCCCTATTCAAGCTCCTACCTGTGGAGCCTTTTAGATAGTTTGACCCCACTAGCCCTCCATATCTGCTCGACTTAAAAGAAGTAAGTGCTCCTGATGGATGATTCCGAGGTTGCTGACCACCTTTGCTGCTGGTATTGTTTGCCTGTCTGGGCTTTGTTCCAGTGTGTCACATAATCCATTCCAGGCTTTTGTTGACCATATTCACCTGACGTGCCGCCTGCAGCTATTACATGTCTGGTACATTTACTCTAATGAAATGTGTCTATTTTTCAAGCACTAGCACACAGTAGATGTATCACACACACCTTATAGAACACGTAATTGCATGTTATTATGTTTGTGTTATTTTTAGGACCAGCTTACCTGCACCCATGTTTTCAAGAAATGATTTCAGCATTTGGAGTATCCTGAGGAACTGCATTGGAATGGTGAGAGCAATGTTAGTGATATTGTTGTTTTAATGAATCCTGGATTACTGGAAGAAGTCAATTAGTCCATGGACTCTATCTAATAATCTTTGTTGATTCTGAAATTTTGAAAGAAAGACAATCATCATGGACAGAGGGTTGATCCTACTGACTTTGGTGACTTCTCCTCGAGTGCCACAGTGAGGCTGACATTCTTGTTTTCCAGTGAAATTAGTTCTACCGATGCATTTACAGGCTCTCACAACACTAAAACTACCTGCCTAATATAGTGTAGGTTCCCCTTGTGTCACCAAACAGCTCCAGGAACATGACAAAGAGACCAAAACTTGATCTGGCCTCCAAACTTCCCTAGATCCCAGTCTACATAAAAAACTATGGGATGCGCCAAAATAAATCTGATCCATTGAGGCCCTGCCCAACAACTCACAGGACCCCAAAGTATCTGCTGAAATCACATCCAGTTTCCATGACCCAGCAGGTCAGAGCTGTTGTGGCAGCATGAGGAGGACCTACACAATATTAGGCGCCTGGTTTTAATGTTGTAGATTCATGGGTTTACATTTACCTTTCATGATCTGATCAGAATGGGACATTATCACATGATGTCATACATTTGCTATTCCATAAAATGTAGAGGAGTAAAAAAAAAGATTCCAAAAATGAGTACAAGCAATACATATATTTATATTTGTTTTGTTGGCGCTTTTGTCTCAAGCGGCATGCATGCCAGTGTAGATATAGCTAAAATTCTCTGAGCCTTTTCAACACTCTACATGAAAATTTCACTTCAGAGGACTCAATAGGTCTCTTTGAAAATGAAGTCTTCTCCCTCATTTCGTCCTTGTGTCTCTTTCAGGAGCTCTCCAAGATCACAATGCCAGTGATTTTCAATGAGCCACTCAGCTTCTTGCAGCGTCTGACCGAGTACATGGAGCACACGTACCTCATTCACCAGGCTAACGCCTCCTCGGACTCTGTTGAGAGGATGAAGGTGGGATCATCTGTAACATCCTGGAGACATCGTGTGTGGACATGGTTTAACTGGACTTCTGCTGTCTCTGAGCTTAGTGTGTGATCTGGACTGTATGTTTATCTACTGTTGGCAGTGTGTGGCTGCATTTGCTGTGTCTGCTGTGGCCTCTCAGTGGGAGCGGACTGGTAAACCCTTCAACCCTCTGCTGGGAGAAACCTATGAACTGGTCAGGTAAGTGGGATTATACAGCTCAATCCTTGGAGCTTCTGTTAAAAGCAAACCTCTTTTTAAAGAGAAGTCCAGTTGCTTTTTAATGACACTGCTACAATTGCCGTGGCCTGGATGACTGTAAATATACACTGATTATACAATTCATGCTCAACACTGATTATAGATATTTGGGGACACATTTTGTTGACTTTTGAAGTTCCATCACCTCGACTGTATATATGCATGAGCTGAACAAACACAGCTGCATCCTTGTTTGTCATTTTGCCATTTGCTCTGATGCTCACTGTTTCCCCTTTTGTCCCAGAGAGGATCTGGGCTTCAGGCTCATATCGGAGCAGGTGAGCCACCATCCTCCTGTCAGTGCCTTCCATGCTGAGGGTCTGAAGCAGGACTTTGTGTTTCATGGGTCCATCTACCCCAAGCTGAAGTTCTGGGGTAAAAGTGTAGAAGCTGAGCCAAAAGGCGTCATCACACTGGAGCTGCCCAAGTAAGAGCTTCTAGCTGCAGCTGCATCAAAGTTTAGCTTCTGTGTAAGAGGTCTGTGAACATTTTCCCTAAATGACTGTTTTTTCATCAGGTACAATGAAGCCTACACATGGACAAACCCCACATGTTGTGTTCACAACATCATCGTGGGTCAGCTGTGGATTGAGCAGTATGGAAATATGGAGGTGATCAACCACAGGTAAGAATGAAAAACAACCCACGACCAGTGCGTAATGTTTTTGTAAAGTAGTGCAGTAGTGTCAAAATGTGACATCTTCATGTGAAATTGACCCCCAACATAGGCCTAATTCATCCGACCTGCTTCAACCTTGAGACTGTTCTTGCTCTGGTCCTCAGTGACATACCTGCCAAGTTTAAAGCAAATTAAAAGTTTGGTTGTTGAGATATTCAACAAAAACAAACACAGCAAGATCCCTGGATTTGAGTTTGACGTACGACCACTTGCTGCATGTCTTTACTCCCACGTTTTCTGTTTCTCTCTCTCCACTGTTGTCTATAATAAAGACTGAAACAGGTCCGAAGAATAACTTAAAAAAAAGATTGCTGGATTTCTTTATATATTGACTGCTATAATATGAGAGTGATTAAAGGCCAAATTAAAAACAAAGGTACTTAATTAAATGGCAAACATTAGTATGTGTGCATGTACTGTCATAATTACATTTTTAAACAGCTTTTAACAGCTTTTTGTTTTTGACTGACTGAACTGCTAATTAAAAACAGATTACACACAACAGTGTAAAGAGCTGTGTTGCATTTTAGTGTTGCCTTGTAGAGAGCAGCATTTCCAATTCTAAATACAAATCACTGTCATTAGCTTTCAAGGGAAGTTACAGGAGAGGTTTCCCTTTTGGGAGATGGAGACTCATCATCCATGCCAAGTTTAGAAATAAAATACCAGCCCTATCTACCACTTTGTGGTGATGGTGGAGCCGTGGCAGACGGCATCGCTCGTTAAACCATTTCACTGTGGGCCGGCCAGCCAGAGGAACCTGCTATTAACTCCTAATTCCTGTTTATGCCTCCATGCTGCCTCCGGCCAGGGCATTATGTGTTTGGGTTGTCCATCCATCTCTTCCTCAGGAACACAATTTCTCTTGAAAACCTAAAGTAAATTTCTGTAAATTTGACACAAAAGTTAGCTTGAATGATCTTTACTAATCAAAGGACAGAATGACCACATTTTGACACTAACTCATAAATTCTAATTATGACAACATTTCACACATAGATACCTACAAGGATAAAAATGAAGTCATAACATTTCAAATCCAAAAGGTTAAATCTGGACCAAAATGGAGATAAACTATGCTGATGAACAGATACATACAACAGCAAAACAGGAATTTTGCTTCATATCTTTTAATTTCATTATAACAAATTACATCCATATAAAGGAACAAAAAACAATGTGTTCTTTGTTATTTTTTCTTATTATTTGAAATCTTCCAGACCAGTTTAAATATTCTAAACTAAATTTTGAGTATTTATCAAGTAGAAAAAGCCTGATACAGTTGAAGAAAATGCTTTGAGGAAGTTCGACAAAGCGAATGAGGAAGTTTTATGACTCAGCCAGCAGAGTGAAAGGATAATATGTTGTTTTTCTCTCTTTTCATCCAGAACTGGTGAAAGATGCTGCCTGAATTTCAAACCATGTGGCCTTTTTGGAAAAGAATTGCACAAAGTTGAAGGCTACATTCTGGATAAGAGGTACAGCGCAAAAAAACTCTTTGAAATAATGAAACTTCTCATTATTCTGGTCTTGAATGCAGAAGAGGCTGTGATATGAGAACAGGGACTGAAATAACTTCTGCCCTTCTAACCTTTAAATCAGAAATCACACCTTCACGCACTGGATTATTCATCACAGATCTTTTTTTTTTTTTTTTTTTTTTTTTTTTTGCATATTGAAACATACCAGAGAACCCCGCGAGTGTCTGGAAAGATTAGTTTTCTTCAGTATGAATGTGTCAAACAGCTAATTTATCTTCCTGATGGTTCCCAAATCATATTTCCTCCTTCAGCCGGATTTTCGAGCGGATATGATTCAATAAGCTGCTTAAAGAGGCTTCATTTGTAAATCAGGACCTAGAAAGTAAAGCAGCAGCACTCCGTTGGGCAAAAAGTTTAAGTGTGGCATTACAAAATCAAATAATCATGCAAATGAATGCAATGAATTATTGACAGTTCACACAGTTAATAATTCATTGCGGTGGTAATCGCCTCTTGACGGATCGGTGCAAAATGAAAGTCAAGAGACATTAATGCAGCGAAGGGCAGCTAAAAACAGCAAACAGCAAAAACAAAGAGGAGCAGATGGTTCAATTAAACAGAGAGGGCGAGCCGAGCCAATGACTCAGCATAAATGACTGGACACAACAAGTGAACACGGCTAAATGTGCAGCGCCAGATATGCAAACACAAGAGGAGATGGACAAACACACAACACACAAAGTGACTTTGAGAGAAGTTATTTAGCAACAAGAGATAACAAGAGATGAGAAAGTCTGTTTACTGAGCATGAAACTGGCTTTTTGTCTCCCTTTTTTTTTAGCTGATTATGTTCCATCTGAGTGAAATTTGCAGAAATCTCTGACACATGAAAGTGCTTATTTTGACTCATAGAGCTTTTGTTAGTCGGGAGGTTTTTATCTGCTGAGGATAAAGCTGAGTAAAATCATTGCTTGTGTTTGTGCCTGAGGATGTTTGCGTGTCTTTTGTAGCAAAAAGAAGCTGTGTGCTCTCTATGGGAAGTGGACCGAGTGTCTGTATGTCGTTGATCCGTCTGCGTTTGAGGTGCACAAGAAAAACGACAAGAAGGGGTCAGAGGAGAAGAAAAGCAGCAAAGCGGTACGAATTAGGATCAGTTTACTGTCATGATTCATCACGTCAACAATGTAAATGAATGAAAATAAAGGGTGAAATTCCAAATAAATATTCACATCAGGTCTGACTAACATTTATAATCAACACTTCTTTCTTTGTTGCCTGTGGTGGTGTTCAGGGCTGCAGTGAGGATCAGGAGGGGCTTCCTTCTTCTCCAGCTGCAGACACTGTGGAGGTGATTCCAGGCAGCCAGCTGCTGTGGAGAATCGCACCCAGACCTGCAAACTCAGCCCAGGTTCCACCCATCAATGCACACTTAAGGCCTTACTTAGAGCGCAAGATGATTAATATTAGCTCACAACATGCATCTTTTGTGTAACTGCAGATGTACAGCTTCACGTCCTTTGCGATGCAGCTGAACGAGCTGCACAAGGAGATGGAGGGAGTCATTCCTCAGACCGACTGCAGGCTCAGACCGGACATACGAGCCATGGAGAACGGCGACATCGGTAATGGCTGTTAATTATTAACTTGAGCTGAAAATGAACTGAAAAATCCTGCCACTGAAACACGAGACTCACCAGTGGTGTTTTTGAAACAGACTTCGCCAGTGAGGAGAAGAAGAGGCTCGAGGAGAAGCAAAGAGCTGCTCGCAAAAACCGCTCCAAATCTGACGAGGAGTGGAAGACCAAGTGAGACTTTCTTCATTTTATTCAGCAGATAATCAGCTAACTAATGCAAAAAAAAAACGTTTCTGTCAATATTATTACAGCAGCCTTCATCTGTGTGGATAAAACATCAGTAGCCGTGTTTCCACAACGTATTTTGTAGGAACATTTTGAATTACCACATTAGAAAGTCACAATTTGAAAACACATCTGTGCTTTTTTTCTTTCTTTTTATTTTTTTGCACTGAATATGGGGTTTTTTACTTAAAAAAAAAAAGACTGAATGAACATAATATGAGATGGAATCAACTTTTTGAATTAAATTGTGACGGAGCGAACTTTTAACTCAATATATCCCAAAAAAGATCTTTCATGTCAAAAGGAAATTAGATTTTCAACAAAGTAATGCCAGTTAATTAGTGTTAGCATAAGTATTTGCCCCTTTGAAGTCAGTATGTAGTAGATGCACCTTTGACCTGCAGAGTCTCCTGCATACCATCTTATGAACTTTAGTCCAGATAAATAAGTTCTGATTTAGCGATTATTTAACTCACATGACTGATCAGCTGTTTCTGCTTTTGTCTTTGTGTTTGTTTCTACTTTTTGATTTTTGTTTTAGCAGTTAGCAAATAACTGGTTTTGTTTTGTAGTTTCTTCTACTCTGTTTATTACACACGTGTAATGTAGCCTTCTCCAGAGCGATTAATGGAAACTAGCCTAATTTGTGGGTTTTTTTTTTTTTTTTTTTTAAAGAACTTTTCAAAATTTTAATTTCAAAATAGCTCATAACATGTTTTTATACGCGTTTTGAATTATCGTACCACAAAAAGTTAATGAAAATATGACTAAATTTCCCAAAAAACTTACCCTGTACTGCCAACTTCTGATGACATTAGCAGCTGAGCGTATTCGCGACCATGTAGTTAATGTAAACGCGCCTCATTTGCGTCTTCTTTTAGAAACCTTGTGTGTCTTTTGAAAAGTTTGCTTCAAATTTGCTCCACACTTACATGTCATTACTTACTATGCAGTTTTCATTGTGGTTAATGCTGTGGTTTTACCTTCTTTGTCTACACCGTTTCACACTTTGTTGCTTTGAAATGCTTGAGCTAAAACTGCATTTTGTCTTGTTTTTCTGCTGCGTCTTCGCTTTGATGTTAAGGAGTCCTGCCCTGGGCCCGAGGTCAGAGCTGCTCGCTGTTTTGTCGATAAAATGTTCGATGTGATCATATTTGCGTTCTCAGTAGTTTCCAAGCACTTCTCTCTCTCTCTCTCTCTCTGTGTCTCACACCCTAAATGTAAATCTGATCTGTAGCTGTGTCACGCTTTCTGTTAGGATGTAATAGAGGCTCACTGATGATAGAATCACAGTTTGGAGACAATGTTAACAATCCGCTCTTCCTTCCACCAGCATGACTCCACTTACTGGTTCTAAATGCAATTACTCAAACACGACAGGCGTCCTCCTTCCAAATCGCTCCTTCCCTGTTTATGTGCAGTTAATGTCAAACAAATACCAACCAAAACTCCCATACAAATTACCCATAACCTTGAGATGAAGCATGCCTGACCCTTTCCTTCCTCGCTTTCTCCGGTTTATTCGTCTTGTGTGCCTCTGACTGAGCTCTCTGAATGCTAATTGGTCTTCGGCTTGTGTTTTCAGGTGGTTTCAACAGGGCCAAAACCCCCACATCAGCTCCCAGGACTGGCTCTTCTGTGGCGGATACTGGGACAGAACATACAGCCAGCAGCCGGACATTTACTAATGGACATTCCCTATACAGAGAGCTAACACCTGTACAGTAAAGAGCAGCATTAACTGTCTTTTTTTTTTTTTTTTTTTTTTTAAATTGAATAGCTACAAGCAATATGATAAAGTGTACTTAAACAGTGTGGCCTTATTCTACTTTATGTTGGGAAAGCTGTGCACAAAAATATCCACAATCAGTAAGTTTGTATTTACACTAAAAACAGTGTTCAGAATGGACTTTTTAAGCACAGTAGACGGGTTTATGGTTTTAGTGTCCATCTCTCTTCTTTTAAATGTTCATCATAGTGTTTTGTCTCTGTTTATGTGTGTGGATATATATATATATATATATATATATATATATATTATATATATATATATATATATATATATATATTATATATATATATATATATATATATGTTTACTTTCCACAGATTCAACCGTCAGTGACCTCATCATGTTATTTCCTCTGGACTTAAACTCATGAAACCACAAGTGTCAGTTAGTAAAAGGTGGACGTCTGCTTATAAAACCACATTGTACGTTCTCTGTACTAACACTGCCCTTATAAAAATTACTTTAAGAACCAACTGACACTATTTTGATTTTTTTTTCTTAAGCATTTTTGTTTGCAGAATCTATTGTGCTCATTATAAAGCACATGTAAGAGTATTTTTGGGATTTATGACATCGCATTATGGAGAGATTATCATAATTTTAAGTTTTGTCACCTGCAAAAACTTAAACATTTGAATGTTTTTCTGTATGTTCTTACCGTTTATGTGACGCATGCTCAAGATGCAAGACGGAGTTCAGAGGAAAATAAAGTTTGATCCGATCTGATAGGTTCTTTAACAGGATGGTTTGAAGTAATTTGAGTCAAGCTTTACATCAAACTCTATGCACAGTTCTGTTGGGATCCAGTGGGCCCTTTTGTTGCCTCATCTGGCTCCTGATCTTGTTTGTTTGCCGTCTTCAGGTGGGTAAACATTCATCTAAATGCGATGCAGATGTCCCAGTGTGAGAATTAAGAGCATTTTGATTAACTGAAATCTCACTGGAATCGTTTGTTTTGTAGAAGACAAGAACTTGTGGGAAAAGGTGTTGATGAAAAGCTGCCTTAAACTTAAATACTCTGCAACATTATATTGTTTAATGCACATACTGAATGCAAATATATGAAGCAGACCACATGACATATTGCTGAGACAGCCATTTTTCTAAAGCTGAAAGTTCTGGTTTTACTTCAGTTCTCTTTTCTTAGTTAGGCGAATCAGTCATTTTGCATTTTTTAAATGTTCATCCAGCAGCACATTCACTCTTTTTAAAGTATTTTGCTGCCGTAGTTCATTTCAGTTCTTCCATTACCTATTTATGAGTCTGTTACTCATTTAATGTAAGTTTTTACACCTTTCTTATCATTGATCGTCATCTATTACATGTTTAGAATAACCATTGAACACATACTATGCCGGCTTGCTCACAAATCGAAGACACAAGGGTTCTTTTCTTTTACTGATGTTTTACTGTGACTTTCTTGAGGCTTTAACATCACAGAGTACACCGTAGAACTGGTGGGGAAAAGTGATGTACATACAATTAGCTTTGCTTCTTTAATACATTGACACAAACATAAACACAAATAATAAAATAAACATACCACTTTGGCCTGCTAAGTGAGCAAACGGTGTGAACTTGGGAAGTTGCTTATTTCTTTTCTTTTATACTTTTATTTAACACTCGGTCGGGAGCCTTGTCTGCCGTGTCGGCTGCTTCTCTTTAGCTTAGCAACAAAACAGGAAGTAACCTGGCCGTGCCCTCTCACATGACTTAGCATTTACAATTTTTATATTAGTTTAAACCCAATTATTATCACTAGTATGCATTACCTTGGCCTAATAAGCACTTTACAATATTAGGAAAATAAAAACAATATTTATACAAATTAACTGCGCACCAAGCAAATTACTTTTAGCATTACCAATGCGACAGCTCCTCCTAGTGGTAAAACGATGAAGTTAACTTTACTTCAGCAGCTGTTACACTCCCACCATCACACTACTTCTACTGTATGTGTGATCCTAAATAGAAGTTAACACAACATGAACTTACGAACTTTAGCAAATAAACACACTTATAAGTCCTTACTCTGCTTCTAGCAAAAGTATAGTCTTATGTATTGGCCTTTCTAAAACAGTCTTAGTTGAACGTGCTCCTTTATTGTCCCGAGTAGTGTCACTGATGAGAAGCTTGACCTTTCTGACTCTGTCGTCAGCTCCTGGAGTGACTTCTACGACCTTGGCGAGTTTCCACTGGTTTCTTGGAACACAATCTTCTTGTAGAAGAACAATGTCATTGACTTTTGTGTTTCTTCTGTTCTTATTCCACTTACTTCTCTGTTGCAGGTTTAACAGATATTCCTTTCTCCATCTAGTCCAAAATATGTTCGCCAAATACTGCACTCTTTTCCATCTTTTCTGCAGGTAGAGATCTTCTTTGACGAATTCTCCGGGCGGTGGTGATATCACTGTTGATTTCATTGTCAAAATATGATTTGGTGTGAGTGGCTCTGGTCCGACTGGATCGTTGATGCACTCGACTGATAGTGGACGGCTATTCACTATCGCCATAGCTTCATACATGAATGTTCGCAACGATGAAGTGTCTAATCTTGAAGTTGACTGGTCGAGAATGGATCTGAGAACATTTCGTATTGTTCGAATCTGTCTCTCCCAGACTCCTCCCATGTGACTTGAAGCAGGTGGGTTGAATATGAAACTGATTCCCAGTTCTTTGACCTTTTCTTTGGTTTCTTGTGTTAGAAGCTCATTTCTTGCACCAATAAAATTAGTGCCTTGATCACAATTCAACTGGCTGACTTTTCCACGAATTGCAATGAAGCATCGAAGAGCATTAAGAAAACAGTCTGTGCTAAGATCATCCAAGACTTCTATATGGATAGCTCTCGAACACATACATGTAAATAAGAGTCCATATCTCTTCACTTCTTTCCTCCCTTCCTTCACACAAAATGGTCCGAAGCAGTCCATACCACTGTATGTGAATGGAGGGGTAGCTTCTAGTCTTTCAGATGGCAGGTCGCCCATCCTTTGTTCTTGGTTGTATTTCCTGTATTTTCTGCATTTGACACATTTGTATATGAATGATGACACTTCTGTACTGCAACCAATTATCCAAATACCATTGGCACGTATCTCATTGATGGTCATTCCTCGACCCTGATGATGTATCTTCTCATGATAGTGTTTAATGAGCAGACGTGACAGATGATGCTCCTTTGGCATGATAGCTGGATGTTTGATGTTGGGATGGAGTGACGCTTTTGTTAGTCTTCCTCCCACCCTGACGATATCTTGCTTGTCAAGGAATGGACTTAGCTGGTGCAGTTTAGAGTGGCATGATTTGACTTCTTTCTTATCCTTGAGTGACTTGATTTCTTTACTGAATGCTTCTTGTTGGACTGTGCGTATGATGAACTCCTCCGCTTCTTGTCTTTCTTCCAGTGTAGTACTTTCATTGGACATTTCTTTAGAGTTCTTTACATACTTTACACGTCTTCTTAATCTTGCAATTGCTTTCACAGCTCTTGTCCAATCAGAGAACTTTTCGAGTCTTTCTGAGATGGATTTCTGCTCTTTTGCTTGGACTGTGAAAACTTGCGTGACCTTGAGCTCTGGATCTTCAATGCTAATCTCTTTCACTTTGATATCTTCTTTTGGAATGTCTTTTTCCCACAGAAAACTTGGTCCTGTGAACCAGTTGGACTCCACTAGTTCCTTTGTCATGACTCCACGCGATGCATGATCAGCGGGATTTTGTTCAGAGGCAACATATTGCCATTGACTTGGTTCGGTACTTGATCTGATGCGCTGTATTCTGTTAGCAACGAATACGTGAAATCGTCTGGCGTCATTGTTGATGTAACCAAGGACAACTTTGGAATCGGTCCAGTAGTATTGCTGAATGTCTTGGATCTCTAACTCTGTTTTGAGAAAGCTAGCAGTCCTTGCAGCTACTACCGCCGCTGAAAGCTCCAATCTTGGAATCGTTGTCACTTTAGTAGGAGCAACTCTTGCTTTCCCCATTACAAGGGCGCAATGTACTTCTCCAGACTTTGTCACAGTTCTTAGGTACGAGCACACGCCGTAACCAGATACACTTGCATCAGAAAAGCTGTGTAGCTCATACTGTTGTACTTGGTCGAATGTTGATGGGACATAACAACGTGGTATCTTGATAGTGGACAGGTTCTGGAGGTCTCTGAGCCAAGCTTCCCATTGAGGCTTGAGATCTTCTGGAAGTGGCTCGTCCCAGTCCAGTTTATCCTGACACATTCTTTGGAGGATTCTTTTGCCAACGAGAATGAAAGGGGCAACGAATCCAAGTGGATCAAATATTGAGGCCACTGTGGAGAGCACTCCTCTTCTAGTGAAGGGGTTGTTCTTTATGACAACTCTGAAGCGAAATGTGTCTGATGTTACACACCACTGGACCCCTAAGGCCCTTTCCATCTTCGGCTCTCCTAGTGCAAGATCCAGGTCAGTAGCACCTGCTGCACATTCTTCCTTTGGAATAGTATCAAGTACTTCTTTACTGTTGCTAATGAACTTGTGCAGGTGCAGCTTTCCTGTATCACAAAGTTCTCTTGCTTCTTTTACAAGCTGTATAGCTTCTTGTTCTGAGTCGACACTTGCCAAACCATCGTCCACGTAGAAGTTGCGCTGTATGAACTTCACTACGACTTGGCTGAACTTGGTTTCACCTTTGGCGGCTAGATGTTTCAATCCAAAGTTTGCACATCCAGGCGAGGACGCTGCGCCAAACAGGTGGACTCTCATGCGATACACTGATGGTGGCCTTTGCATGTTACCATCCTCCCACCATAGGAATCTGAGGTAATCTTGATCTTGTGAGGCAACATGAAATTGGTGGAACATGCGCTCGACGTCGCACATGATTGCTACTTGTCCTTTCCTGAAGCGACACAGAACTCCTACGAGTGTGTTTGTGAGATCTGGTCCTGACAGGAGATGCTCGTTCAATGATGTATTCTGAAACCTTGCCGAGCAATCGAAGACAACGCGTATCTTATTTGGCTTCTGCGGATGGTAAATGCCATGATGAGGAATATACCATGCTGGTTGATTACTTAGCTCAGCCTCTGGCACTTTCTCAGCATTGCTTCTCTGTATGATGTCTTGCATAAATGCTACATAGTCTTTGAAGTAGCGCTCATCCTTCCTGAGACGTCTTTCCAAACACTTTAGCCTGTGTTCTGCACAAAGTCTGTTATTTGGTAATTCAGGTCTTTCCTCTTTGAATGGTAGTGGCATTTCAAAGTGGCCATCTTGTTTGTGTTTGATGCCTTCTTTTACTTTGGCCAGAAACAGTAAATCTTCTTGTGACATAGAGTCTTCTTCAATAGTCCTTTCAACAAAGTCCATTTCCAGCACTTTGACTATCTCTGCCGGAGTGATTTCTTTTACTTCGTTTCGACTCACAAAGTGGACTTCAGTTTTGAGGTTATGACTTGTTTCAAGAACTGGTGAGACTTGTTTTACAATGACACGGTGACTTACTCCTATTTCATCTTCATAATCTTCTCCAGTGTCAGTGTAGCCGATGATGCTCCAACCAAGCAGGGATTTCTGTGCAAATGGCTGGTTTCTCTCACCACTGACCACCTCTAGTGGGAGTAAAGCTTGAGGACAATTATATCCAATCAGTAATCCGACTTCACAGTCAAGCTTGGGTGCCATCTCCTTTGATAGATGTTTCAAATGGGACCAATTCTCTGCCGTTTGACTTGTGGGAATATGAGACCTGTTGGCAGGAATGTAGTCTCTAGTATAGGTTGTTGGTAACTTGATTCTCATTTCAGAGTTCATGCCTCTTACTTGTAGGTCCTTTAACTTGTAACTTGACACAATCTTTGTTTTAGATGTCATTGTGGAAATCTTGAGTTTGACTGGCTCAGACTTTGTCCGTAATGTCTCAGCTGTGTCTTTCAGGATGAAAGTGGTGTCGCTTTGAGTGTCGAGCAGGGCATATACAAGCTTCTCTTTATTTGGTTCATCAACAGTTGACACATAAACTGGAATAACTGAGGAAGTACAACCCTTTGACCTTTGTTGCACAACTCTGTTCGATGTAACTTGTGTGGATTCTTGTTCTTGTGTTTCTGACACCTTTTCTGTAGTCATATTTGTCTTTGGTCTTTCTTGATTATCCTTTACTTGTTGTTCTTTATCTCTTTTTTCTCTTTCTTGATGTAGACAAGTTGGATGAGGTTTCTGACATTTGTCACATACACTTCTGGATGTACAGTTCTTTGAGTTGTGACCTGGCTTTAGGCAACCAAAGCATAGTTTTTCTGACTGCACAAACCTTACTCTTTCTTCAACTGACCTTTCCAGTAGCTTTCGACATTTGTGAATTGTGTGTCCTAGTTTCTTACAAAAGAGACATGTAATGTTTGTCTTTTCGTTTGAGCTTGTGCTGAGTGTTTTAGCATTCAGCATGTTGTTTCGTCTTGGCTTGTCCTTGAAAGAATGCTTGTTATCCGGTTCAGTTGGCTTTATTGCGTGCAGTGATGTGATTGGATTGCATGCAATTCTGGCTTCTTTATTCAAGAACTTGACAAAATGAGAGAAATCAGGAAACATTTTTTGTTCATCTTGGAATTCAGTCACTTTTCTGTTCCAACGTGCGCTTAGCCAATCAGGTAGCTTTGCTGCTATTCTCTGATTTTCGACACAGTCGTTCAACACTTGTAAACTTTGAATGTAGAGCATGGCTGATTCAACACTGCTTAGAAAGTCTGCGAACTCACGTAGATCTTTGCTGTCTTTGGTGTTGATTTTAGGCCACGACTGAATCTTGTCACGATATGACTTTCCTATAACAAAAGGATCTCCAAATCTTTCATTGAGTATTTCCCAGGCTGCAGAATATGCAGTGTCTGTTCCAACTAAAAAGTTTCCTTCAATAGCCTTCTTAGCTGAACCTCCAACATACTTTCTTAAGTAGAAGAGCTTTTCTTGTATTGGTAGGTTTTTGCGATCAACTAATGTTTGAAATGACAATTTCCAATCGTTATATTGAAGTGGATCACCTGTGAAGATTGCAGGCTCCGGGATTGGGATTCTGTTTGCAGTGATTGCTTCAGCTAGAGTCTTTACAAGATCAATGGAGGCTGCTTCATTTGCAGTGGAGATAGTTGTTTGAGACACTTGGAGAGGTGCAGTAGGTTGAGTTGTGGCACATTTGGCTTGTGAAGGGATGAATGGTTTTGAGTGTACATTTAGAGTGTTTGTTTGTGGGAGAGAACTGCTTCGTGTTTCCTTAGGTTGGATAACAAGAGGTCTTTCTTCATCCTCACTGCTTAAACTTTCGGCATACACCTTTAATCTTGCTTGTGCTGCATTATGCTTTTGTAGCTCTTTTAATAGTTCCACTTCCTTTCTCTTTTCTTCTAACTTTGTCTTTATTGTGGTGCTCTCTGTTAGAAATTGAGCTCTTTTCTTTGCATCCTCAACTTCAAGCTCTCTTATTTCTTCCTCACATTGATGCTGTGTTTTCATTATTTTAATGACTTCTTCAGTAGCTGCTACTTCAGCTGCAGCTTCTTGTTTTTGTCGCAGTGTTATAGAGGAGTGTTGAGACCTCTTTGACACAGACTTTGACTTGTAGGTAATCCTAGAAGAAGCACTGGACGTACTACTTTCAAACACTGACTCTGAGTCAGGCCAGAGAATGCTATTTGGATCACCATTTTCTTCCAAAAGACACTTAGCCTTTGCTCTAGCCGTTTCACTGATAGCCCAGCACACATCACATTTTCTTCTTATTTCAATATCAGGACTTTCTATCTTTCTGATAGCATCATAGATGGCACAGACATCACTCATCATAGTGTTAATCACACTCACAGTTTCAGGTATTAAATCAAAGTCTTTATGTTTCAACATTCTTTTAAAACCGTTTATTTGGTATTTCCACTTCTTATAAAGACGCTCAAAATCATTTATTAAATCACTTAGCTTTTCTTGTTGCAAGGATTTCCCTTTTTCAGTGAGTGTGCGTACACGCTGACTTCTGCGTACATTTTCTGTCTGTGTGCTTTCAACTGAGGATGAGGGCTGTGGCGTTTCTTCTTCATTTGTCTGCTCTTCTGTATTTTGTTCCTCATTTTCATCATTTTGTACATCATTATTTGCACTGCTTTCCTCAGTGGTCTGAGTTATAACTTTATCTTCATCTGCCATTTTGCGTTATTTTAGTGCTTGTTTTGTTCATTGACTTGCTTTAATCTCTTTATCCTTGTGATAAGATTTATTCCTTTGCAGAGAAATGCCACGTGTGGGTATTGGATGCAATTGAATCTTTAATAACAGCTCACAAATACTTGTGCTCCTTCCAAGACACTGACTTTTGTGCTTGCCTTTAAGCCTTTTACTTGTTAGCTTGCTTCTTTACTTGTTCAATGCATTTGTCCAAGCACGTGATACTTTCCTTGCATGTGGTGTAGCATTTCTTGCTAGCAGCTTCGGTCCCGACCACCTCGTGTTGTCCTTCGCCTTCTCCGGGGCAGTAAGTGTTCTACTATGCCGGCTTGCTCACAAATCGAAGACACAAGGGTTCTTTTCTTTTACTGATGTTTTACTGTGACTTTCTTGAGGCTTTAACATCACAGAGTACACCGTAGAACTGGTGGGGAAAAGTGATGTACATACAATTAGCTTTGCTTCTTTAATACATTGACACAAACATAAACACAAATAATAAAATAAACATACCACTTTGGCCTGCTAAGTGAGCAAACGGTGTGAACTTGGGAAGTTGCTTATTTCTTTTCTTTTATACTTTTATTTAACACTCGGTCGGGAGCCTTGTCTGCCGTGTCGGCTGCTTCTCTTTAGCTTAGCAACAAAACAGGAAGTAACCTGGCCGTGCCCTCTCACATGACTTAGCATTTACAATTTTTATATTAGTTTAAACCCAATTATTATCACTAGTATGCATTACCTTGGCCTAATAAGCACTTTACAATATTAGGAAAATAAAAACAATATTTATACAAATTAACTGCGCACCAAGCAAATTACTTTTAGCATTACCAATGCGACAGCTCCTCCTAGTGGTAAAACGATGAAGTTAACTTTACTTCAGCAGCTGTTACACATACAGTAATCTATTACTTTTTAAAAGATAATTTATCACTTTTTAATTGTATTATATTTCTCATTTCGACCTGTCCAGGGTGTAACTTGCTTCTCTTCCGGAGTCAACTGGATAAACTTCAGCCCAGCACAACCCTCTGCAGGATAAAGTGAGTATAGCTGATTAATGAAATGCTCATTTATCTGTTACTTCCAAAGTAATCTATTACTCATGTTAAGTTGTCTACCATATTTTTTGATGAATTTACTGAATTAAAATATTTAATGTTTTATTATACTTTTAGAGTAATCCATAACTCATCTAAATTAGCCTTGTACACATTTAGTCTCTCTGTTACTCCTTTGTAGTGATACATAGCACGATTACAGTATTTTATTATTTATGTAAAGTGATCTATAACTGATATATAGTAATTTATCATGCATTAATAGTAATGAATTACATAATAGTAGCTATCTCTTAGTCATTTACAGAAATTGAATTAATTACATATTTATAGTACTCAAAATTAATTAATTACTGAGTAAAAAACATTTAATGCATTACTAATTTATAGTCATCTATTACTGATATATAGTGATTTACCCTCAATTTATAGCAACAGCAATATAGCAAGCTATCCATTTATAGTCATCTACTACACATTTACAACAACCACGTCTGCCAAAATGTGAATGATTCTCAGGGAAAGCAAAAAAATCAGACGCGGAGATTCTCTCATTCATAGTTACATTTCTAGGATTTTACAAATGAGGCTATAATTGCTTTTTTTTTTTTTTTTTTTTTTTTCTTTACAACTAATGACTCATTCGAAGCATTTTATTAGCAGGGTAAGATTTTGTTACTGGCCTCAGGTTCACCGACAACCACATCATTCATTCTGAAATCCCGAACACAGCTGATTAGACTCTTCATGGGAATATTGTGTCCCTGAGGGAGGAGAAGAAACGACGATCAGTGTGTAAACTAAAAGAAAAGTGTGTGGGAAAATGTGTGATGAAGCTTGAGTTTTTGGTACGAACTTTAGTGGCTCTGCTTGTTGGATCACCTCCCAGATAAACGGGGTTGAGCAGGTCTAAAGCTGAACCTTCGTCATTGGATAAGTTACCGTCAGTCACTCTGATCCCATCAACCAGCAGATGAAAAGAGCTTTTCTCCACACTGAGCTCAACCTGCACAAACACACACAGACAACCTGTCATTTATTCATTCACTGAGTGAATGGATGATGACTAAAAATGATATTCATGGACGATGAATAGCACCATAATTGTTCCATAGAAACAGCAATACTTCGAAAGCACTGCATCAGTTTTTCATTTTCTACTCCACTGTCCTAACAGTGAATTAGATTAAATTTTACTGTTCTGGTGGCATATCTATATTCATCATTCTTCATCATTGCAGATTTGCATGTATATTTTTTTCAATATGTGTGGGGATGTATGACGACTGTGCAAACCAAATTGTCTCTTGAGAATAATCAGATTTACTCCAGTAATCTATTACTTTTTAAAAGATAATTTATCACTTTTTAATTGTATTATATTTCTCATTTCGACCTGTCCAGGGTGTAACTTGCTTCTCTTCCGGAGTCAACTGGATAAACTTCAGCCCAGCACAACCCTCTGCAGGATAAAGTGAGTATAGCTGATTAATGAAATGCTCATTTATCTGTTACTTCCAAAGTAATCTATTACTCATGTTAAGTTGTCTACCATATTTTTTGATGAATTTACTGAATTAAAATATTTAATGTTTTATTATACTTTTAGAGTAATCCATAACTCATCTAAATTAGCCTTGTACACATTTAGTCTCTCTGTTACTCCTTTGTAGTGATACATAGCACGATTACAGTATTTTATTATTTATGTAAAGTGATCTATAACTGATATATAGTAATTTATCATGCATTAATAGTAATGAATTACATAATAGTAGCTATCTCTTAGTCATTTACAGAAATTGAATTAATTACATATTTATAGTACTCAAAATTAATTAATTACTGAGTAAAAAACATTTAATGCATTACTAATTTATAGTCATCTATTACTGATATATAGTGATTTACCCTCAATTTATAGCAACAGCAATATAGCAAGCTATCCATTTATAGTCATCTACTACACATTTACAACAACCACGTCTGCCAAAATGTGAATGATTCTCAGGGAAAGCAAAAAAATCAGACGCGGAGATTCTCTCATTCATAGTTACATTTCTAGGATTTTACAAATGAGGCTATAATTGCTTTTTTTTTTTTTTTTTTTTTTTTCTTTACAACTAATGACTCATTCGAAGCATTTTATTAGCAGGGTAAGATTTTGTTACTGGCCTCAGGTTCACCGACAACCACATCATTCATTCTGAAATCCCGAACACAGCTGATTAGACTCTTCATGGGAATATTGTGTCCCTGAGGGAGGAGAAGAAACGACGATCAGTGTGTAAACTAAAAGAAAAGTGTGTGGGAAAATGTGTGATGAAGCTTGAGTTTTTGGTACGAACTTTAGTGGCTCTGCTTGTTGGATCACCTCCCAGATAAACGGGGTTGAGCAGGTCTAAAGCTGAACCTTCGTCATTGGATAAGTTACCGTCAGTCACTCTGATCCCATCAACCAGCAGATGAAAAGAGCTTTTCTCCACACTGAGCTCAACCTGCACAAACACACACAGACAACCTGTCATTTATTCATTCACTGAGTGAATGGATGATGACTAAAAATGATATTCATGGACGATGAATAGCACCATAATTGTTCCATAGAAACAGCAATACTTCGAAAGCACTGCATCAGTTTTTCATTTTCTACTCCACTGTCCTAACAGTGAATTAGATTAAATTTTACTGTTCTGGTGGCATATCTATATTCATCATTCTTCATCATTGCAGATTTGCATGTATATTTTTTTCAATATGTGTGGGGATGTATGACGACTGTGCAAACCAAATTGTCTCTTGAGAATAATCAGATTTACTCCGCTATAAACCTTCCCGCTGAAATAATAACTGTCCAAGTAACTGTCAAGTTTTTGATTTCCACCCTGTTTCTCCACAGATGCATTATAAAGCACTACTCTACATTTTATGAGCTTAGAAGGTTGGTGTATTCTTTCATTCTTTACAAATAAAAAAAGAACAAAACTAAAATTGCAGAGAATTAATTCAACTTTGTGCTTTTTTGGCCTATTGCTAGTTTTTTCTCTCCACTGTCAACAATGTGGTTGCTCAGAGGGAATCTTTGGATTTATTGTTCAATACAGAAAGAAATTATACAATTTGTGGGGTATTACCTTAACTTTTACATTAGTCAGTCATTCATTTGGTATAATAAGATAATAAATAATATTGTAAGTTCCTAACCTTACCATTTAACTTAGAAGGGTTCATTTGTATTATATCTATTATTGAAGTCTTAGCCTTAATATTTCTAGTCTATCAGGCAAATGTGTACAATAATAATAATGTATGGTCTTAATATTTGAACTAGTGAATTACATTTCTATATTATATAACACTGCAGGGTTTTTGATTTAATATTAATAATTGTAAATGTGTATCATTTATCCTATTTCTATACTAACAAACACTTTGGTTCAACATCTGAGGTTTTAAATGTGCTTCAAAGCATTACTAGGATACAGGTCCACACATATAAAAGTTCCCTCAACGAACAATCTGTATCGCTCCTAGAGAATAAATCAGGACAGGAATTGGTAAAAGGGAGGCGCTTCTTGCAGCCCATTTAAATCCTAAAACTCCTCCTGAGCTGTGTAGCATCAGTTACCATGGCGATCTAGCAGGTTATATCTTACTCTGACTTGAGGCTCGACATACCTCACTAACCCACTAATCTCACGACTTAGTTCACCCCTCAGATGTTTAAAAGCTGCAGTGAATTCCCAGTTGTTGCTTTTGTCACTTCATATGAACTGTTATTTACTCTGTGCCAGTCTCCGTCGTTGCTCCTCTCCTTGTGCTGGATGATTCGGTTTTGTCCGAGCGACATCTTGATCTTGCCGTTGGCCATGTAGAGAGCCAGCAGGGGGACGACTCCTCTTCCAGCTACATGGAAGATCAAGCCTTTGGAGGAGTTGGTCTTGATGTCAAGAGAGAAGTGAGGCCTGAGAGTACAACAGTAAAGTCTGTTTTACTGTTTAAGAATAGATGAATGAATTGATAGATGGATGCAGGTTGGGTGAATGACTTCTAAAGAGAAGTTTTTGTTAGAAAATGTGCCCAAAAGGACACCCTAAATAGCACTGCCATCATTTCTACATCTTCGGGAAACAACACGGTGTTTTGTACCTGTAGTTCAGGTCCTGCAGTGGCAGATCGTAGCTGATCCAGCTGTGTTCTTCAGAAAGCTGGTATTCACACCGAGTTTGCTGCTGACCACAATGACTGCCTGCAGGAGCCTGAGTCTGACACATTGTTGGAAAATAACCCACGTTACCATGTCATCATAAAAAGCAATAGGAGGTGCTGTAGAAATAATGGCTTGATGAGCTCACAGGTTTGCGTTTCTGGGGCTTTTTCAGCACCGGTGCTGGTAAAAGCTCACTGTCTGGTGGGGGGTGGAGACTGCACTGGCCGAGCTCCACGTTTCCTGTTTGTGATAATGCACTCAGATCAGCGGGTACGAAGCTGTGCTCAGGCCTGTGTGAGATCAGAGATTTTTATAGAGAGTAAATGAGAGAAAAAAACGCTATACATGATGTACAGTCATGGAAAAATTACTGAACCACCCTTGTTTTCTTCAATTTCTTGTTAATTTTAATGCCTGGTACCACTAAAGGTACATTTGTTTGGACAAATATAATGATAACAACAAAAATATCTCATAAGAGTTTAATGTAAGACCCGATATCTAGACATTTTCTAAGGTTTTCTTGATAATAACCAAAAGCATTTAAGTTCTTACATCAATAGCTATCGCATTGTACTGCCTATAGCAGTGCTTTTAGGCATTCCATGTTTTCTTTTCTGTCTGTTTCAGTCACATGGAGTTTGCACTTGATTGCGTAACCATTGTTTTTGATGACTGCAGTCATGCGTCTTGGCTGTTCTCCACCAGCTTCTGACATTGTTCTGCTATCACAGCAGCCCATTCCTGTTGTACAAATTCCAACTAATTTGCTTTGTTTTGGGGCTTGTGGATCTCCATTTTGCGTTTGATGATTTTCCACAGTTTTTCAATTGGATTTAGATCTGGTGATTGAGCAGATCAAGGCATGGTTCCAATGTTCTGGTTCTCCATCCAGGCTTTAACTGACCTTGATGTGTGGCAAGAGGCATTGTTGGAAAATCCAGTCATTAGAGGCAGGAAAGAGTTTTCTAGCTGATGGAAGAAGATTGTTTTCAAGCGTAGCCCCAAACATGACCTGGTTCATTCACCCTGTTCCACCCAGACTGAAACTACCCCAGATCACCACTGATCCACCCCCATGTTTTACTGTAGGGGCAGACAGTCTGGTTTGTAGCTTCTCCAGGCTTCCTCCTAACCAGTAAGTTGGATGGAATGGACATTAACTGAAAACTGGATTCATCCCTGAAGAGAACCTTAGTCCAATCATCAATAGTCCAATCCTTGTGATCCCAGCAAAGAGTAACCAGACTTTCCTCTGCCTTTCCTTGATGAAGAGCTTCTTCCTGCCCTGTGTGACTTCAGACCTGCTTCAAGAAGTCTGTTTCCAACTGTCCTTGAAGAACAAGGACAGTGGTACCAGGCATTAAAATGAACAGGAATTTGAAGAAAACAAGGGTGGTCTAATCATTTTTTTCCATGACTGTATATTAGAACAACCATAAAAACAACAGATTTGTAACCTTGTGTAAAGATTAGCAATACAGCCTTTAAAAATTCCCTCTTGTCTCCCAGTGACGGGTGATTTCCCCGGAATCACATCTTCATTATCGATGCTGAGCTCCAATCTGAGAAAATGACGACAGGTTTAGTAATATGGTGTTTCTAAATTGGGATAAAGGCTCAGTTATCTACAAATCAATGACACATCTTACCCAGTTGGCCTCCCCACTGCAGATAAGTAGTGCCAGGCTCCATCACTGTATCTTTTATGTGACTTCAGGGTATAATTATAACAGTTAAACACTACAAAGCCGTCAGCCAGGGACAGCTGGAGGTCACGGACCAAAGAGGAGCCCTGTGGAGAGATTATTACTATTTCAGTTTCTCTTTTAAAGCTTCATACGAGGTGTGCAGTGTTTACCTGATAGCTGCTCTGGAGGAGAACACCTTGTCTGTCGGTGCTCCTGAAGCCAAGAGAGACTCTGAGCGGCTGTTCGTTCCAGACAAACAGAGAATCACCTGACAGGGTTGAATTCAACGTAGCTGCACGAACACCCTGGAAGAGCCAGAAGCACAGAGGTTTTAGACTCCTGTGACTAATCGCTGTTCTCTCAGTGCTTTAAAGTGAAACTGTGGCTCACTAAATTTATTGTTGAAAGCATACTAACATCCATGTGTATTCATTCATATTCTGAATTCTCATCTGAATTTTGAATTCAATCCACCATAAACTGATGCGGAAAAGCAACAAATTTGTGCATAAAAATACAAGAAAATGCAGGAAATTAAATTTCTGAAGGTCCAGATTTCCACACTTTCTGCTACAAGTGTCCTCTCCAAAATTTAAATGCAGCCAACCCCCATTACCTCTAGTAATTTGTAACAATTGCGAAGATCATTTGTGATGCAAATCTGCAATATCTGTAATTTCAAATCTAAAAATTTCAGTGTAAACTACCATATTTCACCGATCACAGAGCTTCTGTGATAATCCTCTGGAATTGCATGATAAAGGATTGTTTTCTCTTTATTTTTGTATTTTCCGTTTTCTTATCACTTTTGGCTATAGTGGTTGCTTTTAGTCAAGTTATATAGTCTTGTGCAACTTTTTTCAACAGTAATGATTTTGTGGGAGATATTTTAAGACAAATGCATGAAATTGTGTATTTCTATTTGATAGTTTACCAGTAAGGAAACTGGACATCCATCACTGACACCAATCGTCCTGCTGTACGCAACGATTTCTGCATCTTCTGTCAGATGATCCACACATCCTCTGAGCGGAGCAGCTGTGATGTTGTGTCTGCCATTCAAAGAAATGAAAAGATCCACTTCTAGCTTCTGACGCTGTGAGTGCAGCATGTTACGAGTTTTCTTACCTCTGTCTGAGCTCTGCTGGAAGACCTCCGATGTAATAACTTCTGTAGTTTGCGTCAATGTGATCGGTGGAGATGGTTGTTGTCCCGCAGTGCACCACAAATGCGTTTGCGATACTGATTGCAAACTGTTTGTTCTGGCGGAGAAACATAAGAAAGTTTATAAATGGAAGAACAATCTGACTTTTAAGAAAATGCACTGCTTTATGTGATTTTTCTAAAGCAACCAATCCGTGTTGATCTTACAAACAGAGACACTCTTTCAGAAGTCTGAACGCTTAAGTCTCGATCTGCTTGTCGTCCCTGAAGCACCAGGAAGCCTCTCTCCAGGAACAAACAGACAAAAGAATCCTGCAACAGATAAAACACACCAATCCTGTATCTGTACAGTTGTAACCATTGAGAACTGGACTGGTGCTTGTGAATCTCAGTAGTAAACATCGTACTTCATTTCCAATGTAGAATAACAAGGCGTTTGTCTCTCTGCTGTTGGTGTGGAACTTGATTAGTCGCTTCTTCTTCTTCGCCGGTTCCTTTATTAAAGCCATCCGGTAACCAGTTCCCTCATAAAAATCTGACACCTCCGACTGAGGAATCCTGAACACACAAAGAGTAATTGAATCGTAATGTGGCATTTTCTAGTCATCATAGCAACAGACCACTATTCTGAGTTTTTTTTTAATGCTTACTTCACAGTAAGCTGCTTTGCATCCATATTGATTGCATGTTTGTAGTTGAAGAGACAAACAGGATTGTCATTGATGTAGGAGAGTTTCATGGCTCCTCTGTATCGGTGGTAACGCAGCTCCACTGGGGGCTGAAAGACCAGAAAGAGGACAGAAAAGAGGATTGAAAATGTACAATGTCATGAAAGGAAGATTTTACCAACAAAAATTATTTTGTTGAAGGCATTTTTGGTCTTCAAAAGTAGCTCTGTTTTTCTCAGGTATTATTCCATTAACCTTTTCAAACAAAGCCGTGATAAAGAGCTCTGTGCTGGCGCTAAATTGATTAATTTGTCATTCGGAAAATGATTGTTATCGTGTTTTAGATTTAGGTTTAAAAAACAAGAGTAATAGCAGGAAGTAGTGATTTCCACCATTACCACAGTTCAAAACTTGCTATCGATTTAATTAATCCAAAGTTAAAAATATGTGATTCTATTTCAAGAATTATAAATTGTCTCGTCTGACACCATAAAACTAAACACATTCAGATATAATGACATGATTTTAGTGACTAGTTACAATAAAGCCCTCCGGATAGCCGCCCACGTAGAAAACAACACTGTCTGGATCCAGGCCGAGGACGCCAGCCATCGTGTCTGGAAGGTTTCGTTTAGGAGGCAGGTTGATGCTCTTCTGTGACAGGAAGTTCTGAGTGATGTTGACTTCCGCATCCTGGTAAACTCTGCAGGAACAGAAACGATCAACTTGTTGGCTGCACAATAGTCACTTTCAAATAGAAAATACGGGGTGGCTCCGTAAAGTACCTGTGGAAGATCACCCTGTCGAAGTGCGAGGAGTTAGCATTCGTGATTGTTATTGGGCTGGTTTCCACCTCATGAACGACTCCACCCAACTTATAGACACAAACCAGCACAGAGTCTCTGACAGCCATCCCAATGTAGTCTCCAGAAGCCTAAACATGGAAGAAAAGTATATAAGGAAAAAAAAATAATGTTTGAAAAGATGCCAAGTCCCTTCATGTTAAATACAGATTTGTCTATCACACTTACATCCTTGTTACCCAGGTAGAAAACAAACAGGTTGGCGATGTGTCTGTTCTGGCGTCGCTTTCGTCTTTGACCAGTATTGGAGGGGTCGTTGCCATGGCGATTGAGGAGCAAGTCAACAGATGTAAAAGCTTTAATGTCCTCCAGGTTTCTCGGAGGATGAAGCTCAATGTGACCTTTTCCATTAAAAGTGGCCGTAATAGAGAGCTGTGAGAAGACAGACAAGGTAGAAATTATATATGTAGATATGGCTTTACATAACTGATATTTAGGTTGTTTTTTATCATCTGCAGTATCTATCTTTGTCCACTTGGGGGCAACAGAAGCAAGTCAAATATTCAGTCTCCTTTTATCTCTGGTTGGGTCTCCACCACCTCGACCAAAGATATCTTATTTTAGTTAGTTAGTTATATGTCATTCAAGTCATATCAGAGTTCCAGAATTTATGTCAACATCCATATCATGAATACGACTTACAGATCAGTAAGTTTTTTTTTCTGAAGGCGGCAGTATATAAGAAAAAAAGTGCTGCCACATGAGCCAAAGAGGTAATTAATCGCTGAATTTTATGGAGTGTTGTATTGAACAAGAATCAAATCAACAGCAAAACTATTGTCTCTCATCTTTTATTCGTAGTGCACTTCTGTATAGCTGCTCTTAGCTTTGTTTTTAGTGATTTGCTTACAAGGCACCGAGTGAGTAGCTAACATTGTATTTTTCTATTGAGTTTTTTGTTTTTAAGACAATTTGAATCTCCACTAATGTTTGATAAACAGCAAAACAGGAAGACTGGAAGCTGATATGTCCAATAAGATAAATTCATACAAGTTGCAAAAACTCGTCCAATTTGTGCAGTGAGTTTTTACAGATTTTCTGTTGAAAGAAGATATAAACATCAATTCTATGAGAGTTTCCATATAAGCCTCAAGCATATTTGAAGCCAACTGTTAAGATGTTGCAGAAAATTTTTTAAAAACAAAAACGCAAATAAGGCTTGAATCCATCAGCTGCTTGGCTCTGTAGTTTTTCCAGAAGGTGGCAGTAAAACCTAAAATCTGCATGGCTGTAATAAATACAGTAGGAGAAGCCAGAAACAAAAGTGGTTGTTTGCTAATAGCTACAAAATCCCAACCAAAAAGGAAACAAAGCAAAAGTTTGGCTACAAGAGAAAAATGAATAGAAGGTTTCAGGACTTGTTTTCATTTGGGATAACTGTAGTAATTTTTTCGTGTCAGCTAGTAGTTTCATGCTGACCAGAGGCAAAGACAAGAAATGAAGCAGAAGCAGCAGATCAGTCATGTGATTTTTTTTTTAAAAAAGATGTTTCTGCCTCTTATACTGTCTAATAACTCCTTTTTGACCAAATCAAAAACCACGTAAGCAAGCAAAATTGGGAACGTTTCTTCAAATTTAGCCCCTTTCATTGACTTTTTCTAGTGAGATGCTTCAAAATTTGCATAAAAATACATGATGAACACATGGTTACTGAAGCAAAACACAATTGTGGGCCTGAAAATAAAAACAGTGACCCATAAGATGCTATGAAACTCCATGGATCTGGAGAAAACTGCAAAGCTGGGTAACAGTTCTATAGCAGCTTTAAATCACGGCTAACAAGCAAGAAACTTGAGATCAGAAGGAAAACCTCACCCTGTTAACAAAGTTTCTCGTCTCTTCTATAATGTCCTTGATTCTTCTGATGCTTTCTGTCATGTTTGGAGATGTCTTCCCACTGAGAGCCTCGACTTCTGCGAGTTTATCACTCAGTACAGGAAATGTTCTGTTGAAGTTCTTCACTGAAACACAAACAGAAACCACATTCAACAAGTCAGATTTCCCCTGCTAGATGCTGTACATGGAGGTTAGCATGTCTGAATGCAAGAAAATGTGTTGTTTTACATTTAAAAGGGGGCTCTTGTCCACCAATAAATACTTACAGGCCTCATCTGCATCAGTCCAGATATCTCCTGTGTTCTTACTGACATTGGTTAATTTTATTCCTTCCAGTTCCTGGCTGATGTTTCTCAGTCTGTCTTCTACATTACTGACAGTGGAATTCACAGCAGAGGCAGCAGTTTTCACCGACTCTATCAGGGCTTGAGTGTCACCTGAAATAAAAACAAATAATATAATAATCTATTTCTTTCCTCCTTTGCAACTAATTTCACATGCTCCACAGACCTCTTTTTATCTGTTTAATTTGGTCGCTAACAGCTGAGAGGTCCACTTCCATCGATTCGCCTTTCTCCTTTTGCTTATTCACTCGATCCTTGAGGCTGTTCACTGTTTGTGAGAGGACTGTTCAAAAGAAATGGAGAATCTTTTCAATTTTTTTTGCATATTCAAAGTGAAGATAATGTATCTGGCTCTTCACAGACCTTTAAGGTGGCTCTGAGTGTCATTGGCTTCCCTCCATAAATGAGTTGAATTGTCTTTGAGCCCATCGGCCCTGTTGACCAGACCTCCCTCCTTTGTGTCCTAATTCATCATTTCAGAATCGCATTAATATTTCTGGCACCATTCAGTTTTTCATTCAGCATTCTTACTAACAGCACTTTAGTTACCTCTAAGGCTCCATCAGCAGTGTCTCTGGATTGATTTGCTGCCACCTCTGCCTTTTCTATGGCGTTAGTGATGCTGTTATAAGCTCCGATACCCACGGCATTAAGCAGCTCACTGCTGTTGGTAGCATTATGAAGAACTCTGCAAAAACATCCAGGTAAATAAGAAACACTGCTGTCTCCAGTTTTGGATCTAACGCCTCTATATGCATGTGCCATGGTCTCACTCACTGTTCTAATTCTGTTGCCAGTCTGTTGAGCTCCTCTGCATTCTCCTCAGCCTTGGCTACAGCATCCACTTTATCCATACTAATGAAGACGTTGTTTAACTTCTTTAAGAGTTCCCTCTTCGCACCATCCGCCTGGGCTGCCTCATTCTCAAATTCCTGCAATTTACACCCAAGAAACTATAAGTGTATAGCTCAAAACGTTCCCTGTGAAGTCACGCCAGTTAAAACAGATGCCTGCTTACTTGTTTAATTTCCTCGAGCACTGAAAAGATACCGCTAATGTTCTTTAGTAGGTCTTTAGTCATTTCAGTCACAGGAAGCAACGTGCTTTGCTCTTGTTCCAGCTGAGCGTGGAGATTCTGGCAAGAGAAGAGAAAAATTACAAAATGTCCTGTTGCATAGACATGCATGACGTGAACAGCTGTGTTCCCAATTACCTGCACTTGCTGGAGGGTAGTCTGACTTTTCAGGTTAAGGCCTTGGGTCCTGTCAACTGTGTCCTCTGCATTTAACAGCTGCTCAGCCAAATCTCTCAGAGCAAAGTCTGAGGCCATCACAGAGTCTGCAGTCTGATTCAAGACAGCCTGGTTGGTTTCTGCAGGATCTGTCATGTTCCTGATGAAGTCCAACACTGAGGACAAACAGGCAGGTTTTGGATTTCACATATGTAGGCAGGAGAAACAGGATATTAGCCGTTCAGTGTCCAACTCTAATATGAAAGGGGTCGATCAAAAATCACATTACCTGCAGTGATATTGTATGTATCTCTGTAGCTCTTTTAATGCATTGATTTAATAGATTTCAAGGGGGATGCATGGGATTTGTCAATATTAGGACACAAGCATTTGTGTCCTCCAGTGGAGTACCGCTATTTTGAGAGAATGATTTAACAGTACTAATAGACAAAACAATGCCTCAAACACGAGCAGATCTTTTATCTTCAGCATGGAATCTTTGGGTTTTTTTGCTCTCAAAATATGAATTATGATCCCAGTTTACCACAGAATATTTTATGGAAAGGGTGTATATATTCCATGATGTTTTGAGTGGTCACCTGGTACCTGAATTTTGCATTCTCTTTTACATAAAGATATTTCCACAGGCACACATTACTGCATATATGATTGAAGGAATAGTTTGAGATTTTTGGAGGCTATCCTGCCAATACTTGGGCCAAATATTTGTGTTTTCTCTGGCTCAATATATGATTGGTTCCTGGACTGGAGTATGGCCCACATGTATGATGACTGTCAGATTCCGGTTCCGCATCGGGACCAGTTCTGTTGCACACACAGATCATTTTGCTGGCAGTGGAGGAGGACAGTCAGATTCTGCCAAAATGTAGAGGTCAGATTCAGGCCAAGAACTCAGGTGTATGTTGGGCCAGAGGCTTTCACTAAAATAGTTATACATGGATGAAATAGTTGATACTATCCGTATCAGTTCATCAGATATGAGGCTACAGCCAGCAGGTGGCTGATATTGCATAAACAGGTGGGGACAGCCAGTCTGCCTCCCATCCAAAGCTAAATGATTATCATGTTATAGATTATTATCTTCCTGAATGACTGTTTGACAACGATAAATACAGATGAATATTATTTTATTGTTATTAACATGCTATGTTCTCAATGCCAAAGAACAACTAAGGAGTAAATTAAAATCTCTTACATTCCTGCACCTTACCCTGTTCTCTGCCGGCTTTGTCCCTCTGAGCAATGCAGTTTCTTTCTCTCATTTTCTGCATGTTGCGCTGAGCCTCCTCCATCATTCTGCCTTTGTGCTTTTCAGAGAGAGACACTGAATCTCCAGGTTTCACCTCAGTTAGCTGCTTTATCAATTCTGACAAACCACAAGAGCAGAGACAGTCTTGTTAGTGATATATATGAGGCTGAGGCTCACTTTGACAGAAACCATCATTCAGTTTCCTTAAGTCTCACAAAGTCTTGGACAGGAGAGGCAGGAAAGATCTGCTCATCTCGATTCAAGCCAATATCATTTAGCAAAAAAAAAATAGAGTTAAGGATGCTTGAGTCCACATTCAAACTAGAACATATATATTGATATTTGAGTGATGTACCTCGTATTACTGTGAGAAGAGCTTCAGCTTCAGAGAGAAGATCTTCTGCCTTTAATTTTGTCTCATTTGCATTCTGGAAAACCTTCTCAAGGTCTGATGTAGTTTTCAGCGTCTGGTAAGTTAGTCATTTTAAAAAACAGTTTAGTGTTTATATAAATTGACATAATGAATGAGGAGTATGTAGTTTATTGCTTCCTATGTAATGTAATCAGTTTATAAATATACCTCCTGCAGTATTCAAACAAGAATTTCCATTTACAAAATTGCGGTTTTCTTTCTAAAGTTCTGATTGAGTTTCATTTTGATTAACCGTGGAAAATTCGCTCTGGGTACCTCATCAGTGAGCTCACTCAGGTCAGGTCTGACAACATCCACGTCTGCATCCAGCTGTTCAACCTTTGGATGCAGGTGTTTCACAGCAGTGCTGAACCTCCCAACCTGAATCTGGGAAACACGAGGTGAACAGAAAGGTGAATATGAAGAAACATTGCTGTATGATATAAAAGGGACTGTGCTCTATTTCTGCAAGATCTTCACAGACAGAAGCTCCTAATAGCTGCATGTACCTTGGTTTTAGAGATGTCAGCTTCTAGGTTGTTCAGGCTGGAGAGTGACGCAGGCCCAAGACTGATGTTCTGCAGCTGCTGCCCCATCCAAGCCAGAACACCGTCCATCTTCTCCAAGTCCACCAGCAAAGTGTAAGTACAGCTGCCACGTTCTGTCATAACATAAAGTTAGTTATTTGAAGCTCTTTGTATGAAAAACAAAGATAAAAAACACAAGAATAAGACCAATTTTCAATACAAACTCACTGTGGCAGGGATCATCAGAGCTGCTGTTACCAGATGGGAGGCACTCTGGTAAAAGGAAAGGATGTCAAAGTTGATCTCACAACATTAAAGCCACTGTTGTACGAAAACTATACAATCTCTTCTGTGGAACTACAAGTGTGATAATATAAAGCCTGGTGATGTCATCTGGGTTATTTTCTCAGCTTTAAGTTGTGTTCAGATTGTCTGCTCACCCACCATGTAGAGTTTGCTACATAGAGGACTTAGTAAGGGATGAGAGCAGACAGCTGTTGCTATATTTTGAGCACTACTTGAATGTAATGCTGCTTCACAATCAGAATTAGAGATAATTTGCATAAACAAAGCTAGGACATCTGCACCACATCTGAGGCCATGGACAGCACAGCATTGCTATTTTTACTGCTTCTTATTCTGGCAACAGAGAGATGATAGCAATGCATGATGATCTGACTCAGTCGATGTAGCTTCTGTACGCTACATTTTGGCCTTGAGATGACTTTGTAGTGCACTATAGCTTTGACTTGGAGCGACTGAATTTCCCTCTGGGGATAACAAAATCACTCTAAATCTAAGTCTACAATACAAAATAGGTGATTTACCAAACAGCAAGCAACTCGCACATGTTCACACTGAAGCATGAAGGCCTGTACAACTTTGATCAATTTTTATAGTCTAATGGTTGCTGATTAAACCCTGAAAAACTCATCTGTGTGTAATAATTGCATGTTTAGAAGTTTTGTTTCCATGAATTTAAACCCTTCCTACCTTAAAATGGCTCATCCTTACTACCAGATAGCACACGTCATTTCACTTGTTAGTATTTTAAACCTTGTGTCCGCTACAACTAAAAAATATACCCTTTAACATAAAATCAAAAAATTATTTAGCTTTAAAACCAGGAATAACTCCTTTTTGCCTTGAAATTGCATAAATGTAGTTCCAGTGTCTTTTTCTACCCGCCTCCTTCCACTAATGGCAGCTCAAGTTAGTTATTTCTAATACACGATTATTTGTCTGTATTTGAGTGGAAAATATATACTCACGTCCAGTGAGAGAATCACAAATGTTCAAGCCTCTGTTCTTGCAGTTGCAGGGCTTACAGTTGCCTCCATTTACCAGTGGATTCCCATAATAACCATAAGCACATCTTATAGGCAAAAGAAACACATGAAGGAAAGAGTTGTTTGGATTCAGATGGAGCTTTTTTTGCTTCACTGACGAAAATGTAAATGACAGCCAGTGTACCGAGAATTTTTCAACACCATTATAAAGTGAAAAACACTAGTAAATTATACATGTGCTTGTGTGTCCCACCTCTCACATCTGGCTCCACTGTAACCACGTCTGCACAAACATTCAACCACTCCTGAGCCCACATCCATACAGGCCAATGCAAAACTAAAAGACAAAAGCAAAGCAGACTTTTGGTCTCATGCAAAATAAAAACTCTCATGAGTTAAAACTCTGCAGAGTCAAAGCAAGTCATCACCAGACACTGACTTGTTCTGCATAAAGGGGCATGGACAGGCCCGGCAGGTCCTCTTGGCTGCGTTTCCATAGTAACCCTCTTTACAACGCTCACAGTGGTCCCCGGTTGTGTTGAACTGACAGTTCTGGAGGTCAGTTAGATCAAACACAACAAAGGCAACATGATTTCCATCTGTTTGAGCAACATGGGCACAAAACTGATGTCTGATGTAAATTAGCAATTGATCCAGTGTCATTCTCTCCCTATGTCTCTCTCTCTGTGTGTGTGTGTGTGTGTGTGTGTGTGTGTGTGTGTGTGTGTGTGTGTGTGTGTGTGTGTGTGTGTGTGTGTGTGTGTGTGTGTGTGTGTGTGTGTGTGTGTGTGTGTGTGTGTGTGTGTGTGTGTGTGTGTGTGTGTGAAGACTGACCACACAGTTCCCTGTTTGCTCATCACACTCTTTGGAGAGTCCGTTGCAGCTACATGGCACACACTGACCCCTGTGCGATCCGGTCCACTCTCTGTAGAAGCCCGGGAGGCATTTCTGTACGAACACAGAGAGCTGAACCATAAAACGTGGGCCAATTAACACGAGCAAACACTCCGACGCCGCCTGACCTGGCTGGAGGTAATGCGTTATCACAGAGTAATCACACTGCAAGAACGTGGAAATGTAATCCTTTGTACACACAGGTATGTTTGTACAAAGAAAATACAATTCTTTCACTGGTGTGAGCTGTAAATCAGGGTGGGATTCACTGAGGAGCACGTGGAAAATGGACACACAAGGTCACTATATAGCCTGGTGGAGGTGTGGGTGTCTGGGACTGGCACATAATAAAATCAATGCATGATAGTGACTTTCTCTGAAGATTTAATAGCAGCTGTATACTGTCACATCAGAACACAAACTAACTTTTTGACTTTGTTTTGCACCACAGCATGCATTGTAATCTCAGAAATGTGAACAAAAAGCTGCATTACCTGAGCGGCACCACCTGCTGTCTGGTTGCTTAAGGAAGGATCACAGAACTTTATTGTGCTGCGTCTCCTCTCAGTCTGTCTGTCTTTCACAAAATTCTGAGCGGAGCAACAAATCGGAGCAAAGCAGAGCAAAAACAAAGAGGCTGCAGTGTAAAGCAAAGATGTATTGCGCTGCATTGTAAGCTTTTCAGTGAGCCATGTGAGTCTTGTAGTGGAAAAATCCTCCCCGCCAGAGCGCTACTCCTCCTCTTCCTCCTCCTGCTTGGTAAACCCTGGAGCAGGTGAACCTTGGAGCTTTTTCTACCACAAAGTTGCATTGCATTGTAAGTGACAGTGAGTGTAAATGGCTGCAGACTTGTACAGTTGGGTTCGAAGTTCAGCGAGGTGTGGCTGAAGTCTTTAAGATGCTGTTGAACCTGCAATATTGATAATGTGTGGACCGTGTTCATTCTGGCAATGTGTAAAAGAGGGGCAAACATATTTAAATCAGCTGATGAAAAATAGTTTATTACAGCTGATTAACAAAGGCATCAAAAATCTCCAATAGAAAATAAAATACAGATGTAAAAGGATTATTTGCACTGACAATTCAAAAAAAGACCATTTTTTATCTTCAATATGTGATAGAATAATAAGTATATGTGTTATATTAACATAATGCTATTGTAACAAAAAGACTAATATTTTGCAGTCTGGCAATATAACATGAAAATTACAAATAAAACTGTGACTGATATGGTTCCATGAATCAGTATCCACATGCTGACTGATTTATTGTATTTGGTACAGTTTACAAAATCAGCATGGCTGCAAATCCAAACATCTGCCAGACATTGTACACCTGGACAAAAAACAGTCGCCAAAAACTACACTTTGGTTATCAAGTGGACAGACAGAGGAGATGTCAATTCTAATAAAAACAACAGTCTAATTAGACCCTATTCTACAAACTAGACAATATTAATTATATTATTGATATGAAAAAAAGCATCGTGTCATTCAAAAGAGTTTTACAAAAGAGGGGAAAAGGTTCATTTGCTAATTGAAAACTGGCTCACGGTGGTGCAAACTGTTGGTGAAACACTTTGACAGAGGAGGTTAGATAAAAGTGAATTTGTTGGCACAGCTGTCTATTTTGGACTCTCCAGCTTTCCATTTCTTTAGAGGTCAGAATTGTCAGCTTTGTAAAGGTTAACTGTCAAAATTAATCAGACTTAACTTGAAAATTTTGCACAAATTACAGTGTCCTGGTGGGTGAAGCCAGCAGTTGTTAGGATTCTCCCATGAAGGTGACCAGACCTTTACAAAACAAAGCTAAATCCTGAACTTTAGAACGAGGCAAAGTGGAGAAAGGTCCTAAAATCGGTGAACAGACTTGTTACACAAAATATGCCCATTTGTCTTGTTTGGTGTGTATTGAATTGAGCAGTTTGTATATGGAGGTGTGTTGTTACCTCTGTCAAAACTTCACTGATTTTATTCAATATGCCCAATCAAAATGAATTCAAATCAAAAATGGGTTTAAAACTTACTTCACCCTGTTTGCCTTTTTGTTCTTGATGTTTGTTTATCATTAGTTTGCAAATGGATAATTGCATCTCATTTAAATGTCTGATTTATTGTACTTAGTTAATTGTTAATTTATCAATGCAAAACACATAGTGTAGCTAATAAATTGTTGCATGGTCAGATGTGCTATATAATAGTTTGCATAATGTGGTTGAACTACTGGGTCCATGAATATTCTGCTGTTACCAACTTATTTAAGCTGCACTTGGCAAGTTTGACGAACCAATTAAATGCTAATATTATATGAATATTGAGCCACCCAGGCTTGTGTGTGTTCTACATCCCTGAGAGAAGCCATGTTTTCACTGGCAAAGGTTGATGTGAATCTTTGCACAAACATTTAGCTATACTGTCATAAAGGTTGATAAAATATGCATGATAGGAGTACAAAGATGGCTTGCATCAGCACTGACTAATGTTTTCTGGAGCTCCAGTCCAGTGGAAGGGCATTAGCACTGTAGCATCGTATCACAATCACAGAATAGGGTACAGGGCGTAGCTGGCAATGCCACAGGTGTTTCTGCCATCCCGGATCAGTCGCATATAACCGCCTTCACCCCAGCTGGATCCCCAACTGATGAAAAAGAATAGAAAAGCAGGAATTTATATTGAATATAAAATGCAGTGATTGTAAATGTAATTCTTTAAGTGCAGAGTTGAACAGACCTGTTTTTGATGATCCAGTAGTCTTGGCCGTCTTCTGAACCATAGCCGACCAGCAACACTGCATGACTCAGGTTATTCGGGTTACAGTTGGGCTCGTCGTATATTCCTGTAAACACAATTTTTATACCCCATTAACCGATTCATGGCTTTTTAGGAGAAAACACCAAAAACCCAACACTGGCATATTATCACCTTAAAGTCTCTCATCAGTAATTGATTTAACCCCCAAAAACCTGAACTCATTGTGTCAACATTATATATTTAGGCATTTTTCCATGAAAATAATCCCTTCTTGTAATAAATTATTTAGATGTTGCTGCAACTCAGCACACCAGCTCACCTACGACTCTGCTCCAACACTGTAAAGCTACTCTTCACTACACAATTTCAATTAGGACTCATTCAGCCATGCATGTTTAAACCAAAAACTGATCTTGAGAAAGAATTATGCTACAAAAAGCCCCACCCTGCAAGTTGATGGGATTTGTTGTTTAAGTTTGTTTTGTATGAAACCCCAGAAGTCTAAATCTGAGTTTTTGAGACTGTCCTCTGTAAGCTGCAGCTTCAATGGGGAAAATGCTCATCCATGGCCTTGACCGCTTTCTTTGCTCAGGATATGTCTCCTAGTGTATAAAAAACACCATATGGACATGTTACCAAGGTAATGAAACTCGATTTTTACTGGAAGGGGGACTTTAAAATTGATAATATGTGATACAATGTTCACCAGCTGGTTGCTAACATTGATTGTCTGCTGTTTGGTGCTGGGAAGGTAATTTCCAGTTTATTTATTCATTAATTTTAAGGTCAATAACCTGAGCTGTAGAAGAGGAAACTGGAATGATCTGCATCGATGGCTACTGTGATGGGCCCGATAGTTGCCACAGCATCAGCCAACGCCTGTTCATCTCCTTTGGGTATGAACCTGTAGTCTTTGATGTGAGCAACTGCGAGTCTGCTGTCGTAGTAACAGGGCTGGGTGTCCTGTTGAGAGAAATAAATGTAAACTGCAGGCTGAACAGTATCGTTTAGTCTTGGGCAGGCTAGCAGGCTGAGTCTCACCACTGAGGTGTATGGGTAGGTGTTTGTCGACTGCAGCCCGTTGTTCACCACATAGTCGTAGGCATTGGCCATCCACGCACCGCTGCACCCATAAGTTCCGTACTGTTTGGAGCAGTCCACTAGGTTTTGCTCACTCAGGGATACCAACTGACCTGTCTTCTTGTATATTTGTCCTTCTATAGCTCCTGTAGTGCTGAAGGCCCAGCATGAGCCACAGTAACCCTAAAAAGAACATCCAAAATACAAATGTGACTGTGATTTAGTCTGCATACAACCCGTTCAGTTGACTTCTGGAATGTCTTACCTGATCTTTAACTTCAGTGACATAACCCATTTTTCTGTAGTCGACAAACCAGGAATCAAACTTCTTTGCATTGTGACGCAGTCTCCAGGCTGAGACTTCCCTTCCTCTCCTTACGAACTGGGCGTTTATGTTGGCACCTTGCAAAATCTGGTATTCTTGTTTTGTCTACATACAGAAAACACAGATTATTTTCAAAAAATCCATCATATTGTTATCATTTAAAAGTAACAGCTCTACATTTTGGAAAATTAATTTGTTTGCTTTCTTGCTAGGGGGTTGATGAATAGTTTGTGTAGTTTCTCATTGAGGTCATGAAAATGCGAAGAGCTTCAGCAGAAGGCAACTGGATTTCTGTTTTTGCTCTTGAAGACATTTTTTGTCAACCAAGGCGATTCTTCACTACTAATTAATTTTAGGGAATCAGCAGGTATTTATTGTCATGCTGAAATTGTCTAAATACCCATTAACCGCCTGGGACTCACATAACTCCACATGCGAATGCTTTCAAAACTGCAGAGGAGGTGGTCTATGGCAGCATTTATCAGGTACTTACAATTCAGTCTTGAAATTCCTGCAAGGGTAGTTTCACCAACATTGACACCTGTAATCATCCATCACCTGGCAGTTTCACAACCATTCACACTGACAGACATATGACTGTTGGGTTATTAATAGAACATGTAATTTGGTTACTATGTTATTTGGTATGCCTGAACTCAGTTAGACCTGAAGAAGCTCCTTGGGTAAAAGGTGAAACACTTTCTATCGTCCAGTTGCCTTCTACTGAAATACTTAGGATTTGATTGGTGATTGCTACTCCTATCATGTCTGTGTTTTAAATAGCAAGTACAGCCAGCAGCTAGTTGGTCTAGCTTAGCATAAATACTGGAAACAGGGGGAAACAGCTCATTTTTGTGCTGCCTTGTTGGAAAATGCTGCTGTAGTGCAAACTAGTTGCAGTCTAATAGCCATGACTTCAATCGGCTTAGTAGCACATATCAGCAGGTAGCACAAATCAGGAGAACAGAAATAAAAACCCACCTACCCGCTCCTTTAAACATATTATTTGCAGAACCAAATGCTACCACATAAGGAAAATGAAATGTGACTGCTTACGAGGTCTCCATATTTATTCATGGCCATAGAGAAAGGCCTGATTCCCATGAAAAACCCTTGATTACTGTCTTCAATCAAACGCTTGTTCTCCTCCCAGATGGCCCTCCTGTGCATGTCGTCCTGAATGGAAACACAAAAAAACACAAACTCAAGTGGCTCACAGCACATTTGTACTTATTGCTGGTGCTCATATAGTGTTTGAGATATGAAGTGAGTCTTACCGATTCATCGTAGCTTATACCGTGGCTGCTTTTCCAGACCTCCCACTCAGTCAAAGCCGCCTCGTCCGAGTCTGACAGCACATGTTGGGGGCCGCACAGCAGGATGGAGAGCAGAGCAGCCCTCAGCAGGGAGCAGGCCTGCTGGTCTACATGGACCAGAACATTACACCTATCAATTATACCTACAAATGCTGTGAAACTACTCTTATTGTACACTTAGATCAGGACTTTTTGCAGCATAAAGCTCATTTTATTCCTTTATACCATATGACCTACAGGTTAAATCATCAGAGAGAAGCTGGTTGTTATGTCTGAGCTGAATGTATCAGAGAACAGATGAGCTATTTAATTCTAATGGATGCATTCTGCTTACCAAAAAGATGGAGTTCCCTGACCCAAACTCCACCATGAATCAACAAACCTTTTAACACATCTACCATTAAATGTGTTCTGTGCTTTGATGATTATGAGTGAAAAAAGAAGAATGTATGTTCAGCAAAAAAACAACAACATTATATTCATCTCTAAACTGTGGTTGACACTTAATCTTTCTGCTCATTTGTAAAAGCTCCACTGCTAACACACACTGCTGCATGTATTCTACCTAGAAAAATGTCACTCTTTAATGGATGAACTTTAACAAAAATATGACTAGACATAAAATAAAAATGTTAAAGTGTCTGAATTTAATTTAGCAAGAGGATTATACATTAGTAATAGATCACGACAAGGACTTGACATTGTTGCTGCAGGTTTAAAGTAGACTAAAAGCATTCATCTCTCTTACTGTGAAGTTCATACATTTAGTTTTCATTGAAAGGACTTTAAAAACAATGTTCTATATACAAACTGACATTTTCGAAGTTTCAGTTATTTTTCTAAACATAATAAAAAGTCTTGAACAGCTTACCTGCACAGATGCGAGTTTGTTTTCTTCCCATATTCTGACAGCGAGTGAACGGTGACAGACTATCAACCTGCCTTAAATAGCTTTCCAAAAAATATATGTTTCCACTGTACTTTTACTCAATCCCTAAATCAACACTTCTGCGAGCACCTGAGAAGGACATTAGTCAACAAAAATAAGATGCTTTCCCTGCTCTGCCTCAGCAATACAGCTATTATCATTGAGAGACAGCCAAAGCTGCAATATTCTAAATCCCTCAAATACCGGTTTATAATTGAGCACAACACCTGACATCTAACTTTCCAAAACCAGCAGTGAAAGAAGAACTTTAATTAAGAAAAAGTGCCAATGCGTTAATTAAAAAATAGTCCATTGCGAGTGAGATTTATGCATTCAGTATCAGACTAAAGTAAACTTTCAGAAACAGTATTTAAAGCATCAGTGAAAGTACACGGCCTAAACACAAACAGCTGCTGTGACTGGTATGATATTACATAGGTGATAATACTGATGCATAAGGCAGCATCGCACTGTAGTAAAACATCAAGTTCAACTCCATTATGTTCGGTCAAACTGTTTATTTCTGCTTCCAACTTTTGGTTCTGGGGTCATAAGATAACCGTAAGGGGTTGTGTCATGATTAATGGCATAGGAAATTAGAAAAATACAGTTCTGCACTACAGATATGTACTCAATTTAAGAGGTGAAACTTCATTTTGGAGGAGCTACCAAAAAGGTCACAACCACTGGTGTGATCTCTTACAGTGTATTGTATGTTTTAAGCTTACGGTGCACTTTTAATGTTAAATTTTGATCCGAAAAGTTACTAGTAACTAAAACTTTCAAGAAAAGGGTAGTGGAGTAGAAATATAAAGTAAAAATATCTTCAAATTCTATCTAACTGCAGTTCTTGTGAAAATGTGTAAGATATGACATGACAACAAAGGGAGGATGATCTCAATGCAATATCTTCAGAGAACTTTACCCGACCTTTAAGAAGAACATTCAAGGAAGTTTAAGTAAAAAAAAGGTTCTCAGAACATTTTAGAAGAATAAACTGGAGCTGGGAAATACTACTACTACTATTATTATTATTAGTAGTAGTAGTAGTAGTTGTAGTAGTAGTATTAGTATGCAGAACTATAACCTATATGTCAAGTAAAATACAAATAGGATATATTGAGGAAAGAAACCCCCCTTCAAAAACAATGTTTATACTCTTTAAATGTATATTTATTGAATATTTGTACCATAAGTAAACAAGAAGTATGCTTAAGTGAAGAAATGAAGAGGATGATTTATTAACACAGAAGCTTATCTTGTACTGTGACAATATCGCATCCAGTGAAACCCATTTATTTTATTTTCCTCCCATTTCCTCCAAAATGATTCTAATACTATTTAAATATTTAAAGCCCCAGCAAAATGGACGCTGACATTCTTCCGTGGCTGTTCTGTGTAATATTCTTCTTATTCACTTATCAAAATGTTCAAAATCCGTTCTAAAGTGAAAAATAAACATATTTCAAATGTGAAATCTTTCTTGTGTTTACAAAAATATAAGACAAGCAATAATACAAATTATCATTCTTAACCAAAATGACAAAAGTGGCTTAAAAACAATTAGATTCTTATACGGGTCATTTCTGACCCACTTGTGGAAGAGTGTGGGGTCAAATCACTGGTGCATCTAAGGGTTAAGAAATGTGTACTTGTTTTTTTCTTGGATACTTGTGTCTCCACTTGGCCCCGCAGCCTCTACACTAGCAGGACTCTGTTCATCAGCGCCCCCTGGCGGTCCCCTTCCGCACCTCCACCCAGGAGTCACTGCGGAGGATGAGCTCAGCTGTCTGCCTGTTATGATTATGTCGCCAACACCCAAACACTGTGCGGCAAAACAGGCGAGTGGCGCTGAGCATCGCGTCTAATGAACGAGTGCGCAGGAAGAGCCATGAGTCACGCATGAGGTGCGCAGGATGTCTTTCAAGGTAAGCCAGCTTTCTGCACGCATCATGCTGTCCACGCAGCCTTACACACTGGGCCTCAATGACAAAACAGATCACGGCTGCTTCCTCACAAAGCGCACACTGGTTTCTTTGCATTGACGTGGTGTGTTTAACTGTGGAGCTGCTGCAGGAAGCAGATGAGCTGACTTTAGACTTTAATGCAATCATACAGTGTAGCTCTGAGAGGGTGTAATGGTGTCAAATAGCCCGTGGTTCTTTCTCACATTAAGCATATATGCACTGGTGTGTCTATATATTACTAATATGGGGCACAAAAAGCAACTCCCACCAATAATTTAGAAAGAAATCCTTCAATTTGGAGGTAAAGATAATTTAAGGTAATGCAAGTTTGACTCTGGTTGCTTCTGAAGTGATGGGTTATTGATTTTATGCACAGTTGATTGGTGACTCACTTGTCATTCATGTGAATCCACCTCCACACTTAGTAACATCACCAGGACCCTGCTGTTGTTATTGCCTGCTGTCAGCCTGTGTAATGCCATAATGGTGGTTTCAGGTCAGTGTTTGTTGTGTGTATTTACCCCTCAGAAGGAAACACCCCTGGCTAATGCTGTGTTTTGGGCAGCGAGGAAGGGGAACTTGGCTCTGCTGCAGCTGCTGCTCAACAGTGGCCGTGTGGACGCCGACTGCAGAGACAGTGTACGGACGCTGCATGTCCCGGCTGCTCAGCTGCACGCTTTAGCCATAAGCCACCTGTGGTAGGGACACAGAGAGCTTCAAGCCTTAACCTCTGTGGTGCATGTGGTTGTGTCTGTACCATCCATGGACTGTAAATATCTTAGTCTATGCTTTCATTACAATCTCACATCCATATTATGTCTTTTTTTGTATCCATCATCGTAAAGTTTGAGCAGTAAATGTGCAGAATTCAGTGGATTCATCATCACATCCAAAGCAGCTGTCAGCAAGTCTTATTATTGGCATGTTTCTTTTCTTTAGTATGGAACCACGGCGCTGATGGTGGCATCGTACAGCGGACATTATGAGTGTGTCAAAGAACTTATCATGCAAGGAGCTGACATCAACTACCAGAGAGAGGTACGATGGGAAAATCTCCTCATGACTTTTCTGGACTACAGACTCTAGGAAATAACTGCACACACCAGGGAAAAGTCTGACACTGTTAATGTTTGTTTTTCACAGTTTGGTATTTGTCAGAATTAAGTGGTAATAGTGAGCTTTAGAGGTCTTGATAGGTGGATTCGTTTTTACCTACCAGTACAGGTAGAACTGGGATTCGTGAGGAGACAGACTCCCTGTCCAACGAGGTCTTGGGCTTACAGGAGAAAACTCCTGACAGCAGAAATAGGTCTGATTTCATCAGTATAAAGTAGTTCTAGCTAAAACTGTACACATTGTGTTGTGTTGTTGCAGCTGAACTTTCTAAATGTTAGTTTTCAGTGTTGTACCACAAATTAAGTTCAGTTCCCTCCATTGTATCGGTGCTGAATTGGCGGCGTTTTAGAGTCAGATGTCTCAAGTTGATGTAACACCAGGAAAGACCAGATCATTCCTGTGTTTGCATCATTTCATCTGTGTACTTTCTGTAACTTTTGCAACACATTTAATGAACTTTAACAACAACAAAAAAGTTCATGTGGAGCTCTGTGAAGTACCAAAATACTAACATCTCTCTACTTATATACTAGTAAACATAGATTCAGCTACACTGCAGTGGCAGACCATTCTTTAATGTCATTTACATTCAGTGTGTGCTGCAGAAAACATTCCTGCCATTCATGAAAATAGACATATTTTTACATTGGCTCATATAAATTGTCTACAGTAACTTACAGACATAAAGATTAATTTGTGTTTTCATTTTTAGACTTACTGTCCATTTCCTGTAAGTCCAGTTAAATGAAAGACTGAACTCACTGTCCAATTTTTTTATTTACTTAAATGATTCAATAAGTCTGATGCTCAGCATTGTTGCAAATATTATTGAATTTAAACAGCAAACTGGAAAGCACTATGTAACCTCACACTCAGAAAAATCTGTCCGGAGGAAACAGTATTTGCTGAAATTAAATATGTATTGACCGTTCTGACGATGCTGGAGTCCTCCTGAGCTTGAAGCAAAGATTTGACTGAAGAAACTGAGCATCTGTACAGCAGCTTTTCGATTTATGTGCTAAACTAACTGTCCTCTGCCTGTAGATGTGTGTTTTGTGCACAGACACAAGAGGAGAATTGGTTTTCTCACTTAATTCTGCAACAAAAACAAAATGTCAAACTATTCCTTTAAACCAAAGGAACTCTTCGCACATCTGTTTCATGAGGCAGGTGCGTAGGAGAAGGACGAGCATCTCCAAAAGTTTCAGACTCCTACACACTGTCTGACTTGCATCGGCGGGACATTTTGGTCATAGACCTTCATCAGGAAAATACTATACTCGAGCCTGCAGGCCTGATGAAAGTCTAGCACAGAAATAAATGTGTCTTTGCAAGTAAGACGGTGTGTTGTGAGTCTTATTGGAATCGTTCCTTACAAATAAAAGTGTTTGTCTTGTTAGTTTTATGTTTGAAAAGTACACATGTCATTATTTTGGCTAAAGCTGCTAACACAGGTGGAAAATTAAATCCAGAACAAGAAAATCCACCAGAATCTACTTAGATACTTGGACACTAATTGAATCTGTTCATCATTTCAGATAACAACAGACACATGTAAAGGCTGTGTTCAACAATAGGGTAAAGGTAACTAAGGAAAGCAGCCGTGTCTATTTTTATCTTTGCAGACTGGTTCTACCGCCCTGTTCTTCGCCTCACAACAGGGACACTGTGACGTTGTGAAGCTCCTCTTTGAATTCGGTGCCTCCACTGAATTCCACACGAAGGTATGCCGGCCGGCCACAGTGACGTGCACACAGCCTTTGTAATACTGGGCGTGATTTGCTGCGACTGCTATCATTCATCAGACTTCAGAATGCATCATGTAGAGATAAAGAAATGCACAAAGTTTGCAGTTTGCTGCTGAGTTTTGCACTCTTTAGATTGTCGCAGCAGCTCACAGTTGGGACGCTCAGCTTGTCTTTGTTTGCATTTTGCTGAATACACCCTATGCTTTAAAATAAATGTGTGCCATTGTGTTTTTGTGGCAGGACGGCGGCACGGCGCTAACCGTCGCCTCTCAGTACGGTCACTCCAAGGTGGTGGACACCCTGCTGAAGAATGGAGCCAACGTTCATGACCAGCTGAATGTGAGGCCCTTTGCATCCACATTTACAGCCTCTCACTGTCAGTACCTCCTTCATGCTGCTGTCTTTAAGCCTCCTTGTCTGTCAGGAACATGATGGTTAGTTGCGCACAGTGTCCCGGCAGCTGGAATCCAGCCTCTCAGGTTTCTGCAGTCTGCTGAGTCAGACGTGAATCACATTGGGTGGGATTAGTGTTCGTCCTCAAGCTGGGGAAAACAACCTGACAGCACAAAAGTCTAGTTATAAATAGTAGTACTATAGAAGCATGTTAATAATACACTTGCTACTTTTCTGACTGTCTTTTTAGCCCCCTTTTTTTTAATATATTCCAGGATGGTGCCACCTCTCTTTTCCTTGCTGCCCAAGAGGGTCATGTGACTGTGATTCGTCAGCTGCTTTCATCTGGTGCCAAAGTTAACCAAGCAAGAGAGGTAATGTTGTCTTCTTTAGTGCACAGTTTTTGCATCCACCCTCCTCTTTCCAGTGACCTTCTACTTCCTATGTCCTCCACAACCTCCTCCTCATCCCTGTGTTTTCAGGATGGCACTGCCCCCCTGTGGATGGCAGCTCAGATGGGTCACAGTGAGGCGGTGAAGGTGCTGCTTCTACGTGGTGCAGACCGAGATGCCGACAGACAAGTACATCGATTTTTTTTGTTTTAGGCCCAGCAAAGTACATAGAAGTGTAAATTAAGGGATTATCGTTATTGATTGGTACCATTCAGCTCTGCTGTACTCAATAGGAATATTAATCAACCTTGAAATAAGAGTAAAGAGCAAAACGCCAGGCTGGGAGTCTTTTACTGGAAGCTTTTTGCTCAAATCAAGTTATTTTTATTTTAGGGGTTGAGAAAATGGAGAGCTGATAAAAGCCATGTGATTTAGTTGAAAATCTTAGTGCAAGTGAGTAAGTAGATCTGGAGTGAGGATTCTTTTAAATATTTGTTGCTTTCTCTGCTCTCTTTCAAGGATGGATCAACAGCCTTATTCAAAGCAGCTTTGAAAGGACACAACAGCGTCATCGAAGAACTCCTCAAGTTTTCTCCTTCACTTGGCCTTCTCAAGGTAGAACATGCTGCCATACGGGGGATTTCCTCTGCACGAACTCGAGGCAGATGTGAGGCAGGAACACCAGTGAAATTTGCCTTTTTCTTTTGCAATTGTATTAATATAATTGATGTTAAGTCCGAATACACCTAAATAATGACCAGTAATATCTTGTTCAGTTCTATAAGTTTGTAGGAAAAAGAACAGTGGCGATTCTTTATGTTACCCTAAAGGGCAAATTTCACATTTCTAATGGTGATGTTAGAGAGGAGAGGACTACAATCCAACAAGGACCTCAAGAAGGATGAAAAATTGTGCTAGCTGTCTTATCTGAGTTTAGCATATCAGCGTCAGTACCACGGTTTTGTTCAGGGGTACTAAGACATACCTTCACCCGGAGTAGGTTCTTCTTTCTTCTCCAAAACAAACCTAATAGAGGTTCTCTAGGGATGATTCCTGCTTTCACAACAAATACAAATGTTCATGCTGCTCTCAAACGACCCCCAAGCTCCTGCAGTGGAAAATGCTTTTGTGATATCTTGTGAAGGGTTAGATGAGCATCCTCTGTCTGTACAGTAAATATCGAGCTTTAGGGAAGAGAGAGGTGGTGCCGCATATGATTGTTTCCATGCTCAGAAACAATCTGGCACAAAAGCGATGTCTTCGTCTCTTTGTTCAGATTGAACACAGTGAATGCGTTCAAACGTGATATTCATTGTTGCCAGTAGGTACGGATTGGTAACTTTGAACAGAGCCAGGCTAGTGGCTTTTCTCTGTTTTTAGTCTTTAGCTGTGTCCAAATTCAGGGGCAGCATCCTTCAAAGGCTGCATTTGAAAACCAAATGTGTTCCTGCAGTGCCACGAAGGCTGTCCCATTTCAAAATTTGTATATTTTTTCAGCCACAAAGGCTCCAACAGTTGGATCATTCATGGCTATTCAAGGATTCATTTATCACTGGTGACTGTTCCATTTTTGACAATACGATGGACTCGTCAAGCAAAACTTTGGGGTCCTAAAACTAGATCTTTAAATGCAGCTATTGCATGACCTCTATGTCCTCTAGTATACACAAAAGGAAGAAAATAAACTGTTATTATTTGCGTGTCTATCCTGTCAAAATGACTATGTGACTCCCAACTTTTTGGCTGTCAAGGTTTCTAATCATGTGTCAACAAGTTCGATCTTTACATCATTTATAGACGAGGCCTTTGGAGGAAGTGGCTCCTGAATTGGGACTCAGTTTTTGTGCTAAGCTTATGTAGCCGCCTGCAGGCTCTATTTTTCTTTATTTAGTATAAATATATGACCAACATAAATCATCTTATCTAACACTTGTCAAGAAAGAGAGTAAGGTTTTTCCCCACATGTCAGAATATTCATATTTGTCTCCAGAATGGCTCTACTGCCCTGCATGCTGCAGTTGTTGGAGGAAATCTTCGAAGTATTCTGCTGCTGCTTGGTGCTAACGCAGACCCCACACTAGCCAACAAGGTAGAATTAAAAGACAAAATCAAAAACAGACAGAGCACAAGTCAGTAAAATCAACTCATGAAAGTTTTTCTCGTTTGTTTTGCAGAATAACGAACTCCCTGCAGATCTTACAAAAAGCGATCGCATCCTTAAGCTTTTACATCCGAAAATCTCAAATGGAAACAGCTGATGACAGCCCAGACTCCTGCTTTCATGCCTGCCTGTAAAACACTGTTGATGTGTACTGAGAGGAAAAGACAACAGCGGTGTCAAATCTACTCAATTACAACATGTACTGCACACAGTGCTTGCTTTAGATTGCAGCTAAAAATGAAAACTGTCATATGCTGAACAAACCTGGATTAAGTAACACAATATAAATTTGTCTGCCATATGCATCATTTAATTTACGCTGTTGTTCTACATTTATTTTGTTTACCCTGGGTGTTGTAAGATTTCTAGATATTTTGCACAATATTTATTTGCCTTCTTAAATAAATGTAATAAAGTGTCATTTAATTTATTAATGAAGGAGTGTCAGTGTGCATGTTTATTGTGGTAAATGATGTTATTTTATTTAGAAAAGCTGGGTTTTGCAGTGACAATAATAAAACAATAATGCCATGTTGCATATTGTAGAAACAATATGATTTATTACTTACATTGACAATTGACAGCATTAGGCGTGGGCATCTGAGGCGTGTTGTTTGTTGTTTTGGTTATTTTACAGAGGTAAGAACAATTTTTAAAAATTGATCTGCATCTATTCAGCTGTCATTCTAATCACACGTTGACCAAAACCATTGGGATATTATTTTATTGTTGTATTGTTCAAGTCTGTTTTCTAAGGTCAGAATGTCTGTCATATCAAGTGCTTTATTAGAGACTTCTCTGCTTCAGTCACATTTTTGTGTGTATAGATGCTTCCCCAAACAGAGTGTGACCTCCTCAATCATTAACATAACCAACAAAATATGACAGCAAGTAGCTGAGTAGCTATAAAAACACTTTTTATTGTTTTATTGTAAGTTGGTGAACTTAGATTAGTCATCACTGAGCAATGGGCAGATGTTTTTGTCAGCAACATAGACAGCAGGTATGGTCAGATTATAAGTTATTTATTTAGTGTACTGCATTATGTGACTTTATGGGTAAACGTCTTCTCACCAGCACCCGCATCTCTTCTCCTGGACTATTTAAAGGGTCCGTTACCCAAATTGCAACTTAAATACAATGTCTGAAAACTGCAACTTTACATAAGATTATAGCACTGTAAATCATCATAAATATGACTAATTTTAGTTACATTAACATCTGTAACATATAATACCATGTCTAGATTTACTATTAAATTATTTTCTTTATTCTCAATAATTAATAGCACAGTAGGGTCTCACTAAGTTATGCAGTATTTTATATCATTTGTTTAGATTTCATTCCTAATATATAAATTTCTCAGGTATGATCATGTTTAGTCTTGTAAGGTTAATTTAGTAACATCAATCTTTTCAATTGGAAGGCCATTTGGTTCAGAGGCTGTTGTCTTAAATGTCATAACAAAAACTGCTATCTTGACTTGCCTTAACTATTTTATCTTGTTTATTTCCATGTTTGCGATCTTATTTTGTTGAGTTTATTTTTATTATTTGCCTCATTTGGCATTTGTTTTATTGTAAATTAAAAGTATTATTATTATTATCATCATTTTTTTTTTTTTTTAAGAAAGTGGAATGGCCTGTTTTGCCGACAGCACAACGTCTCACACTTAAAAATTTGAAAATAGTGCAATAATCAGTAGAGGTCAGTGTTAATGCAGCTACACCTGCAAGTCAAGTTTGCTGTGATTTCATTCAGTCACTTTCTGTTTATTTAGGTTTAAATTCTTGTTGTTTTGGTTTGTCTGTAAAGTAAATAGTAATGAACTGACATCAACCTGGTAAATGTGACAGGTTCTGTTCATTTCGAAAGGCATGAATGAAGCATCAGCTGTGAAAGGTGACAACAACGTGACGTCACGTGGCCACCGCGGAAGCGACAGCGGAGTTTGTGTTGATGCGGAAGAGAAGCGAACCTTGTGGATGTTTTGCGATTAAAGTTGTCCGACGACGAAACTTATGTAGGAAATAACAAACAAGAGAAGAGCTAGAGGTTTACAGTTGTATTGAAACCCGTATATTTGTATTTTTTAGTGAAGTTTAACCGACAGAACAACTTCTAATGGCGGGCGGTAACTTACAGGTGAGTGACAAAGAGATTTACTAATCGAGCTACCTGGTTACATAAGATGGTTCTTTGTCAAAAGAGCAAATTTTCAGCTTTTAAATATACTAGATGGCACATTAAACAACGAAAGTACGATAATTGAAACAAATTTACCTTCAAAACAACGAACATGGGTGAATTATTAATAACTATTCTCCAAATAATGGTTGTTGAATCACTAGTAATGCTTTATGTTTCAGCTAGTTATAATAACAGCAGCTAAACAGCTAGATTGTGAAAAAAAATACCTCTTGAACAGACTGAAAAGTAACAAAGTATATTTAAAAAGTCCATTGATAGTTAAGTACATGAGTAAAAGTTAAGTAAATAAGTCGATTTTTGTCTGCTTTCGGCTTCTACTTCACATGTCAATGGAGAATATTGTGCGTTTTTACATTTTTTTTTGACGGTTTCTGTGTATTATACCTCCACAAGCCGAGTTTCCTCTCCACATAGTGATCATTCTTTTAAAACTCATCTCTGTGCACCAAAGTTACATATTTAGATTTTTCTCAACTAAATAATCCGTGCCCACCTTAAAATGGCTTGGATGTGGCTGTTGTTTCCTGTCAGATCTATAAAATCATCTTCATCCAAAATACTATTTCCTGTTTGGGTTATGCATTTTTCTGTTACTTGTCATGTTACTAAAATCACAATCTTCATGTATTCACACCCCTTAATAAAGAGTCAGTTTGCCTTTTGATGTATATTTGTGTGACCGTGAATTGGCAATACTTAAAAAATGAATTCTAGAAAAATAACATTTTCAGATCATAGGTCACTATTTTTGTCTCTGCATGTTTACGGTACCTGCAATGCACTGCAGTACTTTACACTGAGAAAAACTCTGAATGCTAGCTTGTGTTTAGTTGTTATTATCTTTAGGAGCTATTCAAAGTCCCTCTACAGCTGCTGATTTAATATCTGACAACTTATCTCTGTCTATCAAAGTAAATAATCCATTCTTGCCTGAAAATGTTTTAGATGTAAACCTTCATCATTGCTACAACTAGAATGTGCAGATCTTTGAAGTTCCTGCCTCTGTTCACTCACTCCTCCCAACTTGCTCAAGCACACCAGCTCCCCTTCAACACAAACGCTGTAAAACTACTCTATGACAACCACTCTATGTTACACGATAGCATCATTAGGTTTATCAAAAGTGCCAAATAAGAGTATCAAAGCTTCAAATCAGCAACTTAAAATTTTATCAGTTATTTTACTGTAATTACTTATGTAACTGTTTTATTACCAAACAGGAAGCAAGCACCAACCTAAAGGATTTATCAGAACCTGTAAACACAACAAATGAGAGAATTACTACCATCTAACTGATCTTAGTTAATTAAAGACTTTTAGTTTACAATATATTAGCCAGTTTATTTACTACTTATGTACTTCATGCCTTATTTAAAAATTGTAAACCTAATTATTCTCTTTCATGTTCTTTGTTCTCAGAAAGCTATTGATCTGGCCAGCAGAGCTGCCGAGGAAGACAAAGCCAAGAACTATGAAGAGGCCCTCAGATGTTATCAGAGTGCAGTGCAGTACTTCCTTCATGTTGTCAAGTGTGAGGAACTTTGCTTGTCTCAGTGACTGATCTTGACAGCATTCATGTAATTTCAAACTCTACTTCTGTTCTACCCAGCACCGCAATCTAAGTCACTGTTATGTTGCCACAGATGAGACTCAGGGCGAACGAGCGAGGCAGAGCATCAGGGCCAAGTGTGCAGACTACCTGGACAGAGCCGAGCAGCTGAAGGAATATCTGAAGAAGAAGGACAGTGCTCCTCCAGCCAAACCTGTCAAAGAGTCTGGTGACAAAGGGTGAGACTGATCAATAAATCTGACGAATGAGTTGATTTCCCTGTGTTTGCTGCTATGGTAACTGTTTGTGCTCACAGTTTTAGGTTTTCTGTCAAGATTGATGAACTTTCTAAAAGACAACTAATTGGTAATAATAATGGGAAAATACAGACAGCTTTATTATATAAGCTAAGTTGGTTTTGTTTGGATTATAACTAGTGTATTTCCAAAGGATTTCTTTAAGAGAGATCTATTTAAACTTGTCTAAATATGCAATGACTATTGAAAAATGTATACATTGAAATGTTTGCCTCACTGTAGACTTGACCTGATCTTGAAGTTCACTTTTCAGATGTGTAGGATTTTGATAACAAACATAGAATGCACGATTCATAGGTGGGAAAAGAAGCACAAACCAGTGGGGGACTCATTCAAGTGAGGCAGCACAAATGATGTTCTACAGTGGAAACTGGATGCATTTAAGACCTTGCACTAAGCGTAATTGTCTCAGAACTATTTGCATCTGCAACCACTTTGTTGATTTTATCAGCACCAGTTGCTGCACCTTTAAGCATGATGTTTACTTGGTCCGTTGTTAAACCCAGCTAGTGCAGTGTTTGTTGTCAGTAGTTAAACTCTACTTGATTTAAAAATCTTGCCTTTGATAATGTTGCCTAGCTACGGCTGAGACTTCAGCTCCACCTACAGGCAGCCAAAGGAAAGCTAAGAATACTCTTGTAAAGGCATAACAGAAAACAATTTGCAACCATAATCTGAAGCCCACTCATCCAAACACTGTGAAACTCGGCACAGCACTTCCTTTGGTATCCAAAGAGACACCTGCAAAGTCTGAAATTGAGCAGATTAATGGTTGTCAAAGGCCAAGAACAGACACACACATACAGAGACACCTTCATTTATTAGGGAGAGGAGCACAGTCCTTGGAACTAATGTGCAACAATGATAAAATAATACTTTGACTACTATTTAAATAAGCTATGTCAATTAATCACTTCTTAGCCAATAGCTTCATTTATTTAGCACAAAAAGCAACATTGATAGTTTGTCTACCTTGTTAACATTTCCAGATGGTGTTTTTTATGTGCTGAAAGAAACATTGTGAGTGATTAAAGCACTCCACACCATGGCTGAAACCTAAGGCCCCAATCTTGTATCATTATTCTTCTTGAGAATCATGTTTCAGTTTGAACACGAATGCCTAAAGTACTCCAGTATAGTAATTTGCCATTGTGTGACATGGGTTCAAGATTCCAGAGTTTTTATTTGAAACATGCTCATACGCTGTGACAGATAAAAACACTACATAGAGAAATTTTACAGTTTAAAGCAGAATCATAGATGAGCTGGTGTGCTCGAGCTGCAGCAAGCTGGAAGGATTGGGTGGAGAAAGAGGACGGAACTTCATAGATCTGGCCGTTGTAGAGGACCTAACAGAGAAGACTCACATCAAGCCACTTTAAGGCATGAAGGGATTATTTTCCTGAAAAACAAAACTGATAAGTATTCTAATGGGGTTAAATCAATAACCTGAGAGGGATTTTACTGTAACTGAAACAGTAACTTCTAGAAATCAATCTAAATGGATGTGAATAAGTCACAGATGTGGCAAAGTGTCCAAATCTACTTTTTACTATGTACAAGGTTTCTTCTTCATTCCATTGAATTCCTCCAGTTCTCTGAAATCACCAGGACACATACTGGTATGTTGATAAATCTGCAGCCTCTGATATTATCAGGCGGTCGTGCCAATCTGCACGACCGCCTGCTACATTTACCTTCATTAAATCACCTGTAGTTTACAGTGGGCTGCTACAAAGTAACCACACACACCTCCACACACATCAGACAGGTCGGTTATAACTCTGGTCTGAAGGCAGTAAACAGAAGCTGATTATTTTTGGGTGTCATAATCTCATTTCCACAATTTCCACAAAAAAATGTTACCTCATGTTCTGCTATGTCGATTTCTAACATTTTTCTATGTAGTTTAATGCAGACATAAGACTAAAATATCGTTAAATGAATGCACTTTGCACCATCCACACCATAACGTGATCAGCTGATGACATGGCTTCATCATCAGCTGAGGTGTTGTCATCACGCTTGACTGTGATTGGTTCAGTTGTTTTAGAGTGACGAGATCAGTCATATGAATTATTAATTGCTAAAGCCTGATCTATAATTAAATTCAGTCAACAATTTTACACTTTAGCACTGAGCATATCCCACACAGGCTCTGTGCCAAAATCTACGCACTTTGCCCTCGCAGGATTAAAACTGGTCACATTTGCCAGGAAGTATTTAATTGGAAGTGTCCCAGTTGAATGGTGTTGATATCTTTCTTTTCGTTTCATTAATTTTAAGTCTTTGTCAGGAACTTCCCCATAAATCTCCAGTTCCATCACTGCTTCTTTCATTGAAGTAATTAGAATTGTATGACTGTAATTGTCAAGTATTGTTTGGTTACCAATGAAACCTAATATATCGCAATGTGTTGTCTTTTTGTTGTAATTATAGCAGTGAAAGCGATGAAGGGGATGACCCAGAGAAGAAGAAATTCCAAAATCAACTCTCAGGTGAATTACACTGAGGCAGAATTTAATTACGTTTCATAAAATAAGTAAATGTTCAGTCTATAAAGAGTTTGTGATCTCTTACAGGTGCCATTGTTATGGAAAAGCCAAACATTAAGTGGGACGATGTTGCCGGACTTGAAGGAGCCAAAGAAGCTCTAAAAGAAGCCGTCATCCTGCCCATCAAATTCCCACATCTGTTTACAGGTTGGAAACCAGAGCTAGAGTTTTACACCTCCTGAAACTGCTGCGAATATGTGCGTTTTTTAATAAAAATACTTCATCTGTTTGTGTAGGAAAACGAACTCCTTGGCGAGGGATCCTTCTGTTTGGCCCTCCAGGAACAGGAAAATCCTATCTAGCCAAGGCGGTGGCCACAGAAGCCAACAACTCAACCTTCTTCTCCATCTCCTCCTCTGACCTCGTGTCCAAGTGGTTGGGGGAAAGTGAAAAGTGAGGCCCAGGTCATTTATAAATTAATTCATCTGACAGTATGAGAAGCCGACTACTAAAAAAAACCCAACTCTTTTCTCTCCACCTCTCTCTGTCTCCAGGTTGGTGAAGAACCTGTTCAGTTTAGCCCGAGAACACAAACCATCAATCATTTTCATTGATGAGATCGACTCCCTCTGTGGCTCCAGGAGCGAGAACGAGAGTGAAGCAGCACGCAGAATCAAGACGGAGTTCCTCGTCCAGATGCAGGGTGAGCAAGAGGAGATACCTGAAAATTAGAGAAAATAGCTGAAAAGCTCTACACTAAGTAGCGTAAAAAATGCCTTTCTCCTCTGGGGGTTCAGCTAGTAGTTTTCATTATTGAATAAACTAACAGTTATTTTCTCAGTTCTTCATTTCTCTTAAGTGTTTTGTCTATAAAATATTTCCACAACCCAAGGTATTGTATGTAAGTGCTCATTTTAGTTGAACAACATCCCAAAACCCCAAAGATGTTCATTTACTGTGACTTAAGACAAAGACACTGTTGCACTGGAAAACATAAAAACAATTATTATTTTACTAAAGCGGCTGATGCTTTAGCTTTTGTCTACTTCTTCCTGTATTTTAATCTATTTCTCCCTGTACTTTTGTCTACTTCTTCCTGTATTTTAATCTATTTCTCCCTGTACTTTTGTCTACTTCTTCCTGTATTTTAATCTATTTCTCCCTGTACTTTTGTCTACTTCTTCCTGTATTTTAATCTATTTCTCCCTGTACTTTTGTCTACTTCTTCCTGTATTTTAATCTATTTCTCCCTGTACTTTTGTCTACTTCTTCCTGTACTTTTATTTACTTCTACTTTAATCTACTTCTACCTGTACTTTTATCTGCTTCTACATGTAGTTTTATGTACTTCTACATGTACTTTTATCTATACCTGCTTTGCAGTTGACCAATTAATTGACTTTTTTAGCTTTAAGTAATTTGTGCTGCTCTATCCTCCTGTCAGGTGTTGGAAATGATAATGATGGAATCCTGGTCCTGGGAGCAACAAATATACCATGGACATTGGACTCAGCTATCAGGAGAAGGTTAGCTTAACTTATCTCTATAGAATTAAAGTCCGAATTAATCGATTCTGGTCATCATTCAGAGCTGGTTTTCATCCCGGTTATAAGGGAAAACAACCAGGATTTAAGTGGTTAAATGCCTCGTAATGGCTGGTTGAACCTTTTGTGCGTGTCTTAGGTTTGAAAAGCGAATCTATATTCCTCTGCCGGAGGAGCACGCCCGCTCCTTCATGTTCAAACTGCATCTGGGCTCCACCTCCAATGACCTGACAGAGATGGACTTCATGACTCTGGGCAAAAAGACGGAGGGCTACTCTGGAGCTGACATCAGTATAATCGTCAGGGACGCCCTCATGCAGCCTGTCAGGAAGGTTCAGACAGCCACTCACTTCAAAAAGGTAAAACTGCTGTAACTGTCACACCTGCACTTGTTACCCACCTGTTGAATTTCTATCGGAATGCAAGACTCCTTTGGGAATCCCACTGGAATATATTATTCCATGTTAATACTGACTGTCATATTTTACTGAAAACCCTCACCTTATTTCCCTTTATGCAAAGAACAACTACGTTAGCTGACATTTCTGTAGAAATCATTAAATTTTTTTTTAAAAAGTTAATTCAGAATCATTATCAGAGGTAGACAGATAGTGAAGACGTAGATGGATAATGAAGTTAGACATTCCATAAAGATAAAATTAAGATTAACCCACTGCTATTGTTGTTGAGATTTGAAAATGTTTTTAATTAAAGCTGGAGTGTGAGACTTTTACATACAAATAAACATCTGTTTCATTCAAGCCTTTACCAAAAGAGTTCACACAATGCTGAGTAAGCCTGTCAGCATCAGGTAGATCACTTTGTATTTTGCAGTACACCTGTGTTTTAAATCTGGTCTTCTGCCTGGTGCGTTGCTACTTTACCTAACAGATTGGTTGGCCAGAGCTAAAGAGGGGAGCAATTGTAATGATTGTTAACCTTAGCTTTGTGCTGCATTTTAAGACCTATGACCTCAATCATACGTGTTTTGGTGACACAGCCCACAACTTTACTGGTCCGTGCTCTTATAGTATTGTTTTGAGCTACAGTAGAGAAGAAGCTCTTTTAAATGCTGCATCAAACAGGACTCTGAATGAATAACATTGCTATGTAAGCTTGGATGTGTATATAAGCTGACAACAAGCTAACAAATTTGCTATATTGACTGAAAAAGTGATGATACAGTCTGTCAGTTGCATATCTACAGCTTGTTTCTGCTTTCTCAAGCATCCTAAGTCAATAAAACTTCCAAAATTGTCACTAGATAATAAATACGGACTTCTCAACCTAAATTAGCTTCACCGACACTGGGATTAAGCCTTCTCTTTACCATTTGTATTTATTTGGGTCTTCTGCACACACTAATTCAGGTTCGAGGGACATCATTTAGCAATCCTGGTGTAGTAGTGGACGACCTGCTGACTCCCTGCTCGCCTGGAGATCCCAACGCTGTGCCGATGACCTGGATGGAAGTCCCTGGCGAGAAACTTCTGGAGCCGGTTGTGTCCATGGTAAGAAAAGATTCAGCTGTCTGTCGGTCATTGTTGTTGATGAACAGTGATCGGATCTAGTCTGACTTGCCTCGTTTTCTCCGTACAGACCGACATGCTGAGATCACTATCAAGCACCAAGCCGACAGTGAACGAGCAGGACTTGGACAAGCTGAAGAAGTTTACTGAAGATTTTGGGCAAGAAGGCTGATAACACTCACTTTCTCCTCATAAATGGGATAATTATCTTCACTCTCAATTAGGTTGTTAATTATTCGAATCATGTTGTGTCAAAAATGGTGGGAAAGTTCCACAAGAGGTCGCTGTAGCCCAAAGTTCACACTTACCTTTTTATATCAACCACTAATAAGTGAATCAACTGTTTCAGCACTATTAACCTATCAGTCTGCAGAGGCTTTACATTTTTTAGGGTTTTTTCATATTTCTTTTACTTATTACCAAATAATACTTTGTTTTCTTTAATGAAAGTGTATTACTGTTTACTTTAAGTAGCAGAAGGTGATGCTACAGTGAGTTGATGCACCTTTCCAGCACTACATTCTTCTCATTGATGTTGAGAGCAAACTAGTTTCATGGTTGTCTTTTATAAATGGGAATTTATACTATAAAATCTAACTCAATTTTAAACATGTATATAATATTTTAGTGGTTATTTTATTCCACAACATACAAACTTCTGCTTCTGAGTTACTAAAAATTAAATACAATAACACTTTTGAAAGCATTTCTAAATCAGAATAAACTTCCCAGTGAAGTTTAATGCACATTTTCTGCACATTTAATTAACATCTCGTCATATTAGATTATTTCTACATCTTGCTGTAATCAAGCTGCATTTCCAAACTGTCATACTTTACTAGTCAGTTATATTTTGAGTTATTTATAGCTTGGTATACTCTGTGTCGCCTTTGGGTTTAAAATATATTTAAGTGTTTCTTTTGGGGGTTTGCAGAGGTTACATAAATAAAAAAAGGAGGTCGTATGCACTTTTCTTGTATCTTACTCAATATGTTCTGTGAACAAAAGTCTCAGGGTTAAATAAAAACAGCAAAAAAAAAAAGGAGTCGTTATTAACTTTATGAATATATTTAATTGTTAAAATACATCTCTTATCATAGTTATAATGCAGGGTAAATCATAATTTAATTAGTACATTTATTAAGCGAAATATAACAGGTTTCATTTAATTTTACATCTACAAATAAATTTAAGACCTGTAGAAAAATGACATCAATGATGCGCTGCTTGCAAAACCGAAATACTTTTCCATCTCTTCCGTTGGTTTCATTGATAAATAAAGTACCTGTTTGATGTGCAAACCAAGATGTTTTCCATTAGGCAAAAGTTACTATTTTGAATACAAACATAATTAACCTGAAAACATTCAAAGCTTTTGGAGTGAAAAAAAAAGTCCAGGGCATTTGAAATGTCACTTAATCTCAAGCGTATGATTTACCTGATCTACGAGAATAAAAACCAGAACATAAATTTAAACACACTTCAAATGACAAGTATGATTCAACAGCTGCCAATGAAAGAAATGACAGTAAATAAAGCATACAAACATACGAGTCAAGAGTAGTGATGTCCCTTTTCACTCAAATGCTAGTGTTTCTCCATACAGACTTATTATTTCTAGTAAAGACAATATCATTACCAGATTCTACTAAATGGTTCCCTCAAAATATTACAATGAAAGTGATTATTGCTTTTCATTTATCCAGTTCTCTACATAACACTTATTGCAGGCTGCCTCCACTGTTAATAACCTGAGGAACCAGAGAAACACTGCATAATCACAACCAAAACAAAGTAAAATAACAAAAAAGTACAGTACACAGAAATTAACATAAAACCAGTGAAAAAAATACCAAACACTGTAAAGATTACTTAGCAAATACAAAGGACACCTGTGATCCGTGAAACAAACTTATCTGAGAAGACCTGAAGTGTACGATGAAACGAGTAGCGTCTGTCTTGTTATTATAATAACTCTTAAAAGTGAGTAATAGTTGTATTTTTTTTTTGGTTAAGAACATTCATATTCAGATGATATAAAAGGGTTGGGAAACAGCAACACAGGGCATATGAGAAAGTGCTAACAGTATATATACTTATACAGACAGGTGACAAATTAAAGGAAAAACCTGACCTTGAGCCCTACAGTGAGGGGATCTGGTGACTGTTGTACTGCTGTGGGCAATTGTTTCTTTAGAGTAAAGCAAATCAATATATGACCTGCATATCTTTCCTGATGGGACTCTTCAAGGATGGCGAAGCCCCCCATTCACTGAATAATGAAAATAATGTATGTGCTTTGGCTTTCACAATCACCAGATCTCAACCAAACGGAACTCCTATGGAAGATGATGAAGCCGAAACATGCTACTGTTTTGGTGCTATTCATAACTTTGCATACCTGCATCTACCTGTTTGCTACCACTTGGGGGCTGGTGACAAAAATCTGTGGAACAACCGGAACTGTAGGCTACACTTGTGTCATTGTTGGTCCTAAACTGGATCAACGACGTGCAGCAGGCCTGTTGTATCTGCAGTCACAAGCGGCGCTAGTCAACCTTTTCAACCAATTCAACCTATGCATAGCATCACAGGCTGTTGGAAGACTTGACATAATTGCGTCTCCATATCCTCTGCATTCGTTAAATTCCCTTTGACCAGATACCAACAGGGAACTAAAAATCCACCTGAAGACAGCATGCTCCACCACCATCATCAAAACGCTAAATATTTTTTGGAAGAATAGCATTACATCCCCGCAGTAGAGTTGTAGAGACTTAAAGCATCAACACCAAGGTGCATGGAAGCAGTTCTGGCAGCATGTTGTGGCCCAACATCTTACTAAGACACTTAATGTTGTTTTTCTCCTTTAATTTGTCGCCTGTGTGTATATATAGTTAAATATAAAGGATTTTTTTTTTTTTAGGACACGTAGTGAGTAATTCACTTCCCATCACAATCATGCTTCATAGATGTAGCCCAACAGATACATTTCATTCGAACTCATGTGATGGCACACAGAAGAAGCCATATGCTGTGAATACGGGGGAACTGTGTGCTAATAAATGTTATATTAGTCACGACACTAGAAGACAGAGAAAAGAGAGCCGAGTGCCAAACCAGTAGCTGCTCCGGCCAGCATGCCCAAAGCCACATCTCCTCCATCTTCACGCTGTCGCTCTCGAATAATAACGTGGTTCACTTCGGGAGCAGCGTACCCGCCTAAAAAACACAACCGTGAAATTACATTTAATCTTGCTCAAATTAATTCTTATGTTTCTGCTCAACTTGCAACTAGTAAGTTCTAGATGCGCTGCTATGGCATTCATGTTCTCTTCGGGATGAATTGTAATACCTTTGGTTCCTTAAATTTGAATCTAATGCTGCCACCTGCTCAATTTTTCACCTAAATAACTCTATTCAACTTCAGCTGGATTCTCTGTTCAGTGCTGATGTTTAGTGTTAAACTACAGTGATAAACATTCTACCTGCTAAACATCAGCACGTTAGCATTGTTTGTGTTTACGTGCTAGCATTAGCATTTAGCTCAAAATCAAATTCATAGAGCTGCCAGCTTAGATCTAGACTCTTAATGTTCAAGTAAAGTATCCAAAAAAAAGAAAGCCCAATAATGGAAGTATCAGTTGAACTTCAAAAACAAATTACACTATTTCATGTCACTGAGAGGCATCTTATGTACACTGAATGGTTTACTTGTGCACATGTGCTGTGAAATGTAAAGTTATTTACCTTGGTACTGATAGGGATATGCAACAGCGTAGGGCTGCCCATCAGCAGAGTATACTATCTGAGTGGCATGTGGAGGAGCTGGAACATAGTCTCCATATGGACCTGGGGCATAAACCTGGTGAAAAATTACACAAAAGAGTTACATAAAGGATAACCTGAGCAAGCATGCGCTTCACATTTTATAATAATCTGTTTCAGTGTTAATTTCACTAATGCTTAACACCTAATATCTCTTTTAAACACTTTTGTTGCTACACCAATAGATGGCAGCAGTCTCCAGATTTCTTTGTTGTTTTGTAGCATTCTTATTTAAGATTTTACTTAGATCATTGGCATGGTTTTCATTTGGGATGGGTCATGTCAAACCAAGGTAAAGTGTAGTGATTAAATGTATCATACAGTCCAAAAACATAAAGTACAGTAATATTATAAATAGCACTATCTTTCCAAAGGCAGTTACACTGCATGGTCATTACCTTTCGGAATGACCTCTTACGATAAGTTTGTTACTCTAAATATCTCTCCTTTACCCTCCCTTACAAAGCAAAAATGCATGTTCAACTAAAATGTCAGTCACATGCATACTCTGCATTCCTTTTACCTGTGGGGGAGCGTATTCTGAGTAGGGAGGAGGAGCAGATGCCATCACTTCCTGCGCAAAGCCGATCTGAGGAGTAGCGACCACCTAAAAAATATCAAACAACACAAATGAAGCCAAGCAAACTCAATGACAATACTGAGTGGCGTGATGTTGAGGCGAGTAGAAACAGTGAAGAATTCTGATAAATATTTAGTGTTACTCCCACAAAGACAGTTCCTTCTAGGTTACCATCACAGCAGTATGAAAAATAGAAAATGACAACTGTCTCATATGTCAAAATATCCCTAACTTCCAGTTTTCTGGAATAAAGCTTTTACACAGTCTGAGTTCAATTTCAATCCAGGCTTATTTATCAATAAGACAGACTATGACAGACAGATAGTCCTATGCTAAATTTGGTGAACACAGCTTAACCCCAATAACTTTTAACACATAATAAAATCTCACCGTGTTAATTCTGGCATCCTGAAGTGCCATGGTCCAGGCTCTAAACAAGAGAGAATAAATCAGGTCATCTACAAATTAAAATGTCTATTCTGAAAACAAATACAAACTAAACTCAAAATGTTCAACCTCACCAACACAAAAAGAAAAATATTGAATAATTCATCAGTGACTCAGCGTTTATGCTGACTTACAAGGCATCATCTGCACTGTCTGCACACAGGCTGATGACCCGTCCATCCCTGCACACTATCTGCAGCAAGGCATCACGCATCTTCCCCTCCGGTGGGTTCAGCTCTAAAAAGCAACGTGGCATAAACAGAAAGGTGACACATTTAAAATAGGAGCAAAAACAGGAGTGAGTGTGAAACCGTGCCATCAGTGTGAACACATGACAAGTACCCTGACATGCAGCAGAGCTACGGATGTTAATGCAGTTGACCCTCATGTGGATGTCATCCTCCATGTCGCGCCGCTGTTGGTCATTGTAGAACACGAGTCGTCCATCAGCCCATAAGTCAAACCAGTTTCTTTTCCACCGACGCAGTATGGTGCCTTACATGGAAGTTTGATACAGTTAAGTTTGTTTTTACAATTAGTCACAGCATATTTACAATCCTGATATTACAATGCTTATTAAATGCAATATTGACATTTTAATCTCACGGGACATCCTCGCTGAATAAAATACATAATTAAGTAAAAACTGGGGAAATATATGGCTACTCACTTTGTCGATGGAGCCAACCACTCTTCACCATAGCCATCTTAGAGGGAACAGCTGAAACAATAAAATGTATACAGTATTTGTCAGTGGCAGAGGAAGTATTCAGATCCTTCAGGGCTCAGAGTAACTTTTTCACTGGTAGTACCAGTGTTACCAACTTTCTCAATTAATCCCACCTCCCACCTTGTCACAGGCAAAACACATCACTTGCTGATGCATATCAATAGACACCACATTTACCAGTGTCCCCTAAACGCCCCACATTGCAGGCTGTGGTAGCTGCTGCTGGGTGGCTGCAGTATGCTCAGACAGGTGTGTGACCAAAAATGACCTTGAAAAGAGTAAACTAAGGCGTTCTAATATCACATTTGTCCCAGTGAATTTTTCTACATGCTGTCTTTTCTATGAGCGAAAAAACAGAGCTTGTAGGTGTGCTCTGCATTTCATGAGAAGAGCGCATTTGTAAGCGTAAATACCACAGTAGATAGCGTTCATGTAATAGTGCAAAGCTAAAATCATTATTGTGATTAATGGTCATTTAATTTTGCGGCCCTACTTCTGTGTTAGCCGTTGTAAGTGAGTGAATTGCTTTTTTCCTTCACTAGTTCAGTATCTTCTAGGGCTGGACCTGAATATCCGAACATTCGGTTGTTGTGGTGGTATCCGAATATTAATTTTGAGATCCGAATACTCGGATCACCGCCATTTACATGTTACAGCAGCTAAATACAAATAAGGCATGGAAGAAGGAGGACAAGAAATACAACATATTACTATAACTTTGTAACAATATTATTTTGTATATAATATTACAAATTTAACATCATTAGATTATTAGTACTGAAGCATCATTGTGTCAGTAGCATGTTACTGTTGGAGCTGCCAGGTGGAGCTAGTTTGAATTACTTTATGTAGCGTTTACACACAGAAGACAACAAATGGAATATTTCATGAGAGAAGAATGTCAAATTCTTCTCTAATCTTTGATTTTTGGTTAGAGTTAGGACGTTTGGAATGTTTATTGGAACAAAACTATAGGAGAGATACTTAGAGGGGAAAATCCCTGTTTCATGGAGCTGTTTCAATTCATGGACATCTGAAATGGGAGCTCGACTTCACACTTCTGTTTTTTTAAAATGTCAGATGCCAAAGAGGTTGGAAACCACTGGTTTAATCTTAAACGATGTACCTTATTTTCTAAGCTTGTTTTATTATCCACTGTGGAAAATCTTCCTCTGAAAAGTAACTATAGCTCTCAGATAAATCTATTGGAGCAGAAAGTATGATCTTTCCCTCTGAACTGTAGTGGAGTTGATGTATAAAATACCATACAGTGGAAATAGTCAAATAAACAGCAAGTACCTCCTCAAAACTGTACATAAGTGCAGTACTTGACTAAATATACTTATAATGGTTTCTGTCACTACTGAAGCAAGCTAAGGACTGATGACTGTGTGTGGCATAACAAAACAAACCTCGTGACTGTTTGCACTAAGAGCACGTCTACATAGATATTTTCAGAAACTAATAGAAAAACTATACAATATGGGCACAATAGCGTTAATGACAGATGACTGAGGAGATATTATTAAGCTACAGATTAAGAAAAAGACAAGAGCTTATCACGAAAATTAAAGTTGCAGCTTCACATGAGCTCATGGACATAAACATAGATACCATATGTTTCACGTTACATTACATGAGCATAAACTGGGTAATTAATAGTGCTATTAATTTCACTGTCTGGTAAAACACTCCATTATTCATATAATTATAGTGCTTTTTTCTGTTTATTACGTGGCTAATTTCAATGGTTTCACATAATGATAGGCCAGGTATAAGTAGGTTATCCTCGTGTCTAATAAATACAGGCTTCAATGGTAAGAAAGTACTGAATTACTCATGACAGCTAAATTAGTAATTACATTGTTAAGTTTATCTGGCTACCTAGTTGTTCTGTGATACGTAAGTTATCGTAGTTAGCTAGCTAACATCGTTATAAACATGTCACCAGCGAGCTAACCGGTTCAGTCTTTGTGTTCAAAGTTAGCTAAAACGTTACAACTTGTTCTTATAAGAAAAGATAATTGTACATTATTTGGTTATTACTTACTTAATTTTCTTTTGTCTTTCAGGAAAAGATGAAATTTTCCGTTAGGATACAACAAATGCGGAAGTGAGATATTACAAAAAGGAGATGCTTTTCTCGGAGGTAAAAACACTGACCGGAAACACGGAGTGGACGCGGCTCCTCACGGCCGTTATTTTCCTCGTCTACGGCGGCCGTTAGCCCCGCCCTCAGAGCATCTTCACGAACGCGATGATCTTCGGAAGGGGGAGGTGTTTGTTTTGAGTGACGTCCCCGTCAGCTGACAGCGTTGGAAAGTGCTAGCAAAGAGCAGCGGGGGCGCGCTTGTTACCGCTCCGCGCCTGCGTGAGCGCTCACGTGACCAACACAGTGGACGCTTCTATTTTAAGATTCTAAACTGATAACTGCACAATTTTCAAGTTATTTCAGAGTAACTGGACATATACTGAACCAAAGTATAAGCGCAGCAAGTGATATTATCATAAATTAATTTCCATCCATTCTTTTTTTCACATTGTGGAATAAGATGTTCTTCTATTGTACACACAGTGGGGAAACTTTTTAATCCAGTGTTTCAGCAGCAAAGGGGAAACAGGGCAAACATGTAAGGAACATCAGCAGAAAAAGAAAAACAAACCAAAAAAATAGACATAAGGAATGGTTCTGTATGTAAATATTCAGACTGTACAACATTCCTCTGGATGTGGACAAGAACATTATTATACATATTAATACTGAGCCAATATAAACACAGGACGTCATATTTTCCTAAATGTATCCATTCTTTTTTTTTTTTTTTTTTAAAACATAGTTGTATAAAATACGATACAATTTTAGTAATCCTGCAGTAGGAAAATGTGCAGTGTTACATCAGCTAGTGGGACAGAGCAAAAATGTAAGAAATATCAGTAGAAAATTGAAAATAAGCAAAATTAATATACAAATAACAATTCTTTCATTTGTGGATACTCATATTGTTGAAGTTCTTCTGGATGTGGAAAATAACACCATTACACATCAATACTCAACCAAAATATGAACACAGCATGTCATATTTTATAAATCAAATTCTATCCATTCATTTTTAAACATTGTGGAAAAAGATAAGTCGTTATTATACCCACAGTGGGGAAATTTGCAGTGTTTCAGCAGCAAAGGGTATAGTGCAAACATGTAAGCAACATAGTATAAAAATAAAATTGCATATTAGAATTGATATTGTACATAGTTTTTGAATTTATTACTGTTACGGCCAGCGCCTCCTACCCTGTGTGTGTGTGTGTGTGTGTGTGTGTGTGTGTGTGTGTGTGTGTGTGTTTTAACTATATGATTGTGGCTATGCAAATAGGGCTGTGTGATCCCCGCTCCCTGCCAGCACCTCCCACCCTGTGTGTGTGTGTGTGTGTGTGTGTGTGTGTGTGTGTGTGTGTGTGTGTTTTAACTATATGTTGTGGCTATGCAAATAGGGCTGTGTGATCCCCGCTCCCTGCCAGCACCTCCTACCCTGTGTGTGTGTGTGTGTGTGTGTGTTTTAACTATATGTTGTGGCTATGCAAATAGGGCTATGTGATCCCTGCTCCCTGCCAGCACCTCCCACCCTGTGTGTGTGTGTGTGTGTGTGTGTGTGTGTGTGTGTTTTAACTATATGTTGTGGCTATGCAAATAGGGCTGTGTGATCCCCGTTCCCTGCCAGCACCTCCCACCCTGTGTGTGTGTGTGTGTGTGTGTGTGTGTGTGTGTGTGTGTGTGTTTTAACTATATGATTGTGGCTATGCAAATAGGGCTGTGTGATCCCCGTTCCCTGCCAGCACCTCCCACCCTGTGTGTGTGCGTGTGTGTGTGTGTGTGTGTGTGTGTTTTAACTATATGTTGTGGCTATGCAAATAGGGCTGTGTGATCCCCGTTCCCTGCCAGCACCTCCCACCCTGTGTGTGTGTGTGTGTGTGTGTGTGTGTGTGTGTGTGTGTGTGTGTGTGTATGTTTTAACTATATGTTGTGGCTATGCAAATAGGGCTGTGTGATCCCCGCTCCCTGCCAGCACCTCCCACCCTGTGTGTGTGTGTGTGTGTGTGTGTGTGTGTGTGTGTGTGTGTGTGTATGTTTTAACTATATGTTGTGGCTATGCAAATAGGGCTATGTGATCCCCGCTCCCTGCCAGCACCTCCCACCCTGTGTGTGTGTGTGTGTGTGTGTGTGTGTGTGTGTGTGTGTGTTTTAACTATATGTTGTGGCTATGCAAATAGAGCTGTGTGATCCCCACTCCCTGGTTGGACCACGACGGCAGAGGCGTGACTGCAACCAGGAGTCCTGCGATTGGTGCGGCGCTCACCAGGCTGACCAACCGAAAACTGGCAACTCTTTTAAAAGCGTTGGCAGTTCAACTGAACGAGGCAGCTGACTTCTAGCGTGCCATTCTGTGTGATCTGTGTGGTTGAGGCACACTGTGTGGTTGGAATTGGGCCAGGATTAATGTTAAAAACTGATACAGCAACATTTCATTTCATTACAGGTAGTTTTCGTTTGTGTAGTTTCCACCACACACACACACAGGGTAGGAGGCGCTGGCCGTAACAATTACACTGTACTTTTACATCAGATTTTTCTTAGAATAATGCACATTTTACATCTTATGCTTATACTTTTTAAAGTTATGTTTATATTTTTAGAACATGTTTTTCTACATATGTTCATCTATGTATTTATTTGAACAGCTTATATTTCTAAGATTTTGAATGGGAGCAACTGTAGCATAAGCAATTTCCCCCCAGGGATCAATAAAGTGATTGTGATTCTGATAAATGCACTAAATATCTATAACACACAGTGTAGAATGTGTTTCAGTGCTATTGCACCAAATTGAAGTGTGGCAATTTTTTTGATGTGCAATGATAATTGTATAATCTGACAGCAGCAGGAAGGAAGCACCTGCAGTATCTCTCCATCACACACCAACAGTGAAGCCGTCTGTCACTAAAGGAGCTGCTTGGTGTTGTCAGAGCCTCCTGTAGATGGTGGAACGTGTTCTCTAACAGGGATGATTGTTTGTTTGGTCTCCTGTTTGCTGTAGAAATACTGCTGCTCCAAAATAAGTATGTGTTGTTTTCACACATGGCATCTTTACAACGGCATGTATGTCATGAAGCAGCCCAGTAGAGATGCCTCCAGGAATTTTTCATAGCGGTGGTAAGATTAGGTAACAGGAAATCTTTAGGTGGTACACAAAAATCAAAAGTCAACGGAATTTCAGGAATTTCGAGTGGACAAGAAATCAAATACTGATACACTTTGTTCCTTCCTTTAAAGTATTGGTTAGTATTTATCTGCTGTACATAAATTAATACATTTAGAGTTAACATTTTGATATTAGGATCACAGGAGAAGAGGTGCTGCTGTACTGGAGAGGAAAAAGTTCACCCATATTAAAGACAATCAGAGTTCATTTACAATTCTATTGTGTAAAATGATGTCCATGTGTGATGATAATTTGTCTAACTGCAGCCAATTATGGTACACCAAGCACGAATTGGCTCTTATATACTTGTACTGCATGGTTCATACTAGCAAATAATGAACTGCTCAAGTGATTGTCTTTGTTCTGTGGCTACAAATATATGGTCTTTTGGGGTATAATTTAGATGACTGAAGTCAAGTCGCCTTTATTTATATACCTAAGTGATTTAAATATTACAGTTAATATGCTATACTGTAAAGTATCATAAAGATATTAAATCAACTCATCTTTTCAAATTTATTTTATGAAAATATGTGAGTTTTGCTAATTTCTAGTTATTAGAACTTAAATTGTGTATTTTTTTTGTTTTCACACCACATTAGAACTTAAAAAACAAATGTTTTTATAACTAAGCATTATGACTAAATGATGAGTTGACTCATTTCAACAACAGAGACTTCTCTGATTTCATTAAATTAAGTGTATAGGAAACAAAAGTGACATATATTTTTGTAAATGTTTAGCAATGTGCAGTATCCAAAAGAGCAACATCGGTCACACAGCTACTTTTATAGTGATCTTACTGCACTAAAAAGGCTGTATTTACAATAATATAAGCTATCCTGCTGTTTTCATAGGTTACACTTGTACATTTGAATATTTTCAGATGTTTATGTTGTAAATTTCTTACTCTTCTTTTCTGACTGTGTGAATGCATTGATAGAATTATTACTTAATTACATTGTACACTGTGCAATGACAATAAAAAGAATTCTGTTCTGGTCAATAATGGTTTCAGTAGCTGAGGCTGTGAGTTGTCAGAAACTGATAAAACTTAGAAAATGTGAAAGGAAAAGCAAGTCTCTCTATAACCATTATCTATGTTACTACTTTATTCAGCTCATTATCTTAAGTTCATCAAACTTGTTTTCTCAAGTTCAGTTAATTTAACTCTATTTCACACTAGTTTCACATTTTCACAACTTTTAAGATGACATTAAACAAATTAATAAACCGAAATGCAAGTCACATTTTAAAGGCAGCAGGAGAACTTGGGTTTCTACATTGAATGAACCTAATATGGTTTACAATGTACAATAATTTGGCTGACTAATTTGAATATTAAGGTTAAGACCCTACAATCTTGTATGTAATAGCCTACAAATTACCCTGACTAACTTTATTGTTACAGTTAAAAATCCTAAATATTACATAATCTTGGAAATTATCTAGTTTAAAAATGAAGGTCAAGACCCTATAAAATTATACAAGGAAAACCTGATGAATCCCGATTCCCTATGAATTATTAGATAGATTTAAATAATTGATATAAAGATGAAGATTAAAACTGGGCATGCAGAAAATATAATAAAATAATTAAAAGACTGAAAATGAATATTAATAAATTGTTATATTGCATACATAGCACAGAAGTGATGCTGTAGTTGGCTTACACGAGGACTGTATAGACTGAATAGTTTTGTAGTGCAGAAATTAAGAAATGTTTGATACAGTACAGAAACCGCATTGTATAGTGAAAAGTGAAAAAGAAATTCATATGAATTCTGAGATAAATACATTGATTTGTGGAACGTTTTTGTTTGACAGTGTCAGGAGGTGCCGCTGTAAGCTGCGCATGTGAGTCACCAGCTCACACAAACAGAAAAGTTGCAGCCCACATGTGCACTCAAGAGGAACTAACCGACACCGCCGGTTTGTGTTTGTGCGCGTCTTTCACTGTAGGTAGCAGCGTGTGTCTCCGGCCCACTGACCGACGGGCAGCCCGGTGTCACAAAACAAACCCTCCCCAACTCTCAGGCCAACACTTTGAGCTAACGAGAGTAACGCAGGAGCTAAACAGCTAACCCGAAATGGCGACTGCAATATACTTGGAACATTACCTTGACAGTGAGTATCCGGGACTATACTGAAATAATGTCAAGGTTTTGAACATTTTAAGTGTGCTTGAGGTTTAGTTTGACTCTGTCGAAGACTTCGCGCTTGACGGATTACAGGCAGTTAGCAGCGCGTTAGCAACTAGCAGGCTGTTAGGTCAATAGCTCGCTAGCTAACTGATTAGCCTCCCGATAAAGCTCTCGACGGGACAAAGTTCGTTAAACTCTCCGTGTGTGATGTCAGTTTCACTCAGCATCAAATATAATAACTTCCTATCTGTGTCAAGTGTTTAATAAAGTTAACGGGTTGGAGTTAGCTGGCGTTTAATGTTATGTCGTGTTGAAACAATTCGCAGCTAAGTTACCAGCTAACAGCAGCGGTTATAGAAGGTTATTGGAAGACATGTTGTCACGTTAATATAATTAACTAGATTACTTGCTTAATTTTGTTCACAGTTTGCGTTTGCTTTAATATAGCAGACACCATGCATTTGCAACCTGTTGGTTACCGCGTTTCCCGTAACTGTTTACGCGCCGGGGCGGGGTGACCGAAGTGCGTCACACAGTAATGTTAATGGAGGCGCTCAAACCGGGGCACACTGGGACTGGCATGGATGGAGAAGATATAGAATACTGCTTTGTCAATCCAGAGGGAGATTCTTGTGCAACATGTTGCTCAGAAAAATTACAGTAATTTAAGGTTTAATTTCAGCTCGTGGGAGTTAACTTTAAGCAGGGGATTTGAAGTCCACCACCAGAATTGTGCGCGTCAAGCTGCCACTTTTGTGCTTTCTGGTCGTTTTATGCATCAATTTCTTCCTTTTTTGCCTCAATCTACTGTAGAAATGTCTTTATTTATGTAAGGGAATTTACAAACAATTAAGAATATATTGGCATATTGTGAAGTAAGGCTCTCTGGCATTCTGTATTCCTTTTAAATACAAATATAAAAAAAAGCTAGTTTAAATTTTATTATTTAATACTATACCTAACGAGTCAGTGTACTGAGAAGTTTGATTTACTCTCATGTCCTTTTTTGTGTCTTTGGTATAGGCAAGTGACCTATTTAAAAGTGCGTAAAGCACCTGTTCACATCATAAACTAATCCATTTTAATTGATTTATGAACCCCTGGACCTTCATGTGTGTTCAAGTGTGTTTAAAAAGTTTAAAAACCTTTTGCACATTCAAACCATATCATACATGTTTGGAAGTAAATATCTCACCTGTGTTGTTGAAGCTGACTAAAATAAACAAGAATTTCACACTTTTTCGCCAAAATGCATTCATTGAAATGTTGAAATCTAGTAGATACAGAGCCTTTGGTAAAACCTATCAATCAATCAGTCAATCAAAGTTTATTTATATAGCCCTTTACAACAGCCCAAAGGGTGACCAAAGTGCTTCAAAAATAATACTGGAGAGCAGTTATTTCTAAAAGTATTTTTGAAAAACATTTGTGACTCAGAGCTTATTTGAATGTAAAACTTTTCAACAAAAAAAAATATTCAAACATCAGACCACATCCTCCTTTTCCCCTCTGGCTCTTCCATGGTTGTTCAACCTGCCTGTGTTCTCACAGTGCGGATGATGAGACATTGTGTGTTAACCAGTGTTTGCATGTTCAGATGTCCTAAGGCAGTCAGTGACTCTGGAACTTATCTGTGGCATGACACTTATTAATGATGACAAATGCATTGTATGGCACAGTGCCTCAAGAAACTCCTCACACTACTTTGTAAAAATGAAATTACTTACTGGTTATTTTTGTTTGTGTTGTACAATTTATCACCAATCAAGTTGAAGTTAATCTTGTCATGATCTCAACTCATATCATCGGTTGCCCAAAAACTGCAATATTTGATTTACTCATTCATCTTTGCACATTGTTTAGAAGCAGCCAATCAATGCGATTGTTTCATGGTTGATAGAGTTTATTAGTAACAAAATAGACTGACAACCAATAGTTGGAACTGATATACATTTGAGTACAACTGAAAATCTTGGCCTCAAAATTTAAAAATAACACAAACTCAAGACAAAACTAAATTGAAGAAGTGCATTTTTCAGTTAACTTATCTGTACTTCAAAATCAAGTCCCCGTTATAATATATAGCACATGTAAAGCAACAGCCGTAGAGACAAAGTACTTTCCAGGTGATTGTCACCGTTGAATGTCTGCCTTAACTTATGTTATTTATTTTTCAAGGTATTGAAAACCTACCATGTGAGCTACAGAGGAACTTTACTTTGATGCGGGACCTGGACAATAGGACGGAAGGTGATCATTTTACCTCATAATGTTTTTATTATCCAAATGCTCTGCGGATTTACAACCTCAAACACATATTTACATTTGTGTTTCCTGTCTGACAATGTCTGCTCTGTAAAAAAAAAAAAAAAAGTGTGTAATCTACATTATCTGAAAACAATTCAGTAGGTTAAAGTATGGCATTTGTAATTTGCACCATTTAGAGTTGCTTGTCTTCGAGGATGATTGTGCTTTTATCAATAATGCTTTCTGTTGCTGTGCAGAAAAGAAAGGAGAGATCGACAAACTGGCTGAAGAGTACATAGCGAATGTGAAGAACCTGGCTTCAGAGCAGAGAGTGGAACATCTGCAGAAGATTCAAAATGCCTACAGCAAGTGCAAAGAGTTCAGTGACGACAAAGTCCAGCTTGCAATGCAGACGTATGAAATGGTAAGTCCGAAACAGGCCTACTGGTGTTTGGTCACTTGTCAGTTTAATGGTTTTAATGTCATCATGCTGGAAATAAGCGTTTGAAGTCACACTTTATGTTTCCGAATGAGGCATTTTTCTAGTTTGCAAATTAAATCGTACGCATATTCATTTTGTAATATGGATAAAATCCTTGTACCACAGGTGGACAAACATATCCGCAGACTGGACGCAGATCTGGCCCGGTTTGAGAATGAGCTAAAGGAGAAACTGGAAGTGAGTGGCTATGAAAGTGGAGAAGGAAGAGCACTGAAAAGTAAGTTGTGTAACTGAAAGGCTTTCATCATAAAACACTGCAAAACAGATTCGATGTGTTATGAATGTAAATGTTTTTCACAGAGGGTGAAATGCGAGGGTTGAGAGAGAAGCGTGGATCCAGGGGAAGAGGAAGGAAAGGCTCTGATGAAGATTCTCCCCGAAAGAAAAAGATGAAAAACAGGTAACTTTGAGTTGGTGGTGCAGTAATTTGACTCACTGGATGTAGGCTGCGGGTTTAAGCTTGCCATCGGCCGCTCCTGTCTGCCAGCTTTCTTCTCTTCTTCAGCTATTTGCGTGGTAGTGTTTTCAAAATCTATTTCACTTCAAGGCCTGCAACCTACCTAACTGAAAATTTAAAGCTTTGGCAAGGATTTGAAACTGTTGACATTATGTCAGCATTGACCTTGTGATTTAAAACTGCAGATGGTGTTGAGCCATTTTCATCCCAGAAAAATGGTACAAATGTTTATGTAAACACCAGCATTAACACAGTAGTTCACAGATCAAAAGATAGGTTGTAGTGTGCAAAGCCTCTTTAATTGTTTTGATTTCTAATGTAACTTTTTGTATCGTGTTTGTCTTTTAGCCCAGACTTGAGCGACGCTCTCCTGCCTATGCAGCCATCAGACGTCCTGGACATGCCAGTTGATCCCAATGAGCCTACATACTGCCTGTGTCATCAAGTGTCATACGGAGAGATGATTGGATGCGATAATCCAGATGTAGGTTTTAACTTCTTCTTTGTTTTTGCTAAATCAATAATCCACTTCAGGTTTGGATGGAGAGTCACTGACTTGACACTGTTTTCTATCCTTTAGTGTCCCATTGAATGGTTTCACTTTGCTTGCGTTGATCTCGCCACAAAACCCAAAGGAAAATGGTAAGAAAATCAATGGGTTAAGGGGATATTACCTAAGTTATGTCTACAAGCAATATTGTGGCAGAGACCTGTAACATATTTTTTCATCTTTCTCTCGTCTCTTTAATCCATCAGGTTTTGCCCAAGATGCACCCAAGACAGGAAGAAGAAATGAGCTTTCTTTTTTTCAGAAAAGCTTAAGCAGTGTATGTATTTTTTGTGTAGTTTACTAGTGTAATATATATATATATTTCAGTCCTTACAACTCTCCATAGAAATGGTGGGTCATACAGCTTTCTTTATAGGCCTAATCCGGATTTAGAGTATAGCTACTGTTGTGGCACCGTTATTCCCTCTCTACTGGCTTTACGATGTCCAGACAGCTGTCTTTGTCCAGTAGCTTTTGAATAGATAATTTACCTATATGTTTGTGTACTCTGGGTGAATTACTCTCGACAGTGGAGTTTCACAAATTATTACCAATCAGACAGTCCAGAAAGTCATATGCTGTATATATCGTCATTACTAACAAACTCAGAAATCCCGGATTGTGGCATTAGTATACTTGAAATGTCAGTTTTATAAAGACTTATTTTTAAACAAATTAACAGCCTGCTGAGAATTTACAATTTAAACACCTGAGTCCTTACCTGAAATGTTGATGGTAAAAAGGAATTATGTGTCAGATTTTCTGTTACTACCTCCTTAAGGAATACATCAGCGCTGCGTCAATGACTGCAGTTGATACCAGTGTAAACAATTGTTTTGATTAGCTTGAACCAAACTAGCAAAGCAATGTTAATCCATCCTGTAATGAGTTTCAACAAAAAACCTGCGACATTTTTGAATGTATTGTGGTACTAATGGTCAGTCAGTCAGTGTCTCTTGTCAACTGAACGAGGTATTTAAGCACTTTGAATGAAATTTTCCCCAGAACAGGTTTGATACTGCAGGCTTGGTTTTATGATATGGTGTATCTCATTTAAAACTTTGCCACAGCACATCACTTCAAACCATATATGGAAATATATATATTTTGTATGATATGAAATGATATTTTGTGGACACATTTTTTTCCAAAGATATATTTGTTGTATTGCTTACTTACTGGTGAAAACTCAGATTTTATTTAATAGAATTTTAGCCTGTTCTTTCATATTCAACTGTGAATATCTCTCATTTAGGTGTAAGCCACAAATTAAAGAACCAAAGTCTTTGTATTTTGTAAAATTCAGTATTTTATAACAAATAAATATTCACTATTACTCGTGCATTGTTTCTTTTGTTTCAGTTTGAAATGTAAACAGGCTGTTTTATAATGCTCTTTGTTTCTAATGGTATCTAGTCATGCTTCTAATCATGTAGACAAGTCTTCGATGCCAGAATCGTTTCAAAATACACTTTACTGTAAAGATATTTGCTGAAGTTGTTACCACTGTATTTGTGTTTAGATGGACATAAAGCATTGTAGTCAACATCAGCTGTGTCAGATGTTCCTGGCATCTCTCTGTAGGCTTGAGTCCTACATTTTTAACTGAAAACATCAGTGAAGAAAGTTTCAAAATCCATCATCTGACTCCTCATCCCAGCTGCACTTTTCTTGGGTGTTCTTTGTGAAATCCACCTCCAAGTCGTAAACAAAGTTGGGGTCGTCTTTGTGTCTCCGGTTCTTCTCAAACAGTTCATCCATTTGTCCCTTCTTGCGAGCCAGCTTCTCGTCGTCCAGCTTGTTCAGGTTTTCCTCGGGGTCCAGGCGGAACGAGGAGAGGCTGTGCTCCAGGCTGAGGCCCTGCATGTGGTCTCGTAGGATGATGTGAAGCTTCTCCAGCTGGTTCTGAGACACGGCCTCTAAGTAGTCCCTGTGCCGAGGATGGTTCTTGAGCCTTTCAGCTGCTACACTGTAGTCTGGAAGTTAAGGACAGAAGGCATCAAGGACTCTGCTCTGTGGAGACTAAAGTCTTCAAGATCGTATGTGTGCTTTTAGTATCCATTAGTTACAGTACACACTTGGGGGAAATATCACTGTGTAATAGATGTCAACATGATGTAGCATTACTACTTGAGATACCATCAAAAGCTTGATTTTTGCACAAGAACAGCATGACTTTAAATTATCTACTCGAAAGTGTAAACCCTGGGTTAGGCACCCTGTATAATATATATCCTAAATAACAGACTTCGCACTTTTATTCAGCTGTATTGTTTTAAACTCCAACATCAATCATGTTTATTGTAATTTGTCTAGGCCCCCAGAGATTGAAAACTTCAACTAGAGTTGCAAGAATTAATGATTTGTAATCTCCTAAAATAACTGCCAACTATTTGGCAAAAGAGTAATCAGTTTAATTATTTCAGACAGAAAAGTCAGATTCCAGATTCATTTTATTATTTTAAGCTTTTTTCACTATTAAATGACAGTAAACCGAGCATTTTCAAGTTATAGACAAAACAACACATTTGAGAAATTAACATTATTTTCACGATTCTAACATTTTGTGGACCAAACAACTAATTGATCGATCAATGAAACAGCTCACAGATTTATCAACATAGAATATAATCGTTAGTCTCTGTAATGCACTGAAATCATATAAGTATAATAACTGGAAAAAGGTTTTGACATGGACCCTCATAATCAGATACAATTGGGGGAGTCTCTTTAAGGTCCTTAACCATGCATTTTATACTGGGCTTCAGTGATGTTTGCTCCCATGAAATTACAGTTAATCAAAATCAAATTAACCCAAGTTGCCAGAGGAATTGTGCTAGATAAAGGTAATACTACTTAGTTTTTGTTCTCCTATCTGAAACCGTATTTCATGTCACTGCCACTGCGTTAAAAATAAAACTGTAGTGTATGTGTGAGTCTGTTTCCTTACCAGAGTATTTGGAGAAGTTTCGTACAGGTATTATTCTTTTTCGCACTTTTTTGGTCTCCGTGTCTTCATAAATTACAACTATGGAAGGAGGTTTGAATTGCACTCCACAGCGCTTTGCCTCGAACGGCATCCTCTTTTATATCACATGCAGCAAACTTATTTTAAACCGGACGTAGAGACTTACATTTTAGCCATAATATTCAGCTGACAACAGACTACACTGAGAAATGCACTGAATGTAGGTTTTAGAAACGCTAAATCGTTGCCTAGCTGCCTTACGTCAGAGAAGCCTGACTACATTTGGAGTAAAATTGTAAAGTCAAATTATTTTACTTGCAATGTTCGTTCAAAACCACCACTGAATTTCTTAAAATAGTCTTTTTTTATGTTTAAATGTAGCCTCATATTGCTTTAAACGGATTTAGTTTTCTATTTGTAGTCAGGCACCGTGGCAGCTTACCTAAAACTACAAAATGGTCCTTCAAGATCCGTTTCCGTAAACAGTTCAAAGAAGCGTATCACGTAATGTAGCTGCGCAGCAACTGACTAAAGACACTAAACTCTTATCAGAGCATTTAACAGTTTAATGTATTTTATTTTGCTCTTTGTGTTTTCCTGTTTATCGCCATGTCATTGTTTGGTTGAAAAAGGTGAGTGATATTGTTAGACGGCCTGTTACTCCCGTAGTCACTGTGCCATTGAAAAATGTTGGGTTTATTTTGGTCGAGGGTCAGGATGTCTCTAAATACTGTTCACGAATCCCATTGAATAGCTCAGACTGTAATGGGTAGACAGTAGATTTAAAAAAAAAAGCTCATTTGTTCCTTCACTGGTCTATCACAATTTAAAACAAATCATTTCACTGTGGGGAAAAAACAAGTGTGTGTAATTGTGGTGTCCATTTGGCAGAATGCTTTGGTTCAATATCAGGCTAGAATAAGCCAAGTTTCTGCAGATTTGGACAATCACTGCAAGTCTGATGAATGAACTATGGCTTGTTCTGTATTTTATTATTGTTGCAACTGAGTTTTGACTGATTTTAGTTGGTCTCAAATCTTCACGTATCCTTTTACATCTTTGTGAAGTCTGACACTCAGATTTTAGAATTCCTCAGTTTATGTCAGTTAGGCTCATTGAAAATCACAGCTGTGCACAGTTTTTGTTTAAGTGGTCACAGGTTTTCTTGTGTGTTAGAGACTGCAGGTGTTTCCACTTTTGTTGCACTGAGTTTCTATCTTGGCGGCTGTATTTTCAATATATTTTTTTTCTGAAGTATCTCTTTTTGATTGATCTTCAGAAAAAAATCTGTAAAAAATCTTGTCAACATGGAAGGCAACTTTGGAGGTATTTTAATTTTGAATAATATGGTGTTTAAGTGATATTACACATGAACGTACTAGCTTCTGTTGTATATTGTATTTATTTTGACTTTGCTTTTTGTGTGTAGTTGTTCCTCTTAAACACAGGTTAGGTGTATGCTTATCTTTTTTTCAGTGCTATGCAAGAACTACTAAAAAGTACTAAAAGTATTTAAGTCGTTCATACATATATTATCACAGTTAGATTTATTCTTCAAAGTTTCTCTGTCAGATTTTGGTAACCTGCACTTTTTTGCAGATGAGAATCAGGACCATTGTGATGTTCTGAAGCAGTGGCTGCAATCCTCATCAGTGTCAGTGGAGCTCAGCAAAAAGGGTTTTCACAGGTATTTAGCTGTTTGTCTTCTACAATGAGTGATCAACCATTTTCCAGGCTAATTGTGAGAAGAATGAGTATGTCATTTCCAATGTATTTTAGGGAGGTGATAACCACTGTGGAGCTCAAATCTGATGTTCTGAGCGATGTTAGAGTTCTGTTGGTTCATCGATGGCCCAGAGGCGTCTACGTTGATCCATATCAACTCGCATCACTGAGTGATCAACGTGACTGGAAGGTAAGACTAGCACTTGTTGGCTTTCATTGATACCAAGTAACGAGCCAGAACACTGCGCCATATGAAATAATATTACAAACTGCACTCTTGTAAGCTTTGTGTAAATGTGTGTTCATTTAAACATTTCTGTATTCTCTTTGTAAGATTTTACTAGATTCAACCATAGACCTGGAGCTGCCTGCTCACAAGGCGTCAGGATTTGTCACCTATGTGTATCCCTCCCACATTGGACCAACTCCCAGATCGCTGAAAGTCACAATTCCAGTACATGGGCGCTACCATGAGCCTTCTTTTGTTGGGGAAACATTTACGTCTGTTGACATAGAAGCTCCTGAGCTACTGCTGTGGACTGTACAATGTAAGATGATCAAGTTTTGTTTTGGTTTCACGTGCATCTCTGTGTGGTTCCATTGTGAAATCAGCAGTTTTTCTGTGTACTGGAGGGAAGTTTTCCCTCCATATCTGGAAATTTTATTAAGATAAGATAAAACTTATTACATCCGAAGGGAATTCTTGCATCAGATATAGCTGTGAAAAAAATTACATAGAGTAAATGCAGTTGCTATGGGAAAAGCAATGAAATACAAGTACAATGCATTACTAAATGGAAATTTTAAAAGAAATAAAGCTAAATGAAGATTAAAACTGAAAAGAAACTAGTAAGACTGGCACTGATAAGTAGTAAAGTAATATTACACATGAAATTGAAACTGATTTTGCATCTACTACTGAGAAAGTAAAATTGCAAATAATATTGATACTGTTTTTCTTCCTATAATAATTATAGTTAAAAGTTGTAATCACAGGAAAAAAAACAGCTATTTTTGATATGTTGGTTTTATATGTTTATCATTATTCAGGTGAATATAGGATTTTATCCACACCTTTTATGATCAAAACAATAACAGAATGACTAAAGGCCCATCATATTAGATGTCAGAAACACACTGTTTATTTTAAAACCATTTAAATCCTTTCAGGTACGCAGCTCAACACCTTACAGCCTCATGCTGTCGTGGACGCCCCATGCACTGTCAGCAATTCAAGCACTTGTCAGTGGGTTAAAATCCAGCATCAGCAGGTAGTTTACAAAAAAATCTTTGCAGTATCATAAACTTAAAAAGTCCACCTCTGTTCCTTTTTCATGCAAGAAAAATGTCTTGTGTCCTGCAGGAGTTCAGCCCCTTGAGGTTCCAGTTTCCAGTCGGTGATGCGTCCTTGGTGGCGCCTGTATGTGGCGGAACTCTTCTGGTCACCATGATGTGCTGTGCGGCGCTGTCCAGATACATGTGGAAACATCGAATCATTTAGGCAGCAACAGTCAGCATAACTTGTGCTGCAGTTCTGTCTGATATGGAGCTCATTCCAGAGGCACTGCCCAGGGCACACAGGGAGATGACACTTCCTGTGTGGCTCGATTTATGAAACACTTAGTCAGGAATGTATGCTACCTCCAGTGACATCCTTTATCTTCACTGCAATCTGCATTTTAAACAGCTTATAATAACTCATTGCATATCTCTGCTCTGTCTGTTCTGTGGTGATTTTAAAGATATTTGCTATTTTATGCTGACTGTTTTGTCATGAAACTCTAATGTATTAGTGCTGCTTGCTTGACACTCTGTCCTGCTAATATTTCCTTTATGAAATTCTTTCTTTGATTCGCCAAACATTGCAGAGTATGCAGATAAGATTGCTGTAAATAAACATCTAAATCCAATGTTGACACTGACTTCTCGTTCTTTGTGTTACTTTGAAGAAAGCTGAATGTCATGATCAGCTGTAGGAGCTTAATCAGTTTTGTATTAGTTTTACATCTCTTTTTCACTGGTTTGCATCTCTATCTGGTATTTCTGGATGGTTTTTTTTGTGCTGTTTACATCTAATTGTGCTCATTATTGTACCGCAATGATGAACATTGGTTTGCGTGTCTTTCTGGTCTTTGTGTGTGTAGTTCCTTTCATGTATTTGTATTAATTTTTGCATCTTTTTCATTGGTTTGTATCACTTTAAGTTTCTTTCTGTATCTGCGTTTGCTTACATCTATTCTTGTACATTTCTGCATTTCCTCTTCACTGGTTTGCATCTCTTTCTTAATCTATTTTGTAATAACCTTTACATCTCTTTATCGTTGTTTGGCATCAGTTTCAGGGTTTTTTGGTTGACTGCAATAGTTTACATCTGTTTGTGTTCATTTTCGCACTAGTTCTCTATTATTATACATTTCTTTCTTGTTTTTTGTGTCTTTGCAGTTGTTTATGTCGATTTGTGTTTGTTTTGTATATCCTTTTATTGGTTTGTGTCTCTTTTTCTGCATTTTTTGCAGTCATTTATGACTATTTATGTAGTTATTTTTTATATCTCTGTCACTGGATTGCATCTCTTTCGTGTCTATGTGTATTTGCAGTTGCTCACATCCATTTTTGTTTATTTTTGCATCTCTTTTTCTTTGGATTTTTTTTTCAGTCTTTATGTATGTGTGTGCACGGAAGTCGATTTCTCATTCATTTTTGAACCTCCTTTTTATTTATTTGGCCTTTTTGTGTGTTTTTGTAGTAGTTTATGTCGATTTGTGGGGTGCACATCTATTTGTATTTGTTTGTCGATGTTGCTGATTTTTGGCTCTTTGTGTATATTTATTTTTTTTCTGTGTGTGTATTTGGTGTTGTTTTGTGTCTCTTTCTGGTTGTTGGATTCACCTCTTCACCAGTGGCTCCTGACTCTGGGCCCCAGGACCAGTGCCTAGCTGGCTCTTTCAGTAATCCACCTATGATGTTAGATCATATTATGACAAACCTGCCATAGGATTTTTTTTTTTTTTTTTTAAACTAGATAAATTCCATCCAGCTGAGGAGTAACCCTTCCTTTAATGCAGTTCAAATGCTGAACTACATTACCAAAGATGCTTTTCGACTCAATTCAACTGTTAACTTGCAGTTTCTGAACTTTCAGCATGTTTCTCGCTTTAAGTCTTCCCACCGGTGTAAAACGTGTTATTGTGGCTCCGAGTATTAGCACACAGGGCTGTAATTTGTGGCCTCAGAAAGCTGCCTGTCTCCTCTCACCATTCATTCGAAACATTTATTGAATAGACCAGGGCTGGGTCGGTAGTTCCGCTTCCCCTTCGCCATAGCGGAATTATCCAAGGGCCGAGAAGATAGAAGAAAAGTTGCATTGTAAATAGTTCCAGTCCGTTTTTCACTAACTTATTTGTTCGCCGTGTGTACCGGATACCCCCCATGTTACAGTGGATGTGCTTTTAACGGATTTACGGACGTCTTCCAAACCGTCGAGGATCGTACCGGAGTCAAGTTCTATTCAAGTTTAACTAGTGTGGAATCTCCGGTGAGCTCCGCCGCTGCTGCTCCTGCGTCGTCTGTGTTAGCCCGCAAATAAAGCACATTTCAACGGGACGGTATGCTACTTTACGGCCCGTCTAGTGTCGCCTAAACGGCCGCTTAGCAACGTTGACTTCTCGGTGGGGAAACCTCCAAGGCTGTTTGTCAGACACTACTTAGCTGGAAGCTCTATTAGGACCGCAAGAGTCAGTCTAGCTTCTCATGCTAACATAGCTTCTAAGCTAGCACATTTGTTGCCCAAGTAGTTGATGCTAGCGTTAGCCTGCTAGCCGCCCCTGTTGTTGCTCATTTGAAGGGCATTTTGAACAGACTTTAGGGTAGTAATACCATTATGTGAGAAAATAGTAGGCTAAATGTTGGTATGTGGAGGTTTTAAATCTTATGAAGAAACAAAAAGTGTCTGTTTTTCATCCCTGTATCATGTGCACTGGGAGGAGAGTAACTTTGATACTGCTTTTATTGTCATCTGGGCTCCTGATTTAGCTTTCAGATACTTCAGAACAAAAAACACGCTATCACCTTAACTGTTGGTTAAACATGACTTGTTTTTTTTGTACAGTCAGTTCTGCTGTGGTTCAGTTGAGTCACACTTTCTTCTGCTCTATTGTTAGTTTGTTTCTACATTACGTAGTGGCACTTGATTAGGGCTCCAAATGGCAATTGTTTTCACCGTTGATCAATCTGTTTATCATTTTCTTGATTACTCGATTAGATGTTTGGTCTATTTGTGTCAGAATATGGTGCAATTGTCAATCAGTATTTCCCAAAGCCTAAGATAGTGTTCTTAAATGTCTTGTTTTGTCCACAACTCCAAAAGATACTCAGCTTACTGTCATAGAGGAGCTAAGACACCAGAAAACACTCCCTTTAAAAAGCCTAAATCAGGATTCAGAAAAACTACTCAGGCCATTTTGTTGATTACTATGTAATGGTTGGCAGTAAACCATTGCAGCTTTACATCAAGTGCAGTAATTCTCTGTATGCAATTTTTTTGTTTATTGATATTCCTTTCTTATTTTCACTATCACCTTCACTGCTGTAGCACTGCAAAGTTTAATACTATGGGACTAATAGTGACTTATTTTAGCTCTTATTAAATTTTGCACGATTACTGAGAAGGAGTAATGAGAGTGAGAACATGTCAGAGTTTTCTCATCACCCAGTGTTTTCTTTGTTGTGGCCTAATGCAATGATAGTTTGCAATTACCAAACACTACACCCCTTTGACTAATCTTCCCACTTAAATGGCACCTTTCATTTAATTATTTTATTGCTGAAAGTAGTGCTTGATTATTAACCACCACACACTGTTGCATTTGAAACTTCACTGCAGCATTTTAACAAATGTCTGGTTGCCTTCCAGGTTCTTCTCGGTGCTCTTTTTCTCCTGTAGTGCCTGAGCACACCAGTCCCTGATGCTGATGTGAGTGCTGCCTCCCTCCCTCCCTCACTGTTTACCACCCTCTCCTTCCTCACCTGCTGTGTTCCTCTGCCTGGTTAGCCCTGCGAGGCTCGCGACAACCTCCTAGCAATGTGTGATAACGGCGACCCCGAGGATAAGCCCCCTGCCCCTCCGGTCAGGATGAGCAGCACCATCTTTAGCACCGGCTCTGGCAAAGACTCACTCTCAGCCAACCACAGCTCTAAACCGCTGCCTTCTGTGCCTGAGGAGAGGAAACCTCGCAATAAGATCATCTCAATCTTCTCTGGGGCTGAAAAAGGTGAGGCCAAGAGTTTGGTAACGTTTTGAGTAGATAGCTGAAGTCATTCTGAAGAATAGAAGTGTTTAAAGTCTAGAGTTTGTAATCAGTGTTGTCATCTTTAGTTACATTAAAGATTTGGTTGCTTTCAGGTGGTAAGAAGAAAGATCGAGACAAAGAGCGACCAGAAATCTCACCGCCGTCAGATTTTGAACACACCATACATGTTGGGTTTGATGCTGTAACAGGGGAGTTCACGGTGAGTTTTAATCGTTTGGCCATGCAGTTTTTTTCCTTTCACTGACTCCTGCTTTTTGACCAAAACACATCATTGCTTGCACCATTGACACATTTTGCTTTCTGTGTGTCATACACAGGGTATGCCGGAGCAATGGGCTCGACTACTCCAGACCTCAAACATCACCAAGTCAGAGCAGAAGAAAAACCCACAGGCTGTGCTTGATGTTCTTAAGTTCTACGACTCTACAGGCAACGGTCGCCAGAAGTACCTCAGCTTCTCATCCTCTGGTGAGACACAAAGGAAGAGTGGATCTATGTGTTTGGTGATGTTATGAAGTGCCAGTAATGTAAGGAGTAAACACAGTTATGTATTAGCCTTGAAATGAAACCTATTTAATAGGACCAAGTTTAATACGTGACTGCAGCTTATTAATAACTTCTTTTTGTGTTTGTAATTTACAGAAAAAGATGCATTCACTCCAGGGGTTCAGTCTGTAAGTATCTCAAGACCTTTGAAAATGTAGTTTAATTTGTTCTATGTTTTGGCGTATAAAGGTTAACAAACTTTGCTGTGACTTTGAATTAGCCCGTCAAAAAAGGCACGGAACCCTCATCTCCGAACATCAAAGACATTGATGACGATGACGACGATGAAACTCCTCCTCCTGTTGTCGCACCAAGACCAGAACATACAAAGAGTGTAAGTCACCTTCCGTGAGTTAACTTTATGGCATAATCATTTTTAAAATTCTTTCTAAATTGATTATCTTTTACTTTTTATGTACTGATCCTCTGCATTGATATGTTTTTGTTGTTTTGGAATGTTGTACAGGTATATACCCGCTCTGTTATTGAACCCATACCTGCACCCAGCACATGTCCGGATGGAGATACTGCCTCCAAGGCTGCAGACAGACAGAAGAAGAAGGGCAAGATGTCGGATGAGGAGATCATGGACAAACTGAGTAAGTTATTAATTCAGCAGTTTAGATATTATTGCCTTGTCATTTACCATTTCCTTAACACGTCATTGTAATGTGACTTACAGGAACCATAGTAAGCATTGGAGATCCCAAGAAGAAGTACACCAGATACGAAAAAATTGGTCAGGGGTGAGTGCAGATCAACCGTTTCCATGTAGAACCTGTGATAGGGTTTATATGTTGTTTGCATAGTACATGTGCAATCAAAAAAGCAACTGTACCTGATTTAAATTTGGCCACTACCCCCTTCAAAGTAGTCACCCTGTGCGGCAATACACTGTTCCTAGTGCTTCTGCTATATTTGGTACGCTCCCTGGAAATCCCATTCTGTAAGTGCAGTGAGCCCCATATGCGATGCGTTCAGGTTCTCCTTTACTATGTGAAAATAGCAACCCCTTAACTTGAATTTCATCTTGGGCAGTGGGAAGAAGTTGCAGGGATCCAAATTCAGCAAGTAAAGTTTGTAGAGAGCAATGATTGTGTTGATAGGGCCAAAAAAAATGAGCTCATGCATTGTCATGATGTAACACCCAGATGCTATCATACCACATTTCAGGTGGTTTGTGCCAAATGTTCTCCTTTAGGACATTCCAGTAGAATTCAGTGTTGAAATTTGACTCCGGGGGAAGAATTCAGTTTTCTCAACCATGTCAATGTTGGGTAAAATGAGCATCCTCTTGGCTACACTTCTGACCTGACGCAGCTTCTTTGGTCTTTGATTGCGAAAACTGTTTAGTCTTTTTGTGTTAGCCATGGATTCAGCTCTTGTGAGCATTGATGATGCTTATGCTTGTTGACTGAGGTCTTCACAGACTTTGACACAGTGCTGCTTCTTCAAATCCACGGTCACTGTGCAAACGATCACCTTCAAGTGATTGCAAAACCACTTGTAACTGTTGTCAAGATGTTGATCACACAACATCACGTAAAATCATAATTCACAAGAGTTACTGTTTGCACCATTTATCCACAATAGGAACAAAACCCCAACTTTTTGATCACACCTTGTGTATGTAGGTGCTAGTTGTAGTAACAGGATTTTTTTCACAGAAGTTAGTTTGACATTTAGTAGTAGGAAGAGCATAGTATAATTAATTATGAGGATACCTGACAAGACCAGAGCCATTGTTCATGTTATCAGGAACCTTTTTCTAAAGTAACGAGGCAGATCTGCTTGTGAAAACAATATATAGAAATATTACTATACTAATATGACCTTAAATTTCTCAACAAAACCTAGTTATTGTTTTCAAATTAAATTTGAAAAATCCAGAATTCAGCCATGATATACTCACACATGATGCTGATATAGATTTTATTAGATATTGTCTGACTTAAACAGATCATCTCCCTTGCAGTTGTTCCAGTGTTTTTCAGTCCTTAATATATAGACAAAGCCTTGTGTCATGCAGTTCAGATGAATTACACTTTTTGGCATTTACCTCGTTCAAAGCAGTATTTTTAGTTAGAAATGAAACATTATTTATAACCTCAATGTTTATATGTGCATATGCACATTTCCAGTCCAATTTGAGGAGCTTGTTTATTAAAACAAGTATTAAAAGTCATCTCACTCTTTTCACAGGGCATCAGGAACAGTATTCACAGCCATTGACGTCGCCACAGGACAGGAGGTAAACACTGACTGAGCACTGAATTACGTTGTGTAGAAACAACAACATAAGGGAAACACAACAAGTGGAACTGTGCAACTTTTGCCTCCCAGCTGTCTTGTGACAATTACGGAATAATGTTAAAACATACTGTAATGGTAGCAAAATTAAAGAAGTGTAATTAAGTTGGCAGAGGTGAACTATGCTATCAGATATCTATTTAAAGTCAGCTAACATTAGCCGTTAGAACCAGCGGGTCATATAAGAGCAAGAAGCATTGCATCAGCAAACCCACTGAGTGCATTAGACTGAGCAAGGTGCAGTTTATTGTTTGTGAATTCACCTAATCTGTACGAGAAATGCTTTTTTAAAAATCTTATTTCACAAGGTATAGTAATGTTTAAATGGTTTGGGTTAAGAAAAAGCCATTAAAAGTATATTATACCTGCACTAAATCTGTGATATTTTACAGGTCGCCATTAAACAGATCAACCTACAAAAGCAGCCGAAGAAAGAACTCATTATCAATGAAATTCTTGTGATGAAGGAGCTGAAGAACCCCAACATTGTCAACTTTTTAGACAGGTGAGAGCGAAACTAAACCTGCAGCTTGTTAAATCCGTAGAAGTAGACCATCTAATGATGATTGTAATGTGTTTAAAGTCATCACAAATGCACAGATGATTTTACGTAGAGTATAATGTTTTTATCTATACATCTTTCTGTCAGTTTCCTGATGGGGGAGGAGCTGTTTGTAGTGATGGAGTATCTGGCTGGTGGCTCGCTGACAGATGTGGTTACAGAGACCTGTATGGATGAGGCCCAGATAGCTGCTGTCTGCCGGGAGGTATGATGCACTTTGCACTCAGGGTCATACGAAACATGTCAAATCTAAGTCCCACTTTATGTGAAAGCTGAAACAAAAACCTATATTTACAACCACTCCTCCCTCGTGTCTCCATATCTGCAGTGTTTACAAGCTTTGGACTTCCTGCATGCGAACCAGGTCATCCACAGAGACATCAAAAGTGACAATGTGTTGCTTGGGATGGATGGTTCAGTCAAGCTGAGTAAGTCTGGTTCTGCTGTTAACAGCTACCAACCGCAGCCAGATGGACTTGGATCACTATGTGCTTTCACTGTAACTATGTATTTACTTTTTCTTTGTCTTCGACAGCCGATTTCGGCTTCTGTGCCCAGATCACTCCAGAGCAGAGCAAACGCAGCACCATGGTCGGCACGCCTTACTGGATGGCTCCTGAAGTGGTGACCAGGAAGGCTTATGGGCCGAAAGTAGACATTTGGTCGCTGGGTATAATGGCCATTGAGATGGTTGAAGGAGAGCCTCCCTACCTGAATGAGAACCCACTACGAGTGAGTACAATCACACTTCTTTGTTCAGAAAACTTTGGTATTGAGTGGAGCAGGATGAGTTCACCTGCTGTTTGACATAAAACCTTCCACATAAGTCATTCTTCAGTGTTGCAATAGTCTTAAATTTATATATGATTAGTAATTCAGTTGGTGAAAATGAGATCAGTGGTTTGCGTCTGTCAGACTTAGGGATAGTTGTACCACAACTGCAAGCCTTAAACTTTCATGAGTCAACATAAAAGCAGGACAAAACTCTGCAGAATTTTTCATGTTCTTCACAGGTACTGACAGCATGCAAAGCAGAATCTGGTCTATGAACAGCTGACTTGTTAGCTGAAGTCATCAATACGTAGTATTTCTGTTTTGTTTTTTTCTGGATTAGTCTATAGCTTGTGTTAATTGAATTTGTGATTGTATACAGATGTTATTGTCATCTGTCTGCAGCAAGCAACTTTTTAGTGCTCAGTATTAATTTATTGGGCCATGATAGGGTTGGGTGATATAACTGAAAAAATTCTCACAATAAAGCGGTTAACATCAGTTGATATTGCTAATTGTTGAGAATTTTAAAGACCTAATTTTAATGAAGACCAACAGATAGAATGTTCTGTTTGAATTTCACCGCTTTAGCCTTTTCATCTATTTCAATGGTGTCAACACAGCCATGAAAAACAGACAAATAAATACCTTTACAAACATACATTATAAAAGGATAAAGGAATCGTCACACTTGGAAAAACATGAAATAAAGCTGCAGACTAGCCTGCCTCGGGAGACCAATAGAAAGTTAGCAGGCTTCATTATTATGGGATACAATAGGCTGTTCATGTACCTGGGAGGTAGCAGAATGGGTTTGTTCATGCAACCAAACTTGCTGTTTCCTTTCTGTGCTTCAGGGCTACTTTGCATTTAATGCCCTTAAGTGAAACTATCAAACAATATTCTTATTGCTGCAGATTACGTGTCCGTTGCTTGTAAATATTGCCATTGTTTTATAATCCAGGCCTATCCTACATAATTTCATACTGACTGTGTAGCTCTTAGTCTTTTCACATAATATTTTACAAACCTCATCACTTTCACTGGAATATGCTCAGTTAAGACTTTATGGCAGCTGTTTGAATGCAGCGTTCAGACATGGTGGTTTAAATAGCTTTCACAGCATGAATAAAATACATTTTAAACATTTTTTATGTTGTCAGTTTGACTCATTACACTTGCTGAAAGTGTGTTGTTCAACAGAACTGCATCTCACAGTTGTAAGTTCCTTTTTTTTCCTCTCTCTCCTCTTCCTCTTTGTTCAGGCATTATACCTGATTGCCACAAATGGCACGCCCGAGCTTCAGAATCCTGAGAAGCTGTCTCCAGTTTTCAGAGATTTCCTCAACCGTTGCCTGGAAATGGATGTGGAGAAGCGAGGTGGAGGCAAAGAGCTCCTGCAGGTTAAAAACCTCTCCCAGCTGTTGCCTTTCTTTTTTATTTAACTATCCAGTGTGACTCCAGTTAACTCTTCCTGCTCTTCTCTTTGTTGATCTCATTTTTTTCAGCATCCGTTCCTGAAGCTGGCGAAGCCTCTCTCCAGTCTCACACCTCTCATCCTGGCAGCCAAGGAAGCAATGAAAGGCAATCGTTAGCTGATGAAACTAGCTACCCTGCCTTCCCATGCTGTGCACAAATATGTGCCAACCATTTAGATTTCGTGCCAGACAATAGGCTGAGAGTGACTCGCCACTCTTGATGCACCAGCCTTATAAGCCCTGACAAACCTCACTGTGAAGAAGACCAAAAATCTAGAGCACAACCCCACCGCTGTCCATATGAACTCTATTCACACTCAGACGTCAGAAGACAAGTCAAACTAAAGTGCTTAGTTTCAGAGTCAGGCATAGTTAATTTTGTACATCACATCTCCTGGTGACAGGTTAGGGCTAGGCTTGTATTTAACTTGGAATGAAGAAGACGCCTAGTTCTATTTAGTTTTTTTAATCAACTGCCTTAAACAAATGCAAAATGTTGCCTAATGTATTGTTGATTGTGTCAATGTCTCTTTTCCCATGATTTTTACTACCTTTGAAATTGACCTTTTCAGCGTGTCGGTGTCTTAGTTATTTTGATACTTGAATTTCATGTTTGTCCCCCCTTCTTGTTATATAATGTGTCTCATTCAATGAACACTTGCTATTTCCACATCGACCCATGTTTTATGGATATTTCTCTTACCGGTTTTATAGGAAACGTTTCGGTGCATTGATCATCATGGAGGTGTGCTGTGATTGTGTTGTTCTACAGTTGTCACTCCTGACAGATCTACTGTACCAGTTGTTACCCCCCTGTACCATTAGTCTCCTGATACCAGAGGCGCACCTTACAGGCAAAATTAAAATGTTAGATTGACAGGGTTTATACTTTCTTCTCTATTGTTGTTATTAAAAATGAGTATTGTATGTTGAACTCTGTCCTTTGTGTTCTTCCGGACTAAACTGATGCGCTTTTCCCATGTGTGTATTGTGTACTTAATAATTAGTTTGAGAAGAAGGAAACTAGTCATAGCCATATCATGCTGGTTAGCTGTGGAAGGCTGGTGGAGACAATTTGTTTATTTTTTTTTCCCGTTTTTGTTTTGGACAACTAACAACTTTGTCTGCGCACTCAAATAAATGCAACTGTTTTTGCTTTTGTGATTTGGGTGTGAATGTGATTGATATGCAGTTCCGTCACTTTTGTTTTCTAAAGCCACACAGAGTTTAATATTAGATTAGTATAAATACTTAAATAGAGCATCGATAACATTTTCTATATCAACTGTTTGCTGCAGAATCTGAAGATATTTATTTACAGTCAGTGTTGGCTTTGTTAAGTCTAACAGTGCAGATACAGCTTAAAGGTGTAGTTTTTAAATTGGTTAAAAACTCCTCAAATTCAATTTTATTTTGGAGTCGGTGAGTTTGCAATGCTTTTATTCTGGAGGATCGAAGAGGCGGAACTCGTAAGTAACGCCGCTGTAACGTCCGGACGAAGCTGAAAGAGTTTTTTTTTTGTTATTTTGCGACTGTTATATATAATGGCGGTCCAATTAAAAGACAAAGAAGCTTATCAAAGAATGAACTATCTGTACCAGGTAGGAAAAGATTTAAATTTAGTCGCTGTCAGGACGCTAACGCCAGAAACCCCACGGCTAACATGCTAACTATCGAGCTAAGCTAGTTACATTGAACCGTGTTTTGTCTCTGCAGGCTGCACATTGTGTTTTATCTGAAAACCCCAACAACGTGGAGCTGGCTCGGTTCTACTGCTTCACACAGAGGACGATTGCCAGACGTTTAGTGCTCAGACAGTAAGTCCAGTCAATCAAAACGCTGGTCTGGTAATGTTGGAGGGTTTTATCATGAGTAAGTTTGCTACACTTGCTTGTTCAGCAAGAAGTTTATTTTTATCAGTCTTGGAGTGGCACACTAAAAACACATACATAACTGAAATTTATGAAGTCTATTACAGGCTAGTTGAATTTTATGTCAATATGAGAGTAACAAAATCACATAGTGCTACACTCAGGTTTCTTATTTTACAGTTCATGTTAGAAATCATTTGATGTATATAGACTAATACAGGTACAATAAACATTTGTTCAGTATAGCGATCAAAGCTCAAAACAGACCAAAAGAAAATGTTTCAGCATATCTGTGGGAAAAAAATTTCACCCACTGGCAAAACCTATGTAGTTTATTAATGATTTCAGTACTGGAAATTCTAATTTATCTGTAACAATCTTTTTATTGCCACCAATTTCCACATTTGATAGTTGCTTAAAAAATGATTGGGTCACATTCTGTATAGCATTCATATGTGCAAAATATCACTTTCCTCCTGTGAAACAAAAACATGTGCCACATAAAAACAAATGATATAGCTTTACTAAACAGATCAAACTTTTACAGTAAAATAATGTCCAGTTGTTTGGAGCTCAGGATTCAATTCTGTAACTAATGATTTAACTGTAGCTCATAAACTGTGAATCTGTGTGGGACAGCTCATCTGTCTGAGGAGAAAACGTACAGAGTGTTATTTGCTGTTATATCGTGGCCTATCCTGTCACCATTTTTAGTAAAAAGCAATTAGTGAAGTAATTAATAAAGTTACTATTGTGTTGTGCGCAAATATGTTCACCTCTCTTGCTTTGGAGATAGAAACCAATGTTTTTCAGGTTGATAGCCACAGACAGGATGATGAAGTTGAAACATATTGAAAAAACTAAAATGTCCATGGTCTGTTTTGTTTCAGAGACCCATCAGTGAAGAGAACATTATGCAAGAAGTGCAGCTCGTTGCTCATCCCAGGTGTAACTGCTACAACAAGACAACGAAGTAAGCAAGTCTGTCATTTCCCCCACAACCTTGCATTACATCTTGAATGTAATTGTAAACATTTTTAGTCTATTCATGTGTGTGTGTGCTTCAGAAATAGATAATAAAATGCTCTTTTTGTTGATTTCATGTCCTAAGGAAAAAAGAACAAGACTCGCTTTACTGTGATGAGGTGTCTCAGCTGTGGCCAGAGCAAGAGCTTGCTGAACAATCCTGATTACTGTTTATGGGTCGACCGACCTGAAGCTCAGCTGGAGCAGCAAAAGCAGCCAGGTGACCAACCTCAAATTATAAGTTCTGCCAACACCCCTGATCTGAGACAAGATTCCTAAACCTTGTCTTAGATCTGCAACCCGATCATTTGTCTTTGAGGCTCTTATCAGAGTGTGACATTATGTGACATTCCACATTTGCCTTTGATGATGTTTTCGACCAAAACAGGCAGCTTAATCCTTAATTGTACTCCCTTGTGGACATGCAGACAGACAGCTGCAGACACTACTGATGCGTAGCTGTTGTCATGCCACTTTCTAGTGGCATACCATGTGTTTGTAGTTATTGCTATTACACCGATTGGTGTCAGTGTGTTCCACGTATGTAAATTACTGCTGGGGATTTGCACTTCTGCCATTGTAGCAAATTCACAGGAACAAATTGTGGGCTGCAAGCAGAGGCCCGCCCAGACTGTTGCAGACTTTTGGAAAAACTTACGTCACATGGACACTTTTTCACCCTCACATACTTACTTGAAAGTTTAGCACTGGCCTTATGATCTGCCCACAGGTTTATTTAAGATATTAAATAGAGGTCAGGTCCCCAGAAGTAACACTGCCAAGTCTAAAATAGATAAGATGTACAGTTGTCGAGACATTTAAAGAACAGGCGCATAGACAGGAAGACTTCCCTCTGTTTATTAGTGAAATTCACCACCTGTACAGAACACGGTTCATACAAGCATACTGCCAAATTCAGTAAATTCAGATTTCACCTTTCAGTTGCAAGAACAACTTAAACTGCACAAATCTGATACTATTTACTTTCTTTCTACAGATCAAGGATCATCTACTAAAAATCAGCCAAAAGACACGGAGCCTGATAAATCACAATCTTCTAAACCCAGTGCTGCTCAGAGTTCTGCCAGTACGTAGCAGCAACAGTTCCTCTCTCCTTCGTTTGAAATATGAACGACTGATTTTTGATTTATTTATTTTTTTGAATGAAATATTGTGTAGCCTTATCGTGAAACACATATCCATAATCTGAGGAAGTTACGTGATATTATTTATGATGCAAGCTTGTATTCAGTTTACTTCATTGGCCCATATTCCTGTCTCTTTCTTGATGCTACCACCTGGTGGCAACTATATGGCATCATGCACATGTTGGAGATAGTGGGTTTGTTCCAATGGAAAAGCTTCAGTCGTGGTTTCATTGAAAACAGGAGGCAAGAAAGGAACTATTAAATAGATTTTTGCTCAAGTTTTTTTTTTATCCCAAATATTCACATTTTCCACACGACTTTGTGAAATTGAAGTAAACATATTTTGGACATTGAACACTGTTTGTCAAGTTTAGATTTTTTGAAATACAGATCATCTTTCACTTTTTCTTCTTCTCTGCTTTGTCTCCTTTTGGCACTCTGAAGCGTGTCTTCTGGAAATATAGAAGGTTCTTGGCAAAAAACCTCGGGATATGACCCATGTACAAGAGAAGAGCAAGAGTCATGCCTGGAAAAAAGATAAATCCAATTACATTTAGCCGACACTGTAAACACTGTGTGCACTTCCAAAGAACTGACTGCTGATGCACGTATATTTAGTTTAATGTAATTTACCAATGAGTGGGCCCAGCCAGTAGACAACTGCATATTGTGTGAGGGTAGATCCTGGACAGTGGAAGGTGAGTCCATATGCCAGTGATGGATTAATGTAAGCTGAGGTGTAGCCTCTGGCTGCAGAAAAAAATGGTCACATAAAGATTACATTAGTTGCTTTTAGTTACACTGGTTAAAGACTCTTTGAAGACCTCAGAAGCAGATGCAAAAGTCGAATTTTTTTGTAAGAAAAATATCAAAGGAAGCACATTTTATATGTTCTTGTACAGAAAAAAGTGTGTGTGATGCCTGTGAAGAAGAAGATGATGAAATGCAATGATTTCTAATGCAGTAAGGATAAAAAAAAGGGGCCATTTCATGTAACACTTACCTGTATGGGTAAAGAATGTGAGGAGGACAGCGATCAGGGGAACCCGGATCAAAGCTGATCTCCGCTGTAGGTTCAGGTAGATCAGGTGAAGAATGAATGCACAGACAAACTCGGTGAAAAAGCCCTGAAGCACAGAGACCAGCAGAGAGGAGCTGCACTCTGCCGCCATCAGGTTTTTGATCATGTGCATGTCCGTCAGCTCCAGTTTCCAGTAGTACACAGCTGCAAGAAGGGCCAGGTGAGCCCCAGCAAACTGGGCTGTAATAGCCAGCAGGGTGGGCAGAGTGGAGGCCTCGAGCTGCAGGAACTTCTGCAAGACCAGGCTGGGATTCCCGGACGCAGCACCACAGATGACACCGTGGGTCAGCAGCAGCCCAAACAGCATAGTCACCGCCACATCAGGACCCAAGGCCCCGGCCCACTGACCCACCTCCACAATGGTCTGCACCTCCAGCCAACATGCCACCAGCATTAAAGAGGAGGCAAACTCCGAAATAAAACTGAATCGTGGCCATTTTCTAAGGAGTGTTCGAACTGAGGCTGCAAATATCACAACAGCCACAAAGTATCCGAGAGATGCGTTCAGTCCGGACATGGCTCAGGTCGGGTGTCCTGTATCTTCTTTGAAAAGGGGAATCAGTGAGGGGTTGACTCAACAACTTTACTTTGCCTGTTTGACAACGTGGCACATGCACAGACATATTTCTTATCAGAGACACGTCAGGTTAACCCCCAACCACCTGCCAAAATACACATGTGCTTTTGCAAGGTCAGATGAGGAAGCTGACATTCATTCAGTTTTTTACTGTATTACAGCTGTGGTTAAATTAGGAAAATATACTTTAAGTCTTTTTACTGATAGTAAATGGCTAGATTTCTGGTCTTTTGTCTTACATGACTTACTCTGGTGTAACCACTGTGCATCCATATGGTGATACTGATACTGATGATACTCAGTAAAATCCAGAAAAAAAATAACAAATTTACATGATAACCTTAAAAAAAACTGGTCAAAACTAAATAATAGCCACATGAATAAATCTGCATTTCTATAAAAGATCATTTGTTATTTTACAATATTGACCATAAAATTACACAATTTTATTGTTTAAATTAGCCCAAATATTATTTAACAGATATTTGACTTAATTTAAATGAAAAAAACATGTATGTTAATGCAGTCATTTACAGCTTGTCCCTGTTTTGTTAAATTACAGGTAAAATCTAGCAATATCACAGAAAAAATATTAATTTACATTTGACTGTATGAAAAACTGTACATTATGTCCACATTAAAAAATAGTATCATTACTAACAGTAATTTGCAGTGATATAATGTGTCCATAAAATTACACAATTTTTCCTGTATTTAGAACAACTAAGAATAGAATTATTTTACAGATATTGTTTGGTTTTTTTTTCAAAGATCTTTCTACATACAGAGCACAAAACAGGAAGCTCCCACAACATCAGTGTGAAATATTTTAGTTGGTGTTAGCATGCTAACATTTGCCAGGTAGCACTAAACTCAAAGTGCAGCTGCGCACTGTTCCCTCTAAGCTGCGCGCGTGCGCAATTGCGCACTGCTGACACGGTCTCCGCGCACAGAAAATCTGCGCTGCGCACAAAAAAAATACAACCTAAATTGTATATAAAATAAACACATAACAATTCATTCTGTGCTATTTTTCAATGTGAGTCAGTGAGTGACCGGTGACTGGCTGCTGCAGCCAATGATGCGATTCACATACGTATTTACCATAGACTGTATATAATGGTATTTACGCAGCTAATCAATGTCATGCATCCTTATGTGCAGCCACCGTTGTTCTCATAGATATGAATGAGTAGATAGGACACGCCCCTTTGAGCTGCGTGCTACTGCGAGGCTAAGCTAATGGGGCAAAGGTTCAGTGCATTCTGTTGATGTAAACGGTGTGAAAACGGAAACAAGAGGTATGCCGGCTCACTGTGCTGCATACAATTACACACTGCGTCGTACGATTGACACAAGGAAACTTGGAATGACTTTTCATAGGTAAGAATAGTTTTTGGCTCTTTTTTCATTATGAAATCTTGTTGAGAGCTTCCCGTCTATGAGAGCTAACTAGTTAGCCACTAGCAAAACGCTAATGCGAGCTAGCAGCTTGACAACCAAATACCAGACGATTAATAGTAGCTGTAGTATAGTTGTACAAGCAGTAGTAGTAATACTAAAAGTACAAGCAGCAGTAGTAGTATAAACAGCTGTTAGAGTTGTAGAAGTAGTATCAGCATTTGTAATAGTATTACAAGTTGTAGTAGCAGTTAGTGTACTAAAAACTACTACTAGTAGTAGTCACATTGCTATTACTACCACCAATACTACCAATAGTAGTTATAAAGCCTAACTCATATATATCCAGATTACCATCTATGTTCTTCCTCCAAACCCATTTTATGATTGGGATTACAGGCAGTTCTTTAGGACTGCTCTCAAATAATTGAAATGTTACTAAACAAGGTTATACTTATCAAATTAAATAGCTCTGGTCTCCAGTATATTGGCGAATTCGGTTCTTTGTACTTAATTTATTAGCATGATTTCTTTTTAATATGTTGTGTACAGACTAAATTACTTCTCTGTCTACTTTTCTTACTCCATGTAGGTTTCCCAGAGACTATGGGTTGAGGAGGAATTGGAAGTTTGTCGGCTTAGACCTGGTGTCATTCCATCAGTGTTTAACTTCCCGGCTCATCTTGGAAGAGTACGTGCCAGAAAGACCACGACCAAGCAGCCTTGAGATCTTAGACAGCGTCTCCTTCTGGTGGGTGTCAACGGTGTTCATGGTCAGGTCTGTGGTAATTCCGTCAAAAAACAAAACAGAAAAAAATCTAGATTATAAATCAACATGTAACCAAAGCACTCTGTTTATGACGCCATAGTATAGGATGTAGTTCTGAAAATGTCAAAGTATAGTATACTTTACTCAAGAATAACATAGTATGGCCTGTAGTTCATAGTACAGCATGTTGGCAAGAAAAAAAAACAAAACATAGATTGTTGTGTGGTTCAAAAAGCACAAAATGATAGGATGTTGCCTAAAATTGTCATGTATGATATGTGGTTCAAAAACTGTCATAGTGCAGTATATTGTCAAAATAGTATGTAATTCAAGAAAACATCAGAGTATAATATGTCATCTAAAAGATGCCATAGAATAATAATTTCATTGCACAAGAAGTATAGTAACTTTTAAAACTGTTCGAATTCTTATATGTTGCTAAAAGAAACAAAAAAAACTAAAACAAAAAAAAGGTCACAGTAATATGTCAATTTAAAAAGCCTATAGTATAGCGTGTCGCCCAACAAACATCATAGTATAGCATGTCACTCTAAAAACGTCACAGTATAGCCTTTAGTCCACAGCTGTCAGTAAGTGAGGAGCAACACAAAAACAGTCCAAACGCTGGTTTCCAGAGGGTTAGATGAGAATTTATTTGAAAGAGTAAGTTTACAACAACACAGCATGTGAGGGGGTTAAAAACAAATGGGTGTTAGTAAAATAAAAATAAATCAACAGAACTAAAAGTAAACTTCATGTTGACATTGATGGGCATTCCAACCAGGAACAAAGTAAAAGATAATCAATATGAAAAAAAACTCTTCCTGTTCACCTCTTAAAACCCAAAAACACACCGCAGTAGCACCCTAAACTAAAGCTACCAATGGGTTTCAATTCAATTCAATTCAATTTTATTTATATAGCGCCAATTACAGTCAAATTGTCTCGAGACGCTTTACAGAACCCATATGCCTGACCCCCAGAGCAAGCCAAAAGGCGACAGTGGCAAGGAAAACACCCTTTTAAAAGGGAAAAAAACCTCGAGCAGAACCCGGCTCTAATGTGGGGGGACCCATCTGCCTCCTGGCCGGGCGGGTTGAGAGGGACAGAAGAGGTAGAAAGGTAGAGATAGAGGGGTAGAGGTAGAGATAGAGGGATACAGATAGAGGGGTAGAGATAGAGAGGTGGGGGGGTGGGACACAAGGACCATAAAACACAGCCACACATCTGAAGCATCCAGCATCCAGCTCTGGGACCAGGGACACTCGGAGAAAGGACACAGAAAGAAACAGAGTGAATGTAATGCAATAATGGTATATATAGTAAATACATAGGTAGTTAGAGAAGGGCTCAAGAGAGGTTCCCCAGCAGTCTAGGCCTATAGCAGCATAACTAGGGGCAAACTAAAGGGACGTCAAGAGGGGAAGTCAGTTTTGCAAATGAAAACACCAGCTCACCCCGTCAGGGTCCCCCAGTCAGCCCTAACTATAAGCTTTGTCGAAAAGGAAGGTTTTAAGCCTGGTCTTAAAAATAGAGAGGATGTCCGCCTCCCGAACCCAAACTGGGAGCTGGTTCCACAGGAGAGGCGCCTGATAACTGAAGGCTCTGTCTCCCTGTTTTCCTTTCTGAACAATTCAAAGGTCCCTCTCTATCTCCCCACACATCCACCAACCACTGGAACACATCTCCAAAGTTCTGCCGGGCCAGCTCAGCTTCCCCTCAGAAGAAGTGCCGCCACCTGCCAGATGAAGGAGTCTTTTGAGAGGCAGCTGGCATCATGATTGGACTGTACTTTGGTCTGTTCCAATCCAGCTTCAGCTCCAGAGACGGCAGGTGGGACGAGTCAACGGAGGCCGGGTGGACGAAGGCATGCAGCTGAGTACAATCCAGAAAACAACAAATAAGTCAAAGGAAAGAGACATACATTGTAGAATTGTAGTAATTGTGGGCTGACTGATTTACTGATTATCAGTATTTTATTTTTTACTGATTTACGGTAATAAATACATTTAAAAATGGCGCTACTTTGGCTCTGAACCTTTATCTACCTGTGGTCGCTCTGTCTTCTGGAGTGATTTGATTGGTTATACGTCACGAATACAATTCCTTTAACTTAACATCTGTAAACAAAACAAAATGTATCAACAAAGTTTTCTGTTAGAGTTTGTGTTCTTCAAAGTTTAACTCCAAGATTTTCAATACTTTCATTTATCGCAAATGAATATCTACTCCAGATGTCTCACTAATAATCATTATCAGCCTTAAAAACCCACAAAACACCCCTCTATACTGGACCACACTTAGTACAGTCCGGTTCTCCCTTCTATAAATCTGCTTGGAATCTTCCACTTCCTGTTTGTCAAAGTGGCCTTCTACCTGGACAGGTTTTGTTGGAGCTCATGCAACAAACATTTTGGGTAAGTGCACTTTAATATGGATGGATGACACTGAATTAGAGTCTGTTTTAATGAGACTGAGTTAAGATGTGTAGCTCTGTCATTAAATAGGAAATTATTTCTCAGAATTCACAGAGAAAAGTCTGAAATATTTGCTAGGTTAGCGTCCCACATGTTCTTTGGCTCAGCTAAAGCTAACTCTCTCCAACTTCTGGATCTCTTGAGTTGCTTGTTGTTAAAATATCTTGCTAGAGGTGCTGAAGCTCAGAAAGTCTGAGATGTTTGTTCAGAATAAGCTCATTCTCAAGTCTTATCTGAACTGTCCTCTTTTGTTTGAACTTTCCCTAAACCTAGGAGTTAATGACAGAGCAGCACATCCAGACTCAGTCTCATTTATGTAGAGATTAAACTTCAGTGTCATTCATTGATGTTAAAGTGCAGTTTTTCAAATGTTTGTTGCACATGCTCCCGACCAAACCAGTCCAGGTGGAAGACGATGTGAAGAGAAAGCTCCAGAGGATGAATATCACACATTTACGTTGGAAATAAATGTCCTTTAATTTGACATTGTCATGCAAAAGTTGGATTTCCCTTTAATGATGTTCAAATCTTTGTTGAGTGTTTTGTTGATGTTTGTTTCTAAATGTTTTCTGACACTCGGCCCCAAAGATTAAAACCTTCTACGGCTCACAAGCTGCAACAATTCACACATTATCAACTATCTTTCTGACTAAACTAAGATAAAAAGTGAAAAACTGCCTGATTCCTGCATCATGAATGTAAATCTTTTTGGTTTTCATGACGGTAAACTGAATATATTTGGGTTTGACATTTTATAAACCAAAACAAGAAATGAATTACTGGAGAAAACAATCAACAGATTAATGGACAAAGAAAATGTGTTTTCCAACATATATGGCTGAATTACTCCAACATTACAAGATACATACAATTTGAATTCAATTTTATTTATATAACGCCAAATACAGGTCAAATTGTCTCAAGACACTTTATTTTTATATTTTTTGTCATATTTAAAATATGACAAAGTAAGAAATTTAAACCTCTTGACTAATCCAATTTATTACTTGGTTTTTAAGAGACTAATGGACAATTAAAATAATTTTCTCCACTAAAACTAATAAACATGAGGTCAAATAGAAGGAAGAGTTTTAAATACTGCAGTCCCACGATGACAAGAATAAAGTTTGTCAAGAAAAACTAAATCTGCTGGTGGATTCCATTAAAGTCCTAATGAATGATAATAAAGTGTGATACTAAAGGTTTGTGGTGCTAAAAATGTCAAAGTAAAGATATCAAGTTGAACATCTGGATGGAGGTTGATAAAAGTTAACCTCCCTTCATTTCTCTGGAGCCGACTCCATGGATTTTATGGATGGTGGTTAAAGACCTGCACTTCTACTCGTCTTCCTTCTAGTCGCTGTAAAAAGTCAGTCCATCCTGGCCGACTTCAACACCTCTTCATGACAACTTGTTCTGCCTCCGACCTCGTGGAAACTCCAGAAACTCGGGAAAACCCATGGAGACTCGAAGAACTCGTGGAGACTCGAAGAACTCGTAGGGCGGGGGAAGGTGTGGTGGGCGGTGGGGGAGTAGAGGGGGGAGGCCACCACCCACCTCCCCGCCCACTCTCCGCCCTGACTCCACCCAGACTCCGCCTTGGCTCTGCCCATGTGGTCACACAGAAACTACGATGCCAAAGGGACGACGAAATCATTTTTTTTTATCTGATCTGTAGCTCAGTGAGTTAAGGGTTTGTCTATGGAGCTGCAGGTCGCTGGTTCAAGACCAGACCCTTCTTAAATTTTTCTCAAAATCCTGGCAAAGACAAAGAAAGAAAACTGCCGGTGGTGGGTCTTGAACCGGCGACCTTCCATTTGGTAGCCACTCTTCTAACCCCCTGAGCTACTCGCTCAGATACTAATTCTTCCTTTTTTTGCGCATTTATCATCTATTTTTTGTCATTTTCGGGGTTTTTTTTAACTCGAGTCTCAACTCGACCGTTTTTCTCAGGAGGTTGGACTTGTAGCCTTTGTGCTGGAGGGTTGAACCTTCAGTTCCAAGACTTTCCAAGCCTCCACACCTCCCAAGTCCTCAGGACCTGAGCTTTCACACAGTCTGAGGGCTGAAATTTTCTAAGTCCCACAGTAGTTCTCTGTTGGATTGAACTTTCACACAGTCCAAAGACTGATATCTTCTAAGTTCCTGAGTAGTTCTCTGTTAGTTTGAACCTTCAGACAGTCCAAGGACTGAAATTTTAAAAGTTCCTGAGTACTTCTCTGTTAGTTTGAGCCTTCAGACTGTCTGAGGACTGAAATTTTAAAAGTTCCTGAGTACTTCTCTGTTAGTTTGAACCTTCAGACAGTCTGAGGACTGAAATCTTAAAAGTTTCTCAGTACTTCTCTGTTAGTTTGAACTTTATGGTTAACAAAGCCTTAAAACTTGTGACCATGAGTCTTGATTTCACATTTAGACCATCCATCTGAGTTCTTCTCAGACCTTCACCTGTGGGTTTTTTAGAAATCCTCAACAAACTTTGATTCTCTTCACTGAACAGTAAAGTTTGTGGAGATCAGAAGGTAACATTAGTTTGATAAATGCCTTCAACTACTAGTAGACTTTATCTGGAAAGCAGTTTTCTGAAATGAGTTCTTAGTAAATCTGTCCACAATCAAACCAAGAACATAGAAAGAGGAAATGTTTGAAGAAACAACTTGATGTTTTCGTTTCAGACTAGAAAACGCTTTAAGATCTTTATCTGTTTTTGCTCTTTTTGATCGTTTTATTGTCTCTTCTGTTTAATTTGATCTTCTAAAATCTAACTGGTGTCTTTTCAAATGTTTTGTCTTTAGTTTGATTCTTCTTAAACGTTTAGTTTCGCTCTTTTCTCACCTTTTATTCTTTTCTAATGTCTGATTTGATTTCCAAATGTTTTGTCTTTTTAATATTTAATTGTTTTTTCAAATGTTTTATCGGCTTGTTTGAGTTTTTTTTCCTTTCCCAATATTTAATGTTTCAATTAAATATTTAAGGTTTTTCTTTTTAAATGTTTTACCATCTTTTAATGTTTAATTTTCTTTTTAAATGCTTCATTGTATTTTCTGTTTAATTCCTATTTGAAGTTTTATTGTCTTTAAGATGTAATTTTCTAATTAAACATTTAATTTTTTAATTAAATGTTTTGTCTATTTAAAGGTTTAATAATCTAATTAACTGTTTTGCATTTTTTAAAAATGTTTAATATTCTTGTTTAATTGTATTTTTTAAATGTTTAATTATGGAAAATAATTTATCTAATTTTTAATATTTGTATTTTAAAAATTTTGTTTAATTTCAAAATGACATGTATTGTATCTTGTTGAATTATCTAATTCAATATTTTTTCTGTTTAATAGAATTTAATTGTATTTAATGTTTAACTCTATTAAACAGACAAAATTTTGAATTAGATTATTCAACAAGATACAATACATGTCATTATGAAATTAAACAAAATTTTAAAAATACAAATGTTAAAAATTACAGATAAAATATTTTCCATAATTAAACATTTAAAAATACAATTAAACAAGAATATTAAACATTTTTAAAAATGCAAAACATTTAATTAGATTACTAAACCTTTAAATAGACAAAACATTTAATTAAAAAATTAAATGTTTAATTAGAAAATTACGTCTTACATTTCTTAAATCTTTTTAATAATAAAACTTTTTAAAAGTTTTATTGTATTAATTGTTTTTCCTTTGATTTAATTGCTTTTTGTTATGTAGTTTATTTCTTTAATCTTCTTTTTCTGTAAAGATTTTAACCCCAACATTAAAAATGAAATAAACCCTTAAATCACAATGAAAATACTTCTGTTGTCACAATCATGAGTTAGTCAGTTATTCAGTTTATCAATTCAACTTTATTTGTTTAGCACCTTTTACACAGATGACAAAAATAAACAAGCAAAGAGAAAAAAACTATGCTAAAACTATGATTAAAATTCAAAAACATAAAGATTTAACATGGTAATAAAATATGTTGTGTCCAGGGGATGGAGGGAGTTTATTGTAGTCTTCTTGGGCTCACATGGGAAATCATTTAAAATATAAACTTGATATTCAGTCTAAGGAAACTGCAGAGCGACAGAAGAACCAACAATATCTCCCGTTTTCTCCTTTAATGAGTCGACTCTTCTTGTGCTTTCAGACCAAAGAACTACAGACTCTTCACAACCTGCTCAAACTCTTGGTACAGGACCTCACCACACGGGTCAAGAAGGTTTCCGTCTCATTTCTACTCTGAAGCTCACCTTCTCCTGCTCAAACTGCTGACAAATGTTTCTGCTGCTCTAAAGTCTGCTCTCCAGAACTTCCTAAAAACTCTCAAAGTCTCTTCTGCTGCAGGCTGCTTTGTAAAACTGTTCCAGAAAACCTCACTAAACCACATGGAGGGGCCTCAAGATAGTCGTCCAAATGAAACTGTACAAAAACCAAACTAGCACAATCCAAACACTGAAGTCTCCTGCAACCTACCAGAGAACCTCTGAGAACAGAGAATCAGGACAGGAACTCTTACCTTCCGGACAACCAACGTTGGTTCACAAACAAGAATACAGAATGTGTCTGACCAAAAACCTCTAAAGACTCACTACAGCCAAGATAAAGACACAACTCAGCTGGACCAAATCCACTAATCACTGCACACATTAGCACCATGTGCTAACTGTGGCTAAAGAACCACATTTACCAAGACAACTATCCAGTACAAAGCCCTAAAACACACCAAGAAACACATTAAAGATGATTTTACTGCTGGAAGCTGCAAGCCAACGCCTAAAGAACAAACTAAAGCAATGAAGCCAAACCCGGTTCAGTGGTGAAGAGAAACAGAGGAAATGTTTGTCTGCAGCTAAATAAAGCAGGAAGACACTGAGCTGCTCAGGTGTTCCTGATAACACCAAGCAGCCACCTGGACAGCCAATAGGAACACAGCCACCTGGACAGCCAATAGGAACACAGCTTACTGGAAGTCCAGAGGGCTGGGTTAGTGAAGGAAATTTAGTTTAAAGTTGAGGCAGAAAGTTAACAAAGAAAGTTGAAAACCACCTTCTGATACCTGAAATCTCTGAGTTTTCACACAAAGAACACCTGAACATGTCAAACTGGTTCCATAGTAGAACCATCATTGTAAAAACGTCATAGTATGGTGTGTTGCTCAAAAAACATTAGGACCCGGCTGTCAGGGGACAAACATGTAAGAAACATGAGAACAGAGAGAATCCAACCAGTAGGTCACAGTTTATCATCCCCCAGTCATCTCATGAAGTCCATATGGTGAGAGACATCAGTATCTGGTTGTTCATTTACCAGAGGATGCTTATAATCATGCTGATGTGGTCTGTACTCTACAGTATTTTAGTGACTCAATAAATGCCTAAGTTGTTTTTTTAAAAATGCTTTTTAGTTTTTAATAAACATTTAACAGCCTATATGTAATCAATAAATGGCCTTTGCCTGTCTTAAGAAAAATTCACTCAGAACTCTGATATGTTAACAGTACTAAATAAATCAATAAATACATGCATACACACAAAAATAAGTTAATACATTAACTGTGTTAAGATAAGATTTAGATTTTTAAAAAAGTTGTTTATGTTTTTGCAGAATCCAGTATTACTCACTGGTTGATCATTACATTTTGTTAGTTTGATTTCACTGTTTAAAATGATGCCACCTCTTTTCAGACAGAACCTGTGATCATAAAACAATACAAAATTTTTAATTCTGTGTTAATAAAGCACTTGAAGCTTTAAGTATGGCTAAATGCTTTTTTCCAAATTAAATATATCACTCCTTAGGTGGTAGTGGCCCCAAGTTCAGTAAAGTTGGAAAGATATTCACAGATTCGAACTTCCAGCATCAATAACTCGCTAGATATTGGTTGTCAAAATACAAATGGTGCCTCTTTCCCATTGTTGCAAGGCAGACAATGTGCTACAAGCCCAGTTTTATCAAAAGTAGCTGTCTTTCAAGCTACAGGAATAACATTGGTGTCTATGGAGTGAACAGGGTCCGTCTGCAATTTGCAAAACCGCTGCAACAGTAGAGACAAATATTCAATAACTTCACTCTTATACATTGTAGTGTCACTAAAATCACTGCAGCCTTCAACTGGCTCCTGTTGACAAAGTGTTTTAACAGAAATGTAAATGCTGTAATTTGATTCTTTTAATAAACCATGTAACTTGAATGGATGTGATGCTGGTGTGACCACAGTGCACACGTCTGATGTTGCTCACAGTGGTCCAAGGAACGCTCAGGGAGTTTGTGTGTTTGCTCAGACTCAGGAAAAATTACAGGGAACATTGCAGCTGAGGCTGATGAGAATGCAGTCGTTGACCAAATGGTGGCACTAAAGTAATTATTGAAATTAATTCTGAGAGGAACAGGAACCAAATTCCATGGCAAACCATCCTATAATTTTTGATATATTTAATCCAATCCACAATGAAGGTACTAGAAGAATAAATCAAGGGATCACAAAAGCCAGAGGGATACACTGTGAGGGAAATGTGAATTTCATACCAACACATCAAGTAGGCCCTGAGATATACAAGACACATTTTAAATTTGACCAAATCACAAAATTTTCACCTGCTGGTGCTGCTCGAATAAAAGTTCAAGCATCAACCAAGTGTATATGTAGCACAAGTTGTATGTAGCAAGTTTCACATGGAAAGACCTATCCTGTTTTTTAAGGAGGTCGACAAGGGACCTCTCTTTTGACCATGTGAACATTAATGTCCTCCAGCCTGACACCTGATGCTCTGATCTTTAGCTGCTGTCTGGAGGATATGGAGGTTTTGGCAGCAGCCTCTCAGAAGGACCAGTCTCAACCTGGTGTCTGGTTCATGCTGCTGTGTTGTCTGTTTATCCTGGCACAGCGGACAGTCTGCTGGTCAGGATGCTGGATGATGTCCCACAATGACTCCATAGGCTGATGCTGGTCCTGACCGGAGTCCTCGTCTGCAGCTTCATTGTCTTTGCAGAGGACTTAACATTTCTGACCTCAGAGGGGCCTTTGTTTTGGATCTTGTTCTTTGAAAATGTATAGAAATCTATGACATTTCTTAAATCTTTTTAATAACAAAACTTTTTTAACATTTTACTGTATTTTTTTTCCTTTGATTTAATTGCTTTTTGTTATGTAGTTTATTTCATTAATCTTCTTTTTCTGTCAAGATTTTAACCCCAACCTTAAAAATGAAATAAACCCTTACATCACAATGAAAATACTTCTGTTGTCACAATCATGAGTTAGTCAGTTATTCAGTTTATCAATTCAACTTTATTTGTTTAGCACCTTTTACACAGATGACAAAACTAAACAAGCAAAGAGAAAAAAAACTATGCTAAATCCATGATTAAAACTCAAAAACATAAAAAAATATTTAACATGGTAATAAAATATGTTGTGTCCAGGGTATGGAGGGAGTTTATTGAAATCTTCTTGGGCTCACATGGGAAATCATTTAAAATATAAACTTGATATTCAGTCTAAGGAAACTGGAAACTGCAGAGCAACAGAAGAACCAACAATATCTCCTGTTTTCTCCTTTAATGAGGCGACTCTTCTTGTGCTTTCAGACCAAAGAACTACAGACTCTTCACAACCTGCTCAAACTCTTGGTACAGGACCTCACCACACGGGTCAAGAAGGTTTCCGTCTCATTTCTACTCTGAAGCTCACCTTCTCCTGCTCAAACTGCTGACAAATGTTTCTGCTGCTCTAAAGTCTGGTCTCCAGAACTTCCTAAAAACTCTCAAAGTCTCTTCTGCTGCAGGTTGCTTTGTAGAACTGTTCCAGAAAACCTCACCAAACCACATGGAGGGGCCTCAAGATAGTCGTCCAGATGAAACCATACAAAAACCAAACTAGCACAACCCAAACGCTAAAGTCTCCTGCAGCCTACCAGAGAACCTCTGAGAAGAGAGAATCAGGACAGGAACTCTTACCTTCTGGACAACCAGCGTTGATTCACAAACAAGAATACAGAATGTGTCTGACCAAAAACCTCTGAAGACTCACTACAGCCAAGATAAAGACACAACTCAGCTGCAGCAAATCCACTAATCACTGCAGACATTAGCACCATGTGCTAACTGTGGCTAAAGAACCACATTTACCAAGACAACTATCCAGTACAAAGCCCTAAAACACACCAAGAAACACATTAAAGATGATTTTACTGCTGGAAGCTGCAAGCCAACGCCTAAAGAACAAGCTAAAGCAACGGAGCCAAACCCAGTTCAGTGGTGAAGACAAGCAGAGGAAATGTTTGGCTGCAGCTAAATAAAGCAGGAAGACACTGAGCTGCTCAGGTGTTCCTGATAACACCAAGCTGCTCAGGTGTTCCTGATCACACCAAGCAGCCACCTGGACAGCCAATAGGAACACAGCTTACTGGAAGTCCAGAGGGCTGGCTTAGTGAAGGAAATTTAGTTTAAAGTTGAAGCAGAAAGTTAACAAAGTTGAAAACCACCTTCTGATACCTGAAATCTCTGAGTTTTCACACAGACCGGAGTCCTCGTCTGCAGCTTCATTGTCTTTGCAACGGACTTAACATTTCTGACCTCAGAGGGGCCTTTGTTTTGGATCTTGTTCTTTGAAAATATATAGAAATCTATGACATCTATTATCATGTTGCTTTTTAGCAGACCTTTGACACCCAGATTACTGGAGTTTGCTTTTCCTTAACACAGTGACAAAATATAATGTGATCACTAGAACATATTTCTTTGCGGCATGTGTTAAATATGCGTGTGTTTTGCCTCCATCTTGCGGCTGAATAGCAAACAGGGCACCATGTGTACTGCTGTTTATGTTACATGTAACTGCTGCTGTGACATATCTACTTTTCAGTATAAATAATGCACCCATAAAACTTCTAATGTTGAGTGAGAACATGGCTGTAGTTTCCATTTGAATATTGGGGGGACAAATTAAGCAGGGGGTCTGGGAGTTCTCATCTCAGGAAACTTTGAACGTCTAACATCACTTCCTGCATAATGAGGTATTTTAACTATTTGTGCCTTTTCTGCATCTATTCATGATGGAAATGTATTCATTTATGTGAAAGAAAACACAAAATTTAGAAAGTTTTTTCCTTTACCCACAGTCTGCAAATGTTTACTGTCCTCAAGAGTTTCTCCATCTTATTCATAATGCTGGTTGCTCAAGTAGGACCACATGTGACATTTTTCCTGGTCATTTTCTTGTCCTTTAACTCAGTGTGATACCAAGTTTTCCTCTTGTACAGTAGTAGTGACTTTTATTTACAGCTCAGAGCAGTCGGATCGAATTTCATTGCTTGAGCTGTGACACTAAGAAGTTCTCCATTCCAGTCCAGCTGACAGTATTTACAATAACACTTGGGGTTGAGCTATGATCATCTTAAACTGAAATGAACAACAATAATTAATTTCTATCAATTTAACCAGAAAAGATGAGTTCATCTGAATAAAGTCCTTCATAATACCATAGGCATGGTAAGTTTATTTGCATAGCACAATTCAGTCACAAGGCAAGACAACATTGGACATAAAAAAGCATCAAGAAAATGGGCCATTTTCTTTTTCAGTTAAAACAGATTAATAGAGAATTAAAAATAAGATAAAAAGGAAATTTAGGGAAAAAAATGTTACAGTACAGTTTAAAATATTTGTTATTTAATGAAAGGCACAGTCAAACAGAAAAATATTCAGCCTTGACTGAAAAGAGCTTAGTTGCAGCAGACCTGCAGTTTTCTGGGAGTTTATTCCAGATATGCAGTACATATGTTACATTTTACAATGAAAATAAGATTTCTTCCCCAATTCGGAAAAGAAAATAATTTACATATATCTGGAGGCAGATATATATTCATACTTATTTCATACAATAACATTAAATAAAAATAAAAGTTAAATACACAAACACACAAGGACAAATTAGCTCTATGACTCCCTGACATGTACAAATAAAAATGTTTATAACGTTAAACATGCATAAATATAAATTTTTATAACGTTAAACGAATAAAACGTTATAAAGCAAGCAGCCCTCTCGGTGCAGCCCTCTCGGTGCAGCCCTCTCGGTGCAGGCCTCATACTATTGGTTAAGTCTGCGGGCAGAAGTTGTGAAACGTGGACGTACCCTCTTGTGTGCGTGCGCGTGCATGTGTGTCGGTAGGAGAGCCAGCCAGCCAGCGGAGTGATGATGGCAGGGCAGGAAGAGCCGACACTCACAGAGGAATGAGAACTTGTCGGGGATGGCGGACAAACCTCTGACACTGTTCGTGAAGCTGTTTGCCGCCGGCTTCTACGGTCTGAGCTCGTTTCTGATCGTCGTGGTGAACAAGAGCGTCCTCACCAACTACAGGTAACGGCTTCAACTGTAGCTCCGCCGCCGTGTTAGCCTAGCTAGCTGCTGGAAGTTGTGTCGAGCCGAACACAGTGGAGCTGATTAGCTTAACGGCAACTTTTTGGCTAGCGAGCTGTAAACAGACGGAAACCGGGCGGCTCCGCTTTCTGTGGCATTTTATGAAGCGGTGTTTTAACATTTCATTGCGCATAAAGACGAGGTTAGCTAACTACAACGAGCTGTAACGACTCAACTCTGCTGTTTCAGGTTCCCTTCTTCAATATGTGTCGGAATAGGACAAGTAAGTTGAAGTCCTTCTCTGCCTTTTCCGATTCATTGAACGCATTTTCTTCTTTAAGACCAGGCAGGTAAGAGCAGTTGTACTAATTTGTTCCTGTGTGCAGATGTTGGCCACAGTGGTTGTGCTGTGGGTGGGCAAGGCTGCGAGGGTGATCAGCTTCCCTGACTTTGATGAGAGCATACCTCGCAAGGTGAGCAGAGCTGCAAATAACCGACGTTTCCATTGTCGATCATCCAATAGTTGTCTGGTCTAGAAAATGTCAGATAATGGTGAAACTAGTCCAATACGATGTCCTTAAATTTCCACATCGCACAAATGTGTTCTGTTTGCAGTCCCAGAGGAGTAAACAAACCAATAAATACTCAGTTTTTAAAAGCTGGAGGCAAATGAGTTCTACTTTAAAATGCACTCAAACATATTAATCGATTATCATAATACTTGTTGATTATTTTTATTAGGTTGCAGCTGTAAAGGTGAGACTTCCCTGTCTATTTTTGACAGAAAAAGAGCCATCACAGGTTTCCAGAGGGCTTGGTCAGATCTTTAGATGTCTTATTTTACTGCTCATATATTAAATATGTTCATTCTATTAGAGTAGACAATGAAACATGCATTTTTTTTAAGCCTCAAATTTTAATGAATGCTGCCAGCAGAGGTGCAAAGAGTAGTGGATTAGTCGTCGGCTATGAAAATAAGTACCAACTATTGTGTTAAGCCATCAAGTCTTCTTTAATAGAAAACAAAGTCTAAATTCTCAGATTTCAGATTCATATATTCAAATATTGTCTAGTTTCTTTGCTGCTCTGTGACAGTAAACTGAGTATCTTTGGGTTGTGGACAAAACACATTTGAGGACACTATCTTGGGCTCCGGTAAACACAGATCAACATTTTTCACTACTTTCTGACATTTTATAGACTAAACAACTATTTGAGCAATGATGAAAATAGTTGGCAATAAAATACTTGCGGCCCCAGCTTAGCTGCTGTTAAATTTCTGTCAATCAGCTGATAGACTTAATGTTTCCTCTCTAAATAATCCATTATATAATGTTTGGGTTGTTCTTTCTCGCCAAAATGTTAATGTATTTTTATGTTTTCTAGACGTTTCCTCTACCTCTCCTTTATGTGGGAAATCAAATCACTGGTCTCTTTGGAACCAAAAGGCTGAAGTAAGTTTCTCATCTATAAATCTTCTAGACAGTTGAAGACCCTCCCTGTTTTTGTTGCTTGTCACCATGTCCATTTGGAGTTTATTAAATGCCAGAGGACTTACATGAGCAAAAATTTTTACCCGTGAAGTTGCGGTCTACCAGTGAAACACAGAAAAGGCAGGGTTTCACATGTAACACCCAAAGATTCTAACTCAGTAACTTGAAGGAAGAGGCCTTCCATAGTATTATTATTCTTCAGAATCACGTTCTGGTTCTAACATGTATGACTGGATTACTTTATTAATGCAGCCTGCTATTGTGTATCACAAAGTAGTTTTACATTGTTCAAGTAGAGTTGCAGATGATCAGGTGTCCTTGAGCTGCAGCGAGTAGGGAAGGGTGAGTGGAGACTGGGGCAAGAATCAAGTTACAATTTAAGCCATTCTAAGGCACAGAGGATTTTTTTCATGGAAAAACTTCTGAATATGAAACTTCGATACACAGAGATGAGTTTTTAGGGTTTATTCATTCACCAAAGAGGACGCTGAACTGTATTGCCATGGACGTTTTTATTGATCATTTTCTATCTGGATTTATGTCCTCTACCACCAGTCTGCCGATGTTTACTGTCCTCAGGAGGTTCTCCATCTTATTCACAATGCTGGCTGAGGGATTTCTGCTCAAGTAAGACTCCATGTGACGCTTTTCATGGTCATTTTTTGTGATGCCAAGAATGTCTCTTTGTACAGTGGTTTTTATTTACAGCTCAGAGCAGTCAGATTAAATTTCATTGTTCCTGTGTTTGACCTGTGGCAGGAAGAAGTTCTCCAGGCCAGTACAACTGACAGTTTTTACAATGATCCTTGGGGCGTTTATAGCCGCAAGGTAAGTTCTACTACATCCAGGTGTTTCAGCTTTTGACCAGCCCAGAATTACCTTCACTTATGAAGCGCTGCTTTGTGCTGATATACGTCCACACTTACCTGATGTTGTCTTAAGGTCATGTTGTACATCTGTAGTCAAAGGAGCTCTGCTAAATCACAGCAGGCCTAAAGTTAAATTGTCAGTGACAGAACACTTATTTGCTTTCTTGACACTTTCTCCTGTTTTCTCTGTTCATAGTGCTGACTTGTCCTTTGACCTCCATGGCTACGTATTCATACTCATGAACGATGTTCTGACTGCTGCCAATGGGGCCTATGTGAAACAAAAATTAGATGCAAAGGTATGTGGCAGCACCATCTGATGAATGTGACCATTGTTGGGTGGGGGATTTTTTTGGCATTGAGCTGATGTTTGTGAATGCAGAGAACTCACTGTCCTTCAGCTTCTGCTTTAAAGGAACTCAGTGTGCCAAATACCTTGAGTTGGTTCCTTTCACTCCCTACCGACGGATTTAATTAGCAGAATGTAAATGTGTTTTTGTAGAGAAAGTATAATTTCTGACTCTAGTGTATTCTAAAACAACGTAGTGTTGATTTACTAATTCCTTTAAACAATTTTAAAGTGTAGTTTTAACAACAGTTGCAAATTTCTTGTAGCTTGTTTTATGTGTTTTTCATGTCACGTGAGCAGACCGCTCGGCTCTCACGTTACAGCAGAGGCACGGGGGGTCCATATTTAGTCTATGATGTCTGTAGAGCACCATCTGCTAGTCCTGAGGGAGACAGAAGGGAGTGTGTGAGTGACCTCATGAGGGAGTGAAAGACGTGGAACAGAATCAGATGAAGGCCAACAAGAGTTTCTAGGTAGTGCAGTAGGCTGGCCATGCATGACATCTGTATGCTAGTTAGTGAGGAATGCACTAAAACAATTGTGAATAACTCTATTCTGGCTGTGCTTGTTTTAATGTTCCCTTTCCATCTGTTTCTCTGCTCTTTTTCTCTCTTTTTTTGCAGGAGTTAGGGAAATATGGATTACTGTATTATAATGCATTATTTATGATAATTCCCACTCTGCTGTTGGCTCATGTCACTGGAGATATGCAGAAGGTGAGCTGTTTGACTCTTATGTTCCATCTATTCAAACCTCCAAGTGTCTCTATTTATGGCTGTTCTTATGGCTGAGCTTTCAAGTTAAAGCCCTGCAGGGAGTTTATAGGCTCAGTGCTGATCAGTTATTGCAGGGTTTAATCCTAAATTAAAGTGAGTGCGCATATGTGTAAGGCTGGGCGTGTGCTGTTGGTCAGTGCTGGCAGAGACCTTTTGGTTTGCCCAGCTGGGGCCCAGCAGCCAGAAAGGCACAAAGATGCTATTATGCACCTCGTAGAGTTATTACAGCAGCGCCTACAACCGCCCTTGACTGAATAATCGCAGGAGAGACACCAGCTGCTACATTTTTAAAGCTACTGGAAACTCGGTGTTGGATTTGCAGGTCTGAGGAGTTAGTTGTGTTGCTGGTCAACTCAACCTCAACTCCCGAAAACTCCTCAGTGCTCAGTTAACTCCCTTCATTTCCTGTCTTCCACTGAACCGACACACAAGCAATGACTCACAGAGTTCCTACGCAGTATGGAATTTGATTTTGGTAGTTCCTAGGTCTGGAAAATAGCAAAGTATTAGTGTTTCCACATTACTACCCCTATGCTATTTTCGAAGTATAAAATCCAGAATTTCTAAAAATAACTTAATCATTCAAGCGGAGTGTTTTTCATGGCGTTTGGAGCAGGCAGTTAAAACGTTTACCTCAGTGTGAAAGAGTTCAGGCCAGAGCGAGCTTGATGTTATGAAAGTGAGGCAGGAAATGTGGCATAGGACTGACTCCTGCACAGAGCTGCCAGTACATCACAGCCTGCAAAACAGCTGCCCCAAGAGCCTTAGACTGGACCAAATCCACAACCAAATTACTCGGGCAGTCTTTGAACTGACTATATACACAGCATCACAAATAATCAGCTTGTCTGAATTTTCAAGAGTTTTGCAGAGATGAAGTTGTCAGTAAAGTTCATACAATACATTATTATAATTAATGACTGCATGGATTGTCATCAGTGGATAAACTAATATGGTCAGGAAAAGTCAGGAAATGTGTAGAATTTTGAAATGGACAATGTGAAGGAATCTTGAACTTTTGGTTTTTGCCAAACCAATTATTTTTACCATCCAATTGTCAGTTTAGCCCTTGTTTTCTGTGTGCTTTATATGTGTATGTGTGTGTTTTCACTGCTTCTTATGCTGTGCTTCTCCTTTCAGGCTGTGGAATATGATGGTTGGTCAGATGCGCTTTTCCTCTCCCAGTTCATTCTCTCTTGTATCATGGGGTAAGATACAGGCCAAAGCTTAACTGTGGAATGCATGCGTGTACAAGCAAGAATTTGTTTGTGCACAACATCTGGAATAAACCAATCTAAATGTCGTTACTGTGGTATCAGTAATGACATTCTTGGCCACTGCTCAGCTGACTGTGAGGCTCACAATGACCTTTTGTCTACAATGTTGCGTTGTCGTTGTGAAATCTGATTTCATGCTCGAACAAGTGTCGTGTCATGCTTACTATGATAACATTTTCTTTGGCAGGTTTGTTCTGATGTATTCCACTGTGCTCTGTACGCAATACAACTCCGCTTTAACAACTACGATCGTGGGATGCATCAAGGTGAGCAGAACGTTGAGTGAAGTAGCAGTTAAACACACAAAAACAGAAACCGCTCAGCTTCATTAACATTATCTCCATTCTGCAGAATGTCCTGGTGACATACATTGGGATGGTGTTCAGTGGAGACTACATTTTCTCTTGGACCAACTTCATAGGGTTGAACATCAGGTATGTTTTTAGGAGCCTAAACACAGCTCCTCATCTGTGTAACATTCTAAAATAAGGCTTATTGAGCAAATTCAGCAGATTGGGTCAGTTAAATAAGAACATAATGTAGCGTTATATCAGTTAGCGGCCCGGCTCCATGGATAGTCACCAGTCGACAGCTTAAATCTGAACTTGGAAGAATATCCATGACATTTTGGACAGATATTCATGGTGCTCAGAAAATGAATCTCACTGATGTTGATGGTTGTTACATTTCCTTTTGTGTACCAGCAGGTCAGTGTGAACATCATGTTAGTACATTAATGATTCACAGACATTTCGTCCTAGATGATTGCCCTACTTATTGTCAAGTGCCACCATTAGTAGTGTTCGGCATCAAGAACCAATTCCAAAGGAACCATTGAATAATATAATTGATAGTTCCTTAACAACAGCTTCTGTTTAACTGCTTCTATCTATCAGTGCCATATTCATACAAGTTGAATAACTGCATGTCTTTCCGTCTCATAATGCATTTATAATTCTTGAGCCTAGCATTATTTTCAGTTAGCCTACTCATTGTTGCTGAGTTGCTTAATTAGCAGTTCAACAGCACAGTGTGATTATCTTGTAACAACTGCCTCAACTTAGCAAACACTACGAAACACTTTACTTGGAAAATAATGGACTCTGCTATGGTTACAGTAAAGTAGCTTGAGTAAATACAAAAATATGCAAGAAACCAGAGATGAAACCGCTGATTTCTTTGTGTAGTTCTGTGTTTCTGCTCTTACTATTTATCTGTGGTGAACAGCGATTCAGTCAACTCTGCTTTGAGGAATGCAGTTGGAAGTTGCAGGAACATGAACAGATTCTTGATTTCTTATCTGTGACGGCAAACAACCAACCTTTCAATAACTGTTATGCTTATCCAAGCTTGTTACGGATTACCTTTATTACCTCTCATAGAAATACTTTACTTTTACTGCAACAACCTGCCGGTACTTTGAGCTATCACACACCAGGAGGGACTCACTTCCCACAGAAAACCCATTAATCTATGTCAGCAACTTTTTAAAAGAAGAAATGTGCACTTAGGCTGTGAATGTGCTGGTCTTACTAGTTAAAAAAACACGAGAACTTTATTTTATTCATTTAAGTGTTAAGCGTTCATGTACCTTGATAGACAGAGATAAGCAGTAGTGGAGGAAGTACGATTAAAACTACTAATACTACTCTAGTAGTACTAATAGTTTAGTATGTCTAAACTATGACGTTTTAGTGAGCTGAGCAGCCTTGGTGGAGTACTGCACTCTTTGAGAGCTTTCCTAAGTAGATTTGTGACCAAGAACATTCCCCTCATCTTCATTGTAATGTAAGTTGTAGAATTTACTTTGAGGTAATAGTATAGCTATTGTAAAGGTCCAGTTTAATTTTCATTAAAAGCACTGATGTAAAAGCCTCAGAAAATGACAAATCAATAATGTAGACGATAAATTAAATCCATAGCAAACAAAACGGGAAGCTGTAATGTCATTTGCTCTCCTCAGGGCTCTTGGAGTCACAGTGGTGACCTGTGAGCTGGAGGATTGTTCTTGTTTCTTCACTGTGACCTACAACTGAGACTATTAGATGTTTGTTTCTAGTAAAAAACTGAAATGCCGATGTTGACACAGATAATACTAACATTAATGTGTCACAGCCCTGCAGGAATTCAGACATACATGCTGGATCTTGTTGGGAAATACGACCAGTTTTACAGCTCATGATGTGCCGTGACATGTCCACCTTATGGCTGTTTTGATACACAATTTATCAAACATTTAGAGGCATCTATGAACACCTGATGTTGAAAACCCCATTTATACAGTGTTTTACATATTCAAACAAAGTTTAAGATCTCACTTTTGCTCTCTTTGTGTTGTTGCAGTATTGCTGGCAGCCTGGTGTACTCGTACATCACTCTCACAGAGGAGCAGTCCAGCAAAGCGAGTGAAAACACCAAGCTGGACATCAAGGGCAAAGTGGTTGTATGACAGAGACACTGGATTTTATTATTTTTTACACTGACGAACAGGAAAAATTCTATTTTTAGTACGACTTTTATTTATGGAGTTTTTTTAGCAGCAAAGGCGTTGGATTGTTGGGATGGGAGCCACGCCGTCACCATGCCTCTCCTGCTGCTGCCATGGTTACGAAAGCCTCCAGAGGGATTGTAGGTTGATCTTTAGATGGTGTTTTCTCTCTAAATATTCAGATTTGGATACTGTACTTGGGAGTATTGAGAACAAGGGAACATGGAACCAGTACTATTTATATTAAAATACGTCTTGATACTTAGACATGTAGAACATTTAAAGACAGATGTTAAGGTGACATTATGTTTCTTGAACACAGGTGTGAACAGCTGGAATTGTCAGCTGTTTTAAGTGTGTACTGTCGAATTATGGGAATATTTGGTTATTTTAAAGACACAATCCTTATTTGTTAAGCCCTTTTCTGTTTTGCTGTTTACAAGGAATGTACCTTCCGATGCCTTCTGAGCACAGTGAGATGCACTGACACTGTCATTTTCTGTTTTCAGTCTTTATCCCAGTACGTTTCCTCAGATTTTTTTTTTTTAAAATTCTCAAACACTGTTCTAAGCTCGCTACAGATAGATAACGACAGCGATCTAACCTCATCCTTCAGACAACCAAAGTGGATGAAGTGGATGTGCGGTCGGCTGTCACTTCCCATCAAGGATTGTGGCTTTAAATGTCGCTGCCTCCTTTTTGGGAGAAAATTTAAGATAACAGTTTACATTTTGCTCCTTCAGTATTACAGAATGTTCGGTATGGACTCTTCAAGTCTGCAAGTGATTTTCTCTATGCAGGTTTAACAAACGGGTGATATGGTTTGTTATTTGTACAAGGGGATCCATTTGTCTTATTATTTTTTGTTTTGTTTTCTGGACACAATAAGTTGTTTTCCACTGCAGGAACTTGTGGGCTGTTTTAGGGAATCTTTATACAGGCTTTGACTGTAAAAACTGTCCCCTTAGAGCATCATTCAGTGCTGATTTTGGGGGAGAAAATAGCACCTGTTTTGGGGTAGATACTCCTGAGTGATTGTGGTTAAAGTGGGAGAAGATGAGGCTGCTTAGTTAAACGTGGAAGGACAACAAGCGCAATTTCTTCCTGCTTCGAGTAGCAGTCTTCCTTTAAACATCATCAGTAATGTTAAATACACAACAACATGACAAACACTCGGTTATATTTCCTACATGCTCTTAAAACCAGTCCAATAACTAGTATTACTCACCGCTTTGGAGAAGCTCTTGGATCCCACAAAACAGAAAATCTTACCGTCTGTCCTGAGCTCCCGCAGTGGAAAGCCGCTTAATGTTATCGCACTTTTAACTGAGGTAGCACCTGAAAAATGGTGGAAACAAATTGCATCACCTCCTGTTGTATTCTTTGTTGAGAATGAGATTAATGTACTCTCCTGAAATGGTAATTTCAGGCGTTTTTAAGTATTGCAACTTGGTTATTTAAATGTTTAATAATCAGGTACGAGTATTTCTGTTTTTTAAAAAACATTTTTATCTACATCATTTTGTATTTATTACTTTTTCAGACTAACTCATTTTGTAGGTGGAGTGGCTTGTGAATTGTCGATGCTGATCTCATCTCAAAGACGGTAACCGTGGATTTGTAGCTGAAACACGGTGATGTATTTTTACATTAAAAAAAACTTCTCTTGACATGTGTTTTCCTGTTCTGCTTGCAATTGGGTCATTTCATCATCTAGCAAAATATTTACATACAAGGGTATTGGGCAACACCCTAAACAACGGGTGTACCTCCTGTTTTTGGACATAACTGTTTATTAGAACGCCTTCTATCACTCCCCACAAAAATTCGAACGTTTGTCGACATTTCTTGCAATCAAAGAAAAAAGGCTAACAACTATGTTGACATAATGGAAGAACAATCTTTCTCCGGTGACATTTTCTGGTCAAGCTGGGAACTGTTTGAAAGTCCCCTCATACTTCAGTGTTCAGAGATTGTGGTGCTAAAGTTGCTAATCTTATTTAGATTTATTGTGCTACACTACTTAAATCTTATTAAAATTAGTGAATGTTTAATATTTGTGCATTTATTTTGAAAGAGTTGGAAGCTGCTAAATCCTGAATAGGTACAACTCGTAAACTAAAGTAGAACACTGGTTCCCCCTTCTGTCACATCTGTGAAAACCCGTCAGTCTGGTTTTCAAGCTGTACACCAGACATAAATAGTACAATTTTACAATGACACTCCTGATAAATGCTTCTTGAGGATGTTTAAATTCTCATCTAAGAGACGTTCTCAATGCTTAATGACTGGCAGGGTGTTTCTTATGGAGTCACAGGAGTGCCACAATAAAATATAAATAAATAAATAAATAAGGAAATAAATGTGGGGAATATAAAGAGAAATAAATAAATATAAAGAGAAATAAATTTAAAAAATAAATAAAAAGTAAAATTTTGTCTTTGCTTTTCCCTTTTCTCTTTTTTTTTCGATTTTGTCATTGTCTTTTCCGTTTTGCATTTGCCTTTTCCTTTTGGCACTCCTCAGTCCACCAAGTAAAAACAAAGACAATAGACTCTGCTTTCACTTGGTGGACTGAGCTGTCAATCAAATGGCTCTGGGCGGGGCTTTCTGTCCAGGGTGGGTAGTCGTACCTGATCACAGTATTCCTGCCTGACGCCAGCTCCGAGCACGGCTGAAGTCAAGTGATGGCACCGTGGCGCTTCGGCTGATCCTACCAGCAGACACTGAAAGGGCTCTGATAGTTTGGTAAGTTAATGTTTATTTTCTTATTGGTGCCGGTTTTAATGCACTTCATATACACCTGTAGTGTCAGATGTAATTTGTACCGTGCACTCCAGATGTCGATGGAGTTTATTTGTGTGTGTGTGTTAACTAGAGAAGAGAGTTAGCATCCAGTAAATATTAGCTTTAATGTGAATTAGCGATGCTAACCGAGCTAGCTGCTTAGTCGTAGCCTGATTAAAGCTAACGTAGCATTAAGCTAACGTAGCATGAAGCTAACAATGTTTGTGTTGTCATGTAAACAGCTGAAGTGTGTTGTGTCAGTGTAATGTGGTACATTTAGTTAATAAAACTGTCAGTGGAGACGCTGGTTCACGTTAATGTAACATTTAGAAAACATAAATGTGATTAAAACAGTGAGGTTAAGGGTCTGTGTTGTAAGTAGTCCTGAATATCTGCTGAGTCTCTGAAGTTAAACTGGAGACAACAGTAAATCTGCTCTCAAGTCGTTAACATTGTTTAATGACTGATTTACATATTGCAGTATGTATTCCTGCAGTGTAGACTGGAAAAATAAACTCCCAGAATATGATCAAAGTAATGATGAACACTACAGTTATTCCATTTAAATTACAGCACAGATAATCTGGATCATAAAATCCTCACCTCTAAAGCTAAAGTGACTACAGGCCTTTCTGTCTTTCAGTGCTTGGAAAACTATATGAAATAGGAAATGTTTCCAGGGTCACTTTAAAATGAAACTCTGCTGTTGATGCTGATACTGTGACGTCGGTCTTCATCTCAGGTGTCTCATGTTCACATGTTCACTCCAGAAAGGTTTTCATTGAAAAAAAAATCATCATGAATTTTGGCGCAAAAAAAACGCCATAGTATACTATGTGGGGGGAAAAAAAATGCGATTTTTCAAACATGTTGTAGAAAAGTGCCATATGATGAAATAATGTAAATGTGGGCGTGAAAAACAGTCCAGAAAGGTTTTCTTTCAAAAGAAATCATGAATTTTGGCGCAAAAAAAACCGCCTCACTATACTGTGTTGAAAATAAATGCGATTTTTCAAGCATGTTGTAAAAACGTGCCATATGATGAAATAATGTAAAGGTGGGCGTGAAAAACACTCCAGAAAGGTTTTCTTTCAAAAAAAATCATAATGAATTTTGGTGCAAAAAAAACGCCTTACTAGATTATGTCGACAAAAAATGTGATTTTTCAAACATGTTGTAAAAACGTGCCATATGATGAAATAATGTAAATGAGTGTGTGAAAAACACTCCAGAAAGGTTTTCTTTGAAAAAAAAATCATCATGAATTTTGGTGCAAAAAAAACGCCTTACTATACTATGTCGAAAAAAAATGCTATTTTTCAAACATGTTGTAAAAATGTGCCATTTGATTAAATACTGTAAATGAGGGCGTGAAAGACACTCCAGAAAGGTTTTCTTTGAAAAAAAAAATCATCATGAATTTTGGCGCAAAAAAAACACCTTACTATATTATGTCGACAAAAAATGCGATTTTTCAAACATGTTGTAAAAATGTGCCATATGATGAAATAATTTAAATGAGGGCGTGAAAAACACTCCAGAAAGGTTTTCTTTGAAAAAAAAATCATCATGAATTTTGGTGCAAAAAAAACGCCTTACTATACTATGTCGAAAAAAAACTCCATTTTTCAAACATGTTGTAAAAACGTGCCATATGATGAAATAATGTAAATGAGACCGTGAAAAACACTCCAGAAAGGTTTTCTTTGAAAAAAAAATCATCATGAATTTTGGCGCAAAAAAAAACACCTTACTATACTATGTCGACAAAAAATGCGATTTTTCAAACATGTTGTAAAAATGTGCCATTTGATGAAATAATGTAAAGGAGGGCATGAAAGACACTCCAGAAAGGTTTTCTTTGAAAAAAAAATCATCATGAATTTTGGTGCAAAAAAAAACGCCTTACTATACTATGTCGAAAAAAAACTCCATT